>NW_020525240.1:0-332500 GCF_003368295.1 Carassius auratus | reverse complement strand
CCGCACAGTCCTCGGACCACCCAAATCGCCGACCCTTATTTGTCAGCTGATGTAAGGGGCTGGCGATGGTGGCAAAGTCTCTGACATACCTTCTATAATAGGAGGCCAGGCCTAAGAAACTCCGCAACTCAGTGAGGTTGGTTGGTGGGGGCCAGTCCCTCACTGTGGCCACCTTTGTTGGGTCGGTGGCCACTCTGCTCTCACTAACAACGTGACCCAGGAACTGCGTTTGGCGGGTGAGCAAGTTACACTTGGCCGGGTTCAACCGCAGCCCAGCATTACGGATGGCTGTCAGAACCTCCCTTAAATTGTGGACAGCGTGGTCAAAGTCTCTGGCATGGACTAACAGATCATCCAAATAGACCACACAGCGGGTACGGGGAATGTCTTTAAGGACCCGCTCCATAAGCCTCTCAAAGGTGGCTGGGGCATTACACAGCCCAAAGGGCATCACCTTAAACTGCCACAGTCCTTGCCCTATGGTAAACGCAGTTTTGGGCCGGGCCTCCGCCGCCAGCTCCACTTGCCAATACCCACTGCGCAAGTCCAAAGAGCTGAACCAACAGGATCCAGCAACATAATCCAATGCGTCATCAATGCGCGGAAGTGGGTAGGAGTCCTTGCGGGTGACCGAATTTAGCCGACGAAAGTCCACGCAAGGGCGCCACCCCCCCGTTTTCTTCCGCACCATGACCATAGGTGCAGCCCAGGGACTGTCTGAGGGCTCTATAATGCCATTAGCTGCCATATCTCTGATCATTTCCTCAGCAGCCTGGCGCTTGGCGAGAGGCAGTCTGTGGGGCCGCAAGCGAATGGGAGCAGCGGGACCAGTGTCAATGTGATGCTGCACCAAAGCTGTTCTAGTACAGTCCTCCTCTCGAGCGGCAAAAATGTCCACAAAGTCTTTCAATAGGCATTGCAGCTGCTCCTGCTGCAGCACGCTCAGATGCTCACTGCTTCGTCGCCCCAACTCCTCAACAGCAGCAACAGTCTCAGGTGATGGATGGGTGAAAGGAGCGTGCGCTGATAATGACTGGGATGCACTGGTCTGAGTTGCAATACACCCCGGGAGCACCCCTTGAGTCTCTACAGATCTTGTATGGCGGCTGGGGGCTGGAGCCAGTGAACACTGGTGTCTAAGCGGTGGCTGCGCGGCGGCAGCCTCTCCATGATGGCTCCGACCCGACCGGAGTGGCACTCTCTCGTTACCTAAGCACAGTGCGGGCCCCAGCACGTCGACACATGCTCCCCTGTAGAGGTGGAACCTCTGGATTGTTCTGATAGACCTTGGAAAACTGGTGACTCCGGTTAGAGAGTAAAGGGCTCAGAGAGTAACATCCAAGAAAGCTTTAATGAGTTGGGTTTTACAATCCACATTGGTGAGCATTAAGGTATACAATACAGGCAAAAGGCATTGGAGTCTGTATCTGCATGTATGTGTGGTCTGAAATAAAGAAATTGTGGAAATTAGTTATAAAGAATATTACAGTCTTTCCATTAACTTACTTAAAATGCTAAACACTTCCATTCTGAACAGATGCAAATAAACAATCATCAATGGTCTTACATTTACTGACAAATTCACAACCATGATAGCACAGCATATCAAAACGATCTCAAAATAGCTAACAGATCAAGATTTATATGTAAAAATAACAACAACACATTGCAGCATGTGTCTGTGATACTAGCATGTTAGCTTCCCAACACAGATCAACAAATAACCGAATATTGTGCAAATATACGCTTACAAGATTAGTGTATCATCAACACAATAACAGCAACATTATTAACATTCATGTTTCCGCTAGAGAATGCAACATAAACTTACTTTTCCGCATGAACGCACACAACTTTAAAGTTCGGTTGCTCACCATGACCCAGCACTTGTAGTGTATGTGCTCAGTGTCTTAAAGGGAAGGTATCAGTGTATAGGTATCAGTAAAATGGAACATATGCACCCTCTAGTGGTAAAAGATGTAACTGAAACTAAAGGAAAAGACTTTTCTACATTGCCGCCCCCAAATTTAGTATTTAATTTGTAATTAGTTAGGAAAGTCTCCGTGTTAGTTACTGTTTCCTTCCTCATCCTCCCACGATGGCAACTTAACTAACCGGGCAACAGGCCGTAGATAAGTGCGCCCTTTCACTTGCACTTCTGCAGTACGTATGCGATTATCTACTCCTGCAAATGTTTTAGCCACTCTGCCAATAGGCCACAAAGCTCGGGGCAACTGTGGATCAACTATCATAACGATCTGTCCAGTACTCAGATTGGCAGTGTCCTTTTGCCATTTCTGGCGGGGCTGAAGGCTTGGTAAGTAATGCCGGATAAAGTTTACCCAGAAGTGATCAGCTAGAATTTGGCTGTGTCGCCATCGTCTTTTCCCTAACAAATCACTAGAGGAGTAGATTGCTTGTGGGAGTGAGGCATCTCGACGACCCATCAGTAACAAATTCGGTGTAACAGGGTCTGGGTCGGCAACATCTGATGAAACGTAGCCGATTGGCTTAGAGTTGAGAATTCCCTCAACCTCTACCAGCACTGTACGCAAGAGTGCTTCAGTCACTGTTTGATTGCCCAAGACTACCTGAAGAGCACTTTTCACTGACCGTATCTCTCGCTCCCAGGTTCCTCCAAAGTGTGGAGCCTGTGGGGGATTAAACTGGAAAGCAATTTCCTGGCTGGCTAGATGCTCCTTAAGTGGACCTTGTAACGATGTGAAGGCTTCCTTGAGTTCAGTGGCTCCTCCTCTAAAATTTGTGCCTCTATCAGCCAGTATCTCATATGGCTTACCACGACGTGATACAAATCTTCTTAATGCCATCAGGAAGGCATCCGTGTCCATGTTCTCCAAAAGATCAAGATGTATGCAACTTGTTGTCATACATTTGAATATGATACCCCAGCGCTTCTCTGTGCGTCTGCCTATCTTAATAGTGAAAGGGCCAAAACAGTCTATACCAGTAGACCAGAACGGTGGTTTGTACAGTCTTAACCGTGCAGGGGGCAAGTCTGCCATTTTTGGAATTACAGGACTTGCTCTCCATTTTTGACAAGTCTCACAATTGTACTGGTGTCTCTTGATGGATTCTCTGCCACGCAGGATCCAGTACTTGCGTCTGATCTCACCTAAGACTCGTTCTGGACCTGGATGCAGAAGCTGGTTGTCATATTCTTTGATTAAGAGCATTGTAATCTGATGTTTAGGCTCTAATATTATGGGATGTATTGTGTCTGGATCTAGGCCCTCAGCTCGGCGGAGTCGTCCCCCGACTCTAATTAAGCCAAGTGTCTGATCATACTCGGCGGAAAGTGAAGCAAGACGACTCTGGGCCGATATGGATTTACCTTTAGTCAGCGCAGCAACCTCTTCTGGGAAGCTGTCCCTCTGAGCTTGTCTTAGTAGGTGTAGTTCAGCTGCTATGGTATCTGCTGCAGTCATGATAGCAGCCGCCCCGTGAAGGGACTGGTGAGTAGCCTTCAACAATTCCTTCCAACTCTTAATATTGGAGATGTCAGACTGAGACTTGACGAGACATGCATTTCCACAGAATAATAGTTTTTTCAGCTCATCATGGTCGTCAGGAGCTGCGAATTCAGGCAGTGATGGCCAAGAGCTAGGATGTTGATGGAGGAACTGTGGACCTTGACTCCAGCGCTGAGATTTGCTTAACTCTAACAAAGTCTTCCCCCTAGTCAGGTCATCCGCTTGGTTATCGGTGGTGTTGACATATCGACAATTTGACTCCAAAATCATGTCCTGGATTTCAGCGATGCGTGTCCCTACGAAGACTTTGTAGCGACAGGATTCTGATCTCAGCCAGCTTAAGACTGTCGTTGAATCAGTCCATAGGATAATATCGCTCGCAGGAATCGACAGCTCTTCACTGAGCAACTTTGCCAGCTGCGCTCCTGTGAGAGCTGCACAAAGCTCCAAACGGGGCATTGATATCTGTTTGCGGGGAGCCACTCTGGACCTTGCCATCACAAATGCTACATGGATCTGATTTTGCTTATCTTGAGTGTGAAGGTAAGCGACCGATCCGTATGCCCGTTCAGAGGCATCACAGAAAATATGGATGGTCTTCTGTGTGCCCACTGTATCAGCGCATGGTGGTATGTATGCTCTTGGTATCTCAACAGTGTGCAAGTTGGCCAGTTCAGCTTCCCAGGCTTGCCACTGTACTAATAGACTTTCTGGGTGGATGAGGTCATCCCAACCAATCTTGAGCTTCCAGAGATCTTGAACCAGTATTTTTGCTTTGGTGGTAAAGGGTATAAGATACCCAAGTGGGTCATACTGTGTGGCCAGTACTTTATACACATTTCGTAATGTGGGTTCAGAGTAGTCAACAGGACGATGTTGATATCCAAGGTGGTCAGTGAGACAATTCCAACGAAGACCTAAAGCTGGCTCTTGTGGGTCTAAACTATGCTCAGAAAGCCACAATTCCGTACTGGCTGCTCTGGCTTCAACTGGAAGGTGCTGTACTACAGCAGGTACATTACTGGCCCACTGGCGGATTTCAAACCCACCAGAAGACAAATGCTCACGCATCCTGTCGATAAGGTTACGGGCCTTCTCTGGGGAATCAAGACTCTGCAAACAGTTATCAACATAGAATGCCTGTTCTACAGACCTTTGCACATCTTCATAGCCTTCACTATTGTCTTTCACATGTCTTTGTAGTGCATATGTGGCACAACAAGGACTGCAGGTAGTCCCAAATGGGAGAACCTGCCATTCAAAGACACTTGGCTCTTCATCCCTCTTCATGTCCCTCCAGAGGAAACGTAATAGTGAGCGATCCTCTGGCAAAAGTCTGATCTGGTGGAACATTGCTTTGATGTCTCCACTGATGGCCACTATGTGCTCACGGAACCGGAGTAAAACACCAAGAAGGGAAGGACCCAGGATGGGACCAGGGATAAGTTGATCATTCAGCGCTTGTCCATTGTACCGATATGAGCAATTGAAAACAAGCCTTGCTTTGTTATTGTGGTGGACTAAGTGATGAGGGAGGTACCATGTCTCAGCAGAGGAATCTACAATCTCAGGTGTCAATCTCTTTACATAGCCTGCAGTTTCCAGCTTCTGAATCTCTTGACAATAGGTCATGGCTTGTTCTGTGTCATTTACGATTTTTCGCTCTGTACTTCGAAGCAGTGAAAGGCAAGCGGATTTAGGTGCTTTCAGACAAGGACTGTCCTTGCGTCTAAGGAGTGGTGTAGCATATCTCATTATGCCATTTATATTCAACCTAACAGTGCGCTTCTCAAGCAATTCAAGTGCTTGCTGATCAAACTTGGATCGGGTAGCTGCTTTCTCACTGATATAAGGCAAAGTGTCAATTTGCCACAGTTTCTCCACATGCGCTTGAAGATCAAAGTTGGTGGGTCCAACTGCAGTAAAAAAACACTGCTGCTCATCCGAAGGAAGATGAATCACACTGGCAGGACCTTGGAGTGTCCAACCAAGGGAAGTGCATATTGCCACCGGTCCCCCCGAAGGGCCAACTCGAACAGGCTGAGTAGGGATAAGCAAATGTGGAAAGTCAGAGCCAATGAGTAGCACAGGCCGCACTTTGTCAATTGCTGGGATTGGCAGTCCCTGTAGGTGCCTGTACTTCTTCACCAGTACTCTCACTGGGTAACTGTGCTCGGAAAGACCCAGGTCATCAGCAGTGAATGCATGATTAATCTTGTATCTATGTTTCGGGTTGTCAGCTGGGGAAATTTCGAAAGACACAGATGCCCCTTTCAGGTGAACAACCTCATGCCGTACGGTTTTTAGAGAAAGTGTTTCTGGTTCTTTCTGTAGCTGGAGATAATGTACAGCAGTAGAAAGGAGGATAGTCCGCTCAGAACCATCGTCCAGCAAAGCATATGCCTCAAGTGAGTGTTCGGCATTATGCAAAAGTACTTTGACCACCTTTAACATGACCTGTTGAGGACGGTTAGGACGGTCAAGATAAATGGTGTTTGGAGAGGCACTAACCATAAGGATCTTGTTGGGCTCTTCTATGTTCACATCATGTAGCACTGTAAGATGCTGCTTTTGACATATTTTACAGGGTTTCTTGAGGGTACAAGCCTCAGGTTTGTGATTACGTCCACAGCGGTAACAGCTTTTGCCTTTAAGCCACTCTGCGATCTGGGTAGTTGTCAGTGACTTGAATTTTGAACACAAACTGAGATAGTGCTCTCGTGTGTCACAGTACGGACAATAAGGTTTAAACTTGTCTCTCGGCTTTGGTGGGAAGGTACAGTGAGACGGAGAGGTAAGGGGTGTTTTATCTGGACTACTACTGGTGTTGTAGTATACAGATGATGACTGACTCTGACTTCTCTTCCCTTTCCTGTGAGGATTCATCTGCTCTTGAAACATGTCAACAGCTCGGCTGGAGATGTGCTTTGCCTGTGATTTTAGCTGGAGCCATGCTGATAGGTCCAGAAGAGTGTATGTTTTGTCTGTTCCAGTTATAAGTATACCACGACTTAGACAATGTTCAACAAACCCATCACGGTAACTGGCAGGCAGTTTGGCTAAAAGTCTGTCTACGTGTGAGACACATTTCAGTTCATAACCATTCTCACCTTCCAAAGAACGAAGCATGCCCACAAGACCATGTACTGAGAGCGCAAAGTCATCAAATGCCTCAGCATCTCCTACTCTGACTGGTGGAGAGTTCAATATAGCTCCAAGTTCACTCTGTACAAGCTGACGGGGTTGCCCATATTTGTCTTGGAGGGCTTGCAATGCCCTAGTGTAAGGGGTAGGGTCATGCATGTAGGCTTGTGCTAATTTGTAGGCACTTGGTAGCTTTAGTCTGTCTAGCAGCACTTGATATTTGAACTGCTCTGTAAGATGAGCATGGCCACCCAGGAGACTATCTAGTGCCATTTTGAGTAGGGCAAAGTCAGACTCCTTACCACGATCAAATTTAGGCAGAGCTGGTTTGGGTATACCATATGAGCTGGCAATCAACATGTCCATCATATTTACCGGGGTTTGTGGCTGTGAATGTGGCTGTACACAGGGGACAGTGGGCGTTAATAATGGCTGTGGGCTAAACTGTAGTTGCCTAACAGGCTGTTGAAACTGACCTGTTGGAGGATGAGGTTGAGTGTCTGCTGGAACTAAAAAGGTAGGTTGTTGGGCATAACTGGTCCGTGCTGAATCTTGAGACATATTTGGTTTAACTGAAAATGTAAGGTTGGCACCTGACTGACCTAGACTATAAGTTTGTCTCTCAAAAGACAAGGATGGCTGCACCGTTGTAGGAGGGTAAACATCTGCAGTCTGCAATTTTACCACTTGGGGTAACACGTTTGGCAATGCTACAGGATAGATAGGAGAAGGAACAACTGTTAAGGGTTCTGCATGTAATGATTTGGATGTACAGAGAGATGTGATGTGCTCAGGAACAGAATGTGAAGTTGTGTACTTAGTAGTTACAGGATCACTCTGATGTATGTGAGGTGTAGAGTGCTGTGTATTATCAGATAACTGATGTGGTGTGTGGTGAGCAACCTCTACCTTCTGTGAACAAAGTTTATCAGTCTGTACCTGCCCTGAGTCAAGTTCACGTCTGGTTTGTGGAACCGTTGCTGCATTTTCAGTCTCTGATTCTTGAAGAAGTGATGCAATGAGACGTGCTTCCTCCAGCTCCATCTCCTTCTGCTTAATGCGGCGCTGCCTTTCGAGCTGTTTGGTGATCAGTTCTTTGGTCTTATGTGCTGCATGAGCCTCTTCATCTAAGTGGCGACTTCTCCTTTGCTGCTCTCTGAGTAAATCTTCTTTCTCAAATAGTGCTAGGCGTGCTTGTTGATCCAGAAACTCGCACTGCTCTTCAGCTTTGCTCTCCTCCACCATCTGTCTCTGCATTTCGGCAAGCTCCATACTCTTCAATTTCTCCTCTACAATAGCTGCCTGTATCTCTTTCAGTTGTGAAGCTGTGGTCCGGCTGGATCTGACACTTCTGCTGGACTTTGTTCTGGATTGGCTGTGACGTGAACTCGCAGATGAAGGTGCTGAAGGTGTTCTGCAAGGCACAGGCTCTTCGTCTGATCGTGCAGTGGGAATGGTAGCCACTGGCGTCATACTACTTGCATCTGCACTGGAATCTGGAATGTGGCTTGGTTCATACCCAACATCATAATCACATAATCATCATAAAGTAGGCTGGTGGATGTCTCTCCCGCTTAGTACGAGGCCGCACAACTGGGCTGCTTATCTCATTCTCTGACTGCATGTTGTCTTCAAGGTTACTACCATCCGGCTCGAAGGACCATTTGTAGAGGTGGAACCTCTGGATTGTTCTGATAGACCTTGGAAAACTGGTGACTCCGGTTAGAGAGTAAAGGGCTCAGAGAGTAACATCCAAGAAAGCTTTAATGAGTTGGGTTTTACAATCCACATTGGTGAGCATTAAGGTATACAATACAGGCAAAAGGCATTGGAGTCTGTATCTGCATGTATGTGTGGTCTGAAATAAAGAAATTGTGGAAATTAGTTATAAAGAATATTACAGTCTTTCCATTAACTTACTTAAAATGCTAAACACTTCCATTCTGAACAGATGCAAATAAACAATCATCAATGGTCTTAAATTTACTGACAAATTCACAACCATGATAGCACAGCATATCAAAACGATCTCAAAATAGCTAACAGATCAAGATTTATATGTAAAAATAACAACAACACATTGCAGCATGTGTCTGTGATACTAGCATGTTAGCTTCCCAACACAGATCAACAAATAACCGAATATTGTGCAAATATACGCTTACAAGATTAGTGTATCATCAACACAATAACAGCAACATTATTAACATTCATGTTTCCGCTAGAGAATGCAACATAAACTTACTTTTCCGCATGAACGCACACAACTTTAAAGTTCGGTTGCTCACCGTGACCCAGCACTTGTAGTGTATGTGCTCAGTGTCTTAAAGGGAAGGTATCAGTGTATAGGTATCAGTAAAATGGAACATATGCATCCTCTAGTGGTAAAAGACGTAACTGAAACTAAAGGAAAAGACTTTTCTACATCCCCAGTGGGCTAACAAGTCCAAACCAACAATGCACTCATCTCTGATGTCGGCGAGCCAGAACTCATGGCTTGTCTGGCTCATTCCCACCGATACAGACAACAACTTCTTCCCAGGCATTACTGTCTTTTCACCCGTGACGGTGAGGAGTTCGGTATTGGTGGGGGTCCAGTCCCCTGGAAGAGGACCGGCTGTCCCTGGCAACAATCCTTTTTGTAATAAGCAAATGGTGGACCCTGTATCCACCAGGGCGCTGCAGGGCTGTCCGTCAATAACACAGTCAAGGTACAATCCTCTGATAAGCCCACAGCGCCCCACAACAGGGCAGTCATTGTGGAGGGGTGCCAAAGAACGGGGTGAGGGTCCCCTCACTGCCTCACTCCAAGGTCGTTTCCCGGGGGTGATGTTGCCCGGGGCCGGGGACTCGGGGCAAGGCAGTCCCTGGCGAAGTGCCCCGGCTCTCCACAGCGGTAGCAGCGGTCTAGTTTCGACCTCCGTCGGGGGGTCACTGGTTGAACCCGGCTGACCTCCTCCTCCTGAGGCTGAACTCCGTCAAGCTCTTGTTCTGCTGCTCTCGTCAGCTGGCGCTGTAGTTGAGATCGACCTGTTGTCGGCCCAGCCTGCAGCACCTCCTCAGCTCGCTCAGCCTCTCTCAGTGCCTCACTCAGGTCTTGGGGTGATGACAAACGGACATGCTGCCGTAGGCGCTCAGGTGTCAGGCCCCGCAGGAAAGCGTGGAGGCTCAGCTCTTCCCTCGCTGTAGCTGGAAAGGTAGGGTAGCCTTTCCTAGTATGGACCCGTATGTCAGTGGCGAATGCACCCACACTCTCTCCTTCACGTCGACGTCGGTTAGTAAGCTCTTCCCTGCTCTGCTCTGCAGAAGTTCTCTGCCCGAAGCGGCTGTTAAGGGCAGCGGTGAGGGCCTGGATATCACAACGCTCTTCGGGAGACAGATCGCTGAGGACCTGAAGTGCAGGACCCTCCAGGGCGAGGGCCAAGTGAGTAGCAGTCTCCTCGCGGGTCCATCCGTCGTGGAGAGCAGCCAGATCGACCTGGGCCAGGTAGGGCTCCAGGGGCGTCAACCCGCTGTATCGTGGTAGCTTTGCAGGTGATCGTGGAAGAAGGCTAGACTGGACACTAATTTGGTGCATTGGTGTGACAGTCGAAGGTTCATTCTGCCCATGCATAGGAGAGCGATGCACAGTCCGGGGAACGCTGGCGCCATCAGGCCAGTACGGAGCCCTTCTCCGCGCCGACTCATTTGTCAAGTGCTCCAACGTGATTCGGTTCTCTCTGAGAGCACGCTCTATTTCGCCTATACTTTGCTCCATAGCTGCGTCTTCTAAACGGCCTAAATCCCACTTCTGACACCAGTGTAACAACTTGTAGTTGTTCTATTACCGTGGGCTGACTAGAGCTAAGCTAGACTGTTTGTTTTAATCTAACGGCTAGCAGGGTGCTAGCATCTATACGTCGCAACTTATTTTCGCCAGTGGGCAGAGCAAGCACTCGCGTCCCATACACCGCACGACCGTGAGTGTCTCTGTGAGCAGAGTTATTAACAAACCAGCCAACAGGAGGCAATAAGTGTCTGTTACTCTTTAATTCGGAACACAATCATCAAACTGCACAGGCAAGGCCATATCACAAGTCATTCCTCAACACATCTCTCTCCATGACGGTGACAGTCATCCTTTTTTATAACATGGCAGTAAATGAACCCAAATCAACTCCAATTAACTTAGACATGAACATGTATAACATTACTAATATTAGAACTCAACCATCTTGCTTAAATAACCCATAATTGAACGCTAAACAAATACCCATAATGCACCTGGCTGCCAGTGCTGACTTTCGGGTCATTACAATATTAACATAAACATTATGCTACATTAAAGGGGGGGGGGGGGGTGAAATGCTATTTCATGCATACTGAGTTTTTTTTTACACTGTTAAAAAGTTGGATTTCCATGCTAAACATGGACAAAGTTTAAAAAATTAAGTTGTACGTTTGAAGGAGTATTTCTGTTCCAAAAATACTACTTCCGGTTTGTCACAAGTTTCTGAAAGTTTTTTTCGAGTATGGCTCTGTGTGACGTTAGATGGAGCGGAATTTCCTTATATGGGTCCTGAGGGCACGTCTGCCGGAAGAGCGCGCGCTCCCGTATAGCACAGCACTGAGAGCACAACAGACTTCACTGATCAGAGCGAGAGCGTCGCGAAATGTCACAAAAGGAGTGTGTTTTTGGTTGCCAGGGCAAGACAACCCTGCACAGATTACCAAAAGAGAAACAGCATTAAGGGACCAGTGGATGGAGTTTATTTTTACAGAGCATCAACGGAGTTGTGCAAGTGTTTGTGTTTGTTCCCTGCATTTCGAAGATGCTTGTTTTACAAACAAGGTCCAGTTTGAAGCCGGATTTGCACAACGTTTATTTCTTAAGGATAATGCAGTCCCAACGAAAAAGGGTCACGATCGTGTGTTGGAACCGCAGGCGGTGAGTAAAACTGCTTCAAATATCTCTGTGTTATTAAATTAGCTATCGGCGCGTAAGCACATCAAGTAAACAACTTGCGATGTTGTCATCAAACTGCACTTTCCACATGTACAGCTTAAAAAAAAAGAAAAAAGACGACAAGTTTCAGTACATACCACATAGAGACTGATTGCTGATGCTGCTCTTGTTCAATTTCAGCTTCTGGATCTGATTCTGGATCATAAATATACGCTGAATCTGACTGTTAGCCGTGGTTTGTTTTGGTTGGTTTTGTCCTCATGGTGTCACAGCTTCCAGACGCGCTCAACGCAAAAGCCTAGTGGCGCTCCTGATTCTTTAGCTCCGCCCACACATCACGCCTCCAGCCACTCGTTTTTTTTCGGGAAAAATCGGTACAGACTATCTTTCTCTTATGAATATAATAAAACTAAAGACTTTTTGGAGTTATGAAGGATGCAGTACTACTCTATAGGTACTCAAGATTAACAGGATAATGAGTGAAAACGAGCATTTCACCCCCCCTTTAACATAAGCAGTGAAGCGAAACAGAGGAAGAGCCATTAAAAGGAAGGCACTACTTACTTACAGCCAATTACAGCCCATATATATGCCTTACCAGTGTGCACCTCTCTGTTGTCAACAGCCACACCATGCACAATACCTGTTTCCCTATTCTTAATACTCTGTTATAATCAAATAAACTCATTTTGAACTAAAAACTATTTTTTGTTAAAAAAAAAAAGTTACATAAAAACCATATCAGAACAACTACTACAACTCATACAGTAATACCCAGTATTACAAAACTTGTTCAAATGCCAATGACTACAAATGTGTCTTCAGACTGCTTTTAAAACCGTAAACACAGTCAGCGGCAAACCATTTCACTGCCTTTGGGCTGCGGTAACAAAAGCATGGTCAACCTTACTGTTCCTCAATCTCATCTAAAGTGCTAAACAGAGCTAGTTTGGAGAACAAAGATCTAAAATGAATGGTAACAATCCACAATGCTGCTGTTATATGGGGTTGTCATGACATGATGCATTGCATTACTGATTCACACACACTGATCTATACAATTACACAACCACAATTTAATGTTTACAGTTGTGTGCACATTTAGCAAAAAGTATGAGTTACTCCCATCAAACTGAGCATGTCAGGGTTAAAAGGTCAGTATAGTTTTAAAGGGTTACTTCATCGAAAAATGAAAATGTCATGAATAGCTCACCCTCATGTCGTTCCAAACACGGAAGACCTCCTTTCATCTTCGAGACACAGGTTAAGATATTTTAGATTTAGTCCGAGAGCTCTCAGTCCCTCCATTGAAAATGTGTGCACGGTATTGTTATGTGGCGGGTAAGGGAGGAACTCATATGCAGACAGGAATCACTACACAGAGGGTCTATTAAAGACAAAAGGGGAAAACAAAACCCACGAGGGGGAAAACAATGACAAGGGCAGAGGCTAAATAACTAAACAGGACTGGGTTGACAAGATAAACAAAGATTCTAAACACTAACTACAAACCAACACTCACGGTAATACAACGACTTCTTCAAGGGGTGACAATGATACAATATCTCACAAGATGACATGAAGGAACACATATGTAGGAACAATGAACCGACAAAAGACAGCACATTAGGGGATATAAATAGGAGAACTAATTAAGACACAACAGGTGGCACAGGTAAGGCAATCACGACAACTAGGATAACAAGGGGGGCAGGGCAAGGGAACGAGACAAGCACATGGCCCAAAGACAAGGCCATGTGCTTGTACACAAAACACGGGTCTGTCATGATCCTGCCTCAAGACTAGAGGAAAGTCAGGACATGAAGGCAGAATCATGACAGAACCCCTCCCTTAAGGAGCGGCTTCCAGACGCTCCCTTTTGGGAGTGGTCTCTGGACAACTGACAACAGAGGACATGACAGGAGAATTCACAGGACACGGGACAACATCTACTGGACACGGGACAACATCTACTGGACACGGGACAACATCTACTGGACACTCGACAACATCAGTGGAGACAGAAACTGGCTCAGGAACCGCGCTCACTGCGGCTGGCTCGGGAACCGCGCTCACTGCGGCTGGCTCGGGAACCGCGCTCACTGCGGCTGGCTCGGGATCTCTGGGGACAAGACAGGACTGGCAGGGACTTCAAGGATCTGAACAAGACGTGACAAATAATCAGACAGAGTCCTGGCAGCAATAACAACAGGCATCTCCTTACGAGCCGAGACAGACTGTAACAACGCTTCTGCTGCAGAGTCGGCCGCGGCTCTCTCCTCCGCCCTCACGACTGCGGACTTGGATACAGTTCTCTTAGTCGCCGGTTCAGGGTCAAGGGTCACCGCTGCTGGCTCGGGGACGCCAGCGCTCACCGCTGCTGGCTCGGGGACGCATCGCAGACTCAGGAGGAGACAGAGACACAGGACCGGAAGACCCCTTCCTCCTCCTCTTCCTCATTAGCCGCAGTGCAGAGGTCACAGCTGGGTCTGAGGCCGGTTGGGGGAGTTCGGCCTCAGGCAGGGCAGATTCTGACGCCAACGATTCCGAGGCAGACTCCCACGAAAACCATCTCCCTCGCTTCTTGGGGAGACTGATGGGTGTGGGAGGCGCCTCAGGATTTGGTGAGGGATGTGCCTGATCCCCCAGTGCGGCAACGGCCAGGATACGGCCCTCTGGGATCGCTGGCAGCTGGACAGAAGGTGGGGACCTCGATGGGGAATCCTGCGGCTCTTCCCGGGAGAAACTCTCCCATAGCCGGGCATAATCCTGCAGGATCCACTCACCCTGGGACGATACTGGGAGGGTGACACTCCTCTTGTCAGTCGGGGACGACAAACAGCATTGCTGGCGGAACTCCAACTGACGCTGAAGATTGGAGTACATCCTGTCTGCTGAGTTCTTGGCTGGTCGGTTCATTTTGTTATGTGGCGGGTAAGGGAGGAACTCATACGCAGACAGGAATCACTACACAGAGGGTTTATTAAAATTTAATTACAAAAGGGGAAAACAAAACCCACGAAGGGGGAAAACAATGACAAGGGCAGAGGCTAAATTACTAAACAGGACTGGGTTGACAAGATAAACAAAGATTCTAAACACTAACTACAAACCAACACTCACGGTAATACAACGACTTCTTCAAGGGGGGACAATGATACAATTTCTCACAAGTTGACATGAAGGAACACATATGTAGAAACAATGAACCAACAAAAGACAGAGCACACTAGGGGATATAAATAGGAGAACTAATTAAGACACAACAGGTGGCACAGGTAAGGCAATCACGACAACTAGGATAACAAGGGGGGAGGGGCAAGGGAACGAGACAACACAAGCACATGGCCCAAAGGCAAGGCCATGTGCTTGTACACAAAACACGGGTCTGTCATGATCCTGCCTCAAGACTAGAGGAAAGTCAGGACATGAAGGCAGAATCATGACAGGTATACTGTCCATGTCCAGAAAGGTAAGAAAAACATCTTCAAAGTAGTACATGTGACATCAGAGGGTGAGTTGAATTTTTTGAAGCATCAAAAATACATTTTGGTCCAAAAATAGCAAAAAATATGACTTTATTAATCATTGTCTTCTCTTCCATGTCTGTTGTGATAGAGTTCAAAACACAACAGTGTAGTGATATCCGGTTCGCAAACGAATCATTCGATGTAACCGGATCTTCTTAAACCAGTTCACCAAATCAAACTGAATCGTTTAAAACGGTTCACATCTCCAATAAGCATTAATCCGCAAATGACTTAAGCTGTTAACTTTTTTTAATGTGGCTGACAAACCAATATCCCAGAGTAATTCATGTACTCAAACAATACACTGACTGAACTGCTGTGAAGAGAGAACTGAAGATGAACACCGAGCCAAGCCAGATAACAAACAAAAGATTGACCGTTTCTGTCAGATGCGTCCGATTTGAAAACCGAGGAGCTGATGATACTGCTCATGTGTGATTCAGCATGAGGAAGAATGACACACAGAGCATCTGAACCAAACTGATTCTTTTGGTGATTGATTCTGAACTGATACTGTGCTAATGCTATGAGCCCAGGTCAACCGAAGGCTTGAATCAAGGGCAATCATCGCAAATGAAGTCATTAGGTCGAGCGCAAAAGAACCGGTGAACTGTTTTCTTCAATCGGTTTATTGAATCAAATAAACTTTCTGAAAGAACTACTGGTGATCCGAAAACCGAGGCAACCGGTTCTTGACTCAAGAAAAGTTAATCTTTTGTTCATTTTCTGGCTCGGCTCGGTGTTCATCTTGAGTTCTCTCTTTAGAGCAGTTCAGTCAGTGTACTGTTTGAGTACATGAATTACTCCGGGATATTGGTTCATTTTAACCCAGAGGGAGTGTCAGGCACATTACAAAAGTTAACAGCTTAAGCCATTTGTGGATTACTGCTTATTGGAGACGTGAACCGTTTTAAATGATTCAGTTTGATTTGGTGAACTGGTTCAAGAAGATCCGGTTGCATTGAATGATCTGTTCGTGAACCGGATATGACTACACTGTTGTGTTTTGAACTCTCTCACAACAGACACGGAAGAGAAGACAATGATGAATAAAGTCGTAGTTTTTGCTATTTTTGGACCAAAATGTATTTTCGATGCTTAAAAAAATTCTAACTGACCCTCTGATGTCACATGGACTACTTTGTGAAGATCTTTTTCTTACCTTTCTGGACATGGACAGTATACCGTGCGCACAGTTTCAATGGAGGGACTGAGAGCTTTCGGACTAAATCTAAGGTTGCTTTCACACTTGGTTCACTTACCTGGTCCGAACCCGAGTTCGGTTGCTCCTCCCTCCCCCTGCCCTCTCTGGACTGTGTTCATATTATAATATGTGAGTCCGAACCGCAGTTCGCTTGCATCATCAAGCCAGCAGCTGTTTACCCCGTTGCTTGGTAACGACAGCGCAGGAGAAGGCGGCAAATGCATAACATTACTCTCTTCACTTTTATGTATTACGTTTTTGAACTGTTCGTTTTGTTTATAAAGCTTCGGTACATAACGACACATGCGTCTGTCTTACGAATGTACTGAAAATGCTCTAAACATTGAAGGTGAACATAAATGAGATGTACAGCTCTCTGCTTGCAGTGCGTCATGCTCATCAGGAAAGTGAGTGAGACACACACACAAACACACATTTTCATCAAATAATTTGTCATTAAAAGCGTTTCACTTCCGCCATTGGGTACGATTGCGTTCACATAAGCAGTGAACCATACCAGAGTTCACATAAAGCGTTCACATCATCCAAACTAAACGAACTCTGACATCAATCGAACCCGGGTGCGCACCAAAAGTGCTAGTGTGAAAGCACCCTTAAACTTCCTAAACTGTGTCCCGAAGATGAACGGAGGTCTTACGGGTTTGGAACGACATGAGTTATTAATGACATAACTTTTATTTTTCTGTGAACTAACCCTTTAAGTAATGCACTCTGAGTCACTCACACACAATCATGTTGGTTTGGTGTGTTTTGATGGAGTCTCTTATGTCACTTCCTCTTTAGGGTGAAAAGAGACACTATTAATGTCATCAAAACATCCCTTCATATGCATGATTTAGGAATACAGAATATAGATATGACACAGCACCAGATAAACACTTCAGCAGAGTCCATTTAGTCCATCAAATCAAAATTAATCTTGAAAAATGTACAACAATAGATATAAACTATTTTTTCCCCTTAATATTTTTTATTGTCATTGGATGCAAAATGTACTTTTACATGGTGTACATGGTTTGCTTATATAAAAAACAAAAGTCTCAATTATCAAGCAATTAAATTTTCTGAGCAGTAAGTCATTGAAGACTTTTAACCACAGAATTTTGCAGACATTTCATGAAGACCCTGAAGAGTCATACCAGCTTCTACATCTGATGTCCCCTTTAAAACGGTGATCAAGGTAAAACTAAACTCATATTTATTTATTTTTACTTTTCTTTCTATATATTTTCTTTACATGTTTTCTTTATTATTTGTTTGATGTGTTTAATCTATTTTCCATGCTTAATGTTAGGGTCTAGTAATAGTTTCCTCATTGAGTAATTTTCACAACAAATGAATTGTGGTATTTGCAGCTAATGCTTAAAAATGTCACAAGACACCAAAATGTACCATATTCAGAGAACAAAAAGCCAAAACAATCCTTTAATACTGCCACATCTTTTGTCATCTGTCTTACTTTCTTCATGTATAAACTTTTGGGTGACTGCAGTCAAACATGCTGCATATGTTTTTTTGTGAGATAAGAACCTGAGTGGTCAAACCCTCAAGGAAGACAACAAAACCACACAGAGCCGTCCATCTGTTGGCCGTTACACTGTGAGGAAACACTTACAGCCACAGAATGAATAACACTGACAGGCCAGGATTTGTGTGTGTGTTCTTTTGTCTATCTGTTATTGTGTCATTTATATTTGTCAGCCTACAACTGTAAACAAAAGAAGTAAAATTATCTGACATAAAATTTCAAAGAGGACAGTAAAAGGGTTTCAAAATGTTTTTGCATTAGCAGCTTGATAAACTTTGACCACTCTTTTTATGCATTTACAGCACATTAGTGACTCAGTTCAACATCACTGTTTTGTCATGCAAGTAAATGCTCTCTAATACTATAAAGAAAGGGATACAGCACATACAGACTCTAAAAAATGCTCAATACTGCCACCTGTCATTTAGGGCCATGATATCTGCAATTTAGTAAATCTGAAATTTTGAAACATTAAATGTAATATTGAATAACACCCTAAAGTTAAAATTATTAGTACTTTGCATTTACTTTAGGATTTTAGTCAACACATCAAAATAAGTGTTTATTGAAACATAATGATATAAAATGTACCTTTAAGTAAAACTTTTAATTTGGCATTATTTTACAGTGCTCTTGCGAAAAAGTGTACATAAAAAAGTAAGATTTTTAAGATTTGAATAAACGTTCAATAAAATTAAGCACACTTCTTTTGCACAAGGCTAGTATTTTATATATCTATGAAAATAGTAGATTCAAACTGAAGGCATCAAAACTATGAATTAACACATGTGGAATTATATATGGAATTATATACATAACAAAAAAGTGTGAAACAACTGAAAATATATCATATTCTAGGTTCTTCAAAGTAGCCACCTTTTGCTTTGATTACTGCTTTGCACACTCTTGGCATTCTCTTGATGAGCTTCAAGAGGTAGTCACCTGAAATGGTCTTCCAACAGTCGTTAAGGAGTTCCCCGAGAGATGCTTAGCACTTGTTGGCCCTTTTCCCTTCTGTCTGCAGTCCAGCTCACCCCTTAAACCATCTCGATTGGGTTCAGGTCCGGTGACTGTGGAGGCCAGGTCATCTGGCGCAGCACCCCATCAATCTCCTTCTTGGTCAAATAGCCCTTGATGCCTTCAGTGTGACTCTACAATTTTCATAGTCATGAAAATAAATAAAACTCTTTGAATGAGAAGGTGTGTCCAAACTTTTGGTCTGTGCTGTGTGTGTATATATATATATATATATATATATATATATATATATATATATATATATATATATATATATATATATATATATATGTATTTAATCTGTGATAAAGTAAATTCCTAATGAGCAAGATAAAAATGTGATAAGGGGAAAAAAACACATAGAAAACAGAAACAAACACCAGCAATCAAAGTCTCCATTACTTCAAAAACTCCACTGATCGCTATGCTCTGTGTGTGTTTGTTTTCACAAATGTGCCTGTGGTGTGCTGTGTGTAGCTCATGGTGAGAGGTTTGAAAAGCATCCAGTTCTCCTGTCTTCCTGTAAGCATGTCTCCTAGCAACACACACTGATTCCGAACACCAGCTGCTGCAGAGGCTATCAGGTGTGATGAGATCCATTTATGACACAGTCCCCAATATCACATATTTGAGCAGTTAAATGTTTGATCGCACTTTTTATCATATGTCTTTAATGTTGCCTTTATGTGCTGTAAGAATTATTCTACTTCCCAATTTAGAAGTTTTAATGTCATGTTAAAGACCTCTGTTGTTGGAGGTAATAGACCACTCGAAATGTTTATAAACATTTCTGTGTAAGCAGTGATGACACAAAGACAGCTTAGTGTTGCTGTGCTCTATGCAAGAGCCACGATGAATCCCAGGAAAAAATTAGTCTATTTCTGTTATTTGTTTCCTCAAGACACTCTCATGTAGAACTATCATTGTATCAAATTTACAATTTAAAGACTACTATTGTGCATCATCTTAAATTGTTTAAAAGAACAGTATTGTTAAGATATACAGTTTATTTCTTTTATTTCTTGTGTTTTACTTGTAGAGTAGGTTGTATATGGCATCGTATGTGCTGAAGATTTCACATTTATTTTCCACATTTTTAGGTAAGAGGGTTTTAAGAAAAAAATTTTATGGGAATTGTTTTGTTTATTTATTTTTTAAATTTTGTACCACTTCCTTTCCCCCTCAGTAACTGCATTTTCTTTTCTCTTCTTAATTAATATTTTTGCACTGTAAATAGTTCATGTCTATTGGCTTTAGCTAAAACATTCAGTTTTATCTGAATAAATGTAGAATTTATTTGCCACGCAAACAAACACAAAGGCAGCACATTGTCACAGCATAATGGTGGTTAACAAAACAAAATCAGCATTAGATATGAATGTCTGTCTGTGGGCAACAAGAGTCACACACATCAGGCCAGCTCCACTCATTAATGAGGGCTTCATTCAGTCATCATATAATAAAACAAAGACTGAAGCAAGAAGCCGTTAAAATGAACAAGCAGCTGTGTAAAAGTGTCTCCAGGTAACAAGAGATGGGTTTCAAAAACTGAGAGACTGTCAGCTGCTCAAGCCATGACCCTGATCTCACAGCAGTGGATGGTTCTCGCTGTCACTGTGATTTATGTTAAATTAGTGATTCCTAACCCTGGTCCCGGAGTTTCCCCAAAAATGCACATTTTTGATGTTACCCTTATCTGACACATCAATTTTAGGTCTTAAAGTCTGCACTAAAGAAATGATCAGTTGAATCAAATGTGTTTTATTAGGGTGACATCTCAAATGTGCAGTGCAGGACACTGAGATCGTCTGTCTTAACTTGTATGTGTCATTGTCAAAAGTCGCTTCTTAATTGCATAAATCTAAACTTTTTCTCATTTTTTCTCATGTTTCTGGATACATTCACATCACAGTGGTCACTGTCCCCATCCCACTGAAACTTGTCCACACTCATTGAAAATAAATAACATCCACAACTGTCCATAATTACAGGGCCATGCAATATGTTTGAGTACAAAGTAGTATCAAGACGGTCTAAAAACTGTCACTGAGGCTCAGCAGCTTACATGGTTAGTTCACTCCAAAATGAAAATTAATTAATTACTCACCCTCATGTCGTTCCAAACCTTCGTTCATATTCAGAACACAAATTTAAGATATTTTTGATGAAATCTGAGCGCTTTTGAATAAATTGTTATTTGTGTTTTCTTTTTGTACACAAAAACAAAATTGAAGTAGAACCACTGAACCACCTAACCCTAACTATGCTCTTTGAGGTGCAACCACCCCCACCACCCTGACAGCAGTTTGACAGAGACATATTTTTGGGCAATTAAGCTACATTAAGCTCTTTCTCTTGAATCGTGACTGGCATAGAGTTGCAATGAATACAACTTTTATCAGTCATGGATGCCTGGACAAGTTTAATTACAAGTGGTGAAAGAGCAATGGTGTCTCACTGAAACATCATTACCCAAAATATGACATTTCAGCTGTTTACTTGACCACCCAGTGGGAGAGTATATGCTTGCAGAGGGCCATTCCTTTCAAGTGGCCTCCAAAGTACATGAAAAGCTGTCAAGACTGTCTATACTGATTTCCTCCTTTTATTTTTTATTTTTTGTCAAGTGTTAAAAGGAGAGTTCTTCATCAGAAGCACTCATTGTTGCAGTCTTGAAACTTGTAAACACAAGTTTGTTCCCATGTCACCCTAATCTGAACCGAAGAGAACATATTCCTTGTCATATGTTCAGTATGTGCCATATAAATCTGGGAAACATAAGACTTTGGGAACATTGGAATGATTCTGAAACTAACACAGAGTCTGAAGACATCTTTGGCAAAGCTCACAGTGACTTCAATAAACAAACCTGAAAGCAAAACACAGGTTTTCAGAGTGATTACAGTCAATAACATTATGCATCAAAACAGTAATAACACAATTCTTCATGGTGTCATTATTCAGAATACAGTGTGTAAAGGCTCAGAGGGACATCAGAAGAGTCATTACAATAAGTATCACTTGCCCTCACAATGGTTGTCATTATTGGCATGGTTCTTGTTAGTGGTAAATAGGGGTTTAATAGAATGAAAAACATCTGTGCTGTCATTTCTGTAAGGAGAATGCAGTGAACACCAGCATCACCATCAAAAAACAAGCTGGTGTTCAGTAAGTCAAAGATTTGAAATGTCACGGCAGCCATATGGAAATGCTGGCTATAACAGCAGCTTTACACGCACACACACACACAAACACACAAAGTGAAAAGTGAAAAAGTGAAAAGTGGGGAGATGCCATAGGCATAATGGTTTTTATACTGTACAAACTGTGTATTATATGGCCCTACACCAACCCTAACCCTCAAAGGAAACCTTGTGCATTTTTACTTTCTCAAAAAACTTATTCTGTATGGTTTATAAGCATTTTGAAAAATGAGCACATAAGTCACCCTCTCCTTGTAATACATGTGTCATACCCATGTCATTATACAAAGTTGTGTCCTGATGTGTCACACTCACACACACACACATACCAATAGCAGAAGGAAAACACTCGTTTTTAAATAGCCATGTCTATATGGATCTCGTTTTGAGAGGTGGATTATCTGGCTTTATCTCCTGTTTTACAGCTGCCCCATGGCTCAATGGTTAGCGCTATCATTGCACAGCAAGAAGGTCCCTGGTTTGAGTTCTGGCTGAGCAAGTTTTCTATGTGGGTTTTTCATGTTGTTCCTCTGCAGTCCACCCTGTGTGGCATGTTTGTTTTTTTTTTTTTTTTTCGGATACAATTAACAAATTCAAAAACATGAAGCAATGGTGAATTTGAGACACTATACAGACCACTGGTTTGAGTGTAAATGTGCATAATGTACAGTACAGACCAAAAGATTGGACACAACTTCTCATTCAAAGAGTTTTCTTTATTTTCATGACTATGAAAATTGTAGAGTCACACTGAAGGCATCAAGGGCTATTTGACCATGAAGGAGAGTGATGGGGTGCTGTGCCAGATGACCTGGCCTCCACAGTCACCGGACCTGAACCCAATCGAGATGGTTTAGGGGTGAGCTGGACCGCAGACAGAAGGCAAAAGGGCCAACAAGTGCTAAGCATCTCTCGGGGAACTCCTTCAAGACCTTGGAAGACCATTTCAGGTGACTACCTCTTGAAGCTCATCAAGAGAATGCCAAGAGTGTGCAAAGCAGTAATCAAAGCAAAAGGCTTTTTTGAAGAACCTAGAAAATGACATATTTTCAGTTGTTTCACACTTTTTTGTTATGTATATAATTCCATATATAAATCCACATGTGTTAATTCATAGTTTTGATGGCTTCAGTGTGAATCTACAATTTTCATAGTCATGAAAATAAAGAAAACTCTTTGAATGAGAAGGTGTGTCCAAACTTTTGGTCTGTACTGTATGTCTATGTGTGTTATAGAGTGGATCAATCTAGAGAGTTTCCCTGCCTTTGTACCTATATGTTTCAGCATCCCCATAACCCTACTTTCGACTTTCGAGTATTAAATATTTTTGGAAAACATAACATAGCAAATGTTATCTGAAAAATCCTATTACGTATGCTATTTTGTGTCAGCCGCAACAGAAGGATACGTTTTCTACGTGCACATCCGTGCAGCGTGGCTGACACAGAAGAGCACACGATTAGCAAAAATTTATCTTTGAAAAACATTAACAAAGAATGAAGCATATTTGAAGAGCCTGTTAAATTTGTGCAACTGAGCTCATTTTTTTAAATTTTCATTGTGTTTTTCTTCTTTTCTTAAGTTCAGTTCTATAAAGTTACGTTCATTTTTTTTTCAAATATAATTCCATACACACGCTGCTTGCATTCAGCAAACGTTTTCCAAAATGGCGCTACAGTGATGCGGAGAGACACAGAGGAGACAAATTGTTGAATAAAGTCATTATTTTGGTTTTCTTGCCATACAAAATGTATTCTTGTCGTTTCATTACATTACAGTTGAACCAGTGCTGGTAGATGGACTGTTTAGTATTAAGTGATTAATGACAAAATTTTCATTTTGGGGTGGAGTATCCCTTTAACCCTTGTGTTATGTTGCGGGCCAATTTGACCCGTTTAGATTTTCTAGTTCTTGGAAATACTGGTTAACCTATGTTTTTTTTCTTGATATTTTGTGACTTTTTCTCATTTATCATTATGAACATGCATGCAAAGTTTCAACATGCTGGTGTTTTTTGACATATACAAAAAAAATTACCATTACGTTTGTGATGTTTGCGGGTCAATTTGACCCGCATATTTTAACGCTCTAAGGAAACTGTACTGACCCCTAATAATACAATTTCTTGGTTATATTTTGTTATTTTATTTTTTTACTACTTTATAAAGCTAAAAAATGTGGATTTCCAAACTTATTTCAATGCAGAAAAAGAGAAAAATATTTTGTCAACCACATATGGTAAAAATGACCTATTATTTATTTTTTCAAGCTACCTGGAATAATATTAAACCTTTTTTCTTTTCTTGATATTTTATCATTTTTTCTCATATATCATCATGGACATGCATGCAAAGTTTCAACATGCTGGGTTTTTTGACATATACAAGCAAAATTACTATTATGTTTGTGATGTTCGCTGGTCTATTTGACTCTCATAGGCAGCTATTCAAAAGAAACTGTACAGATACAAAATAAAAACATTTATTTAATGTATGTCAGGGCATCAACTCCAGTTCTAAAGTGTACGTCTATCTAAAAGTGCTCTAACCCTAACCAAACACACTTCAAAAAGCTAAATCATGGTGTTCACAATTAATGGCAAATTACAAATGACAAACCTGAGCTACCCAGAGAGATTCTGAACATGGAGGGCAGAAACATGCATCTGGAGTCAGACCCACAGAAAATAAAGGAGTGAACACAGATGATAGGAAAAAACGGAAGAGATGTGAGGTGTGCCCATCCAAGCGCAACAGCAAAACCAGCACCATGTGTGTGAAGTGCAAGAAATTCATAAGCCAAAAGCACACACTTGCTGTGTGCTCATCATGTCTAATGTAACTTCTAGACTTTATGAAATGAGTTTACAAAACAGCCAACTTAAGAAAAGTAAATATTTTCATTATACAGCTACATTTAATTGTTCAGTTATGATGTTCTAAGAAAAAAAAAAGTTAAAAAATATATATGCAAATTAAGTCAGCATACTGTTTATTTTTTGCAAATTTTGTCAAAACAAAACAGTTTTAAAAAATGGTTAAAAAAACATTTTCATTAAATCATATATTCAGATATATTTCTGGGGGAATATTTGACAAATGTTGATAATAAAACACAGTTTTACAGTTTGTACCTGAATCTTTATTGTTTTTCATAGTGTGATTTTTGAGGAATTAACACAGAAATGCATCAGACTCTACTACAGACCTTACAAGAAGCAGTCAACCTCAACAGAGCGCTTCTGCCACCTATTGGATATGGTTAATCTCCTGTTCAAATAATACAAACAAACAAAAAAAAAGATTCTTCTGAATGTCATATGTTAAAAAGCCACATCATATTATGCTATTATGGCATCATGGGTAAACTGTTCCTTTATTTACTTTAAAATTTACATATAATATTTTATCCTCAGTCATTGTGGTACTCACTGTTTAATTCCATTATTATCTATTTTTTATTACTAATTTGTGATGTGTGTTCTACACTGTAAAAAATAAATGTATTTTTACAGAAAAAAACGGTAGAATTTAACAGTATTATGACATTTTGACCAGAACTGTGAAATTCCATAAAAATGCTAACTTTTACATCTAATGTACATTTTCCCTGTTTTTTTAACTATTTAAATTTGTTACTGCAAAAAAATTACATTTTCCTTTAAATAACAGTAGTTGTTGTCTATTGTTATCCTGACATGTCCTTAAAAAAACATTCCTGTATATTTTTTGGTCAGAGTTGAAAAAAATTTAGTTTTACAGAGAAAACCAGTAGAATTTCACAGTCATTTCTCATTTTCATCAGAACGGTGAAATTCCACTAAAAATGCATACATTAACACCAAATATAGCCTACATTTTTCCAGTTGAATTAGGCAGTGACTATGCCCTAAGTGCAAAAAGCAACAGTTGTGATTTACACTAAAAACAAATAGCTATATATTCTATTTACATCATGTAAATGTCGCGAAAGTTTGCAATAAGTGTAAATAGTAATTAGATATTCTATATTTTGGCAGATTCTGTTTGCATCTCAGTAATTGTGTACATTAACAGGATGCAATAATAATATAAAGTGTTTTATTAAACACTCGTTAGACACTTTATTTCTACTTCATTTTTGTTGAAAATAAATGCCTTTTCGATGTGATTTGTGATACCAAAAGGTATAAAATACAGTTTCGAACCAAGGACTTTGAAACAAGCATCAAATAAACGAGGCTTCCACACTAGTGCCTGTGCCACTGAAGACATTAGGTTAAATTGCGCATCTTTTCTAAACTTTATTGGTGATCCATTGGTGATGTTGTTTCCTTGATTTATAGTCAGCGTTTAGCCTACTATTGTCTACTAGTGTTGTTATGCATATCATACATATCGTTCGTTTGTTAAAGAAGCGATCTGGCGCTGGACTGTGTTGTTTATAAAACCTGTTGTTTTTTTGCCGCTGTGGTTAATGGTGAAAGGCATCAGTTTTCTCTTGTGGCTGTTAGAGAATTTTATTACTGTGGGGTCAGTTGTAGCTTAGTGGTTAGAGAGTCGGGCTTGTAACCAAAGAGTTGCCGGTTCGAGTCTCACGGCCAGCGTGTTGCGACTTATCCTAATTGCTCCCTGCACTGCTCTGGGGGTGTGTGTGCTCACCCCTCACTGAGATGGGTTAAAGAGGTCACATTTCGAGTATGCGTTTCACTTATTGGTATCCTCATCCAAACACACACTCCTGTCCAACCCACTTGTTACACCACTTTAGGAAAACCATTTATTGTTAAGGTAAGCTAATTGTCATGATTTCCATATCAAAATCCGAAGTAACCAGCAGTAGATGATATTTACTACGGAGCCCTCAAAGGGACGTGCAAATTTTTTTGCAAATCTTTTGCCTTCACCCGAGAAACTTATCGTTCCCACGTAAAACCTGTTTTGAGCTCGGACAGACACTTCCTGTTTAATGTCCCGCTGGCAGTGTTTGAGAGCTCCGTATACGTTAATGGAGCATTTCATAGTGTTTGAACTTGGACTCAAATATAAAGAAATGTGGTCAGTTCTTAACTCAAGAAGGAGTTCAGTGAAGTTGGTAATATTCACATAGGCTATGCGAACTTCCCTATTCTTGAGCTAAACGTTAAAACACAAACGACACCTATTTAAAATCACAGTCACCTAGACAACGAGCTACAACCCAATTAATTTTTACGTAATGCTATTTACATTAGGTGTAAATAATTTTCATTTAATAAATAGAATTATCAAATTTGCAGTAAGTGTAAATACTAATTAGATGCTATCTATATCGGCAGATAGTTGCACCTTACTATTTTTGTAGATTAACAGGATCCAATAATTATCAGAGTGCAAATGATTATATTTATTAAAATTGTTAAATGGATGCTACATTGTTGTGAGAATAAAAGCCCTTCTACACCGACCCCTAAGCCTACCCAATAAATACTTTATTTTTAATAAACACTCTTCTCTTAATAAAGCACTTTATTTCCACTTTTCAAAATTTTCTAAATTTTCATTGCAAATAAATGGCTTTGTTTTAATCACAAAAAAGCCAAATCTATAAGCCAGTGGTTCTTAAACTTCCTCGGTGTACATTAGTCAAAATAAATTAATTTGTTCTGCTAACCACAAAGAAAGTTATACAACCTGAGAGTAAAAGACAGATTTTCAGTTTTATCACATTAAAGGTAAATAGCAAGCATCTTAACTTAAAATGTGCTAATATTGTTTTTGGCAGAGAAAATACAACTAACTTCAGGATGAATTTGAATGTTTTCTACGAGTAAACTATCAATGTGCAAGAACAGAATTGCAGCAGCTCCCTTCCATAATGACCAAATAAAAAATAAGTGCAATTAGCAACCATTACTGGCAGGTCAGGCACAAAAAGGGTTAAGGGACGCTTTCATAAAGGAAATTTCCTACAAATGCATATCCAATAAAGATGCAATAATCACTGTACATGCCTTTCTATCATGTCTTCTGAAAACCCTGACACATTCAGAAAGTGTGCACTGCCACAAATAGTTAGCAAATCTGGGCTTACATGTTTTCATGCCATAATCTTTTTCTAGTGAATTTATTTATTTAAACCAAATGTAGAGGGACATCTTTGTATACTGTGTGACAGAAGTAATGCTAAAAACTAATTAAAAATACTCTTGAAACACAAATTTTTGTAAAATGTTATACAATAAATTATGGTAGCCAGAGTATTGCTGTAAACAACTTCAGCTTTTTATTATATAGCAAACCTTCAAGATCAAACAATGGAAAAACACTTCCCAGCAAAAGTCATGTTTTAGAAAACAAATTTGTTCAATTTAAAAAAAAAAAAAAATCGACATTAATTCTGATAATCCTGAACATGTCACATGGAGAAAATGGATAAAGCATGTTTCAGAACACAAATGTGTTCAGTTTAAAAGAAACAAAAACACTGGGCCTGGATTCTGATAATTTTGAAGTTGAATGAATTTTCAAGTATTATGTGAATATTGTATACGGGGCTTTAGCTAATTTATTGATAAACGATGTACTAACTGTAGATGTAAATTTTATTATGTAATGTTTTGTGACCCGTGTGATTTTAGCCCGTGGGACTACGGATGGAAATTAGCCTTTGGCTACAATCCAGCATGTTTACATGCATGTATTCCATGTTTGTTCATTAACATGCACTGTCCCAATCAAATAAATAAATATAAACTAAATCCTAATCACGTCACAAGGTAATAAAAATGATTTAAGCAACAAAGCGCTGCACTGAAGTACAAAAAGTCGGTCTGTCCTGTTCTTCAGCGAAATGCCAATCTTCTGAAAGACCACATCTGTGGGGACACAAACAGTTACAATTAAAACCCAAACCAAAAGAAGAGCAGAGACAGCAACAAGCCTTAACCAAATACTCTCAGTTTTGGCCACAGACAATTACATCACATTTATTGGAGTTAATTCTAAAAATGATTGTCCTTTGGTCCACTTTATCATCGATGAATGATAAACACAGAAGATGAAGTCTACCACTACTATACAAGACAACAGAGCTTCTATACCTGTTACTCTCCCCAATCAAATGCAGCAATTTCTGATGTCAGACTCAATACTCTGGGGTTGACAGAGTCCGCTCTCTTTTTCTCTCTCTTTTCCACCTTGGTACCTTTATGAGGATTTATCCTAAAGATGCACCTTTAAAACACAACACAAACAATATCCTTAAATAATTGTTGTATGCTTCTTAACCAAAGGAATGCAGTCTATGAAATACCTTTGCAAGAATTCTAGTGTGGCTCCCAGTTCTACAGGGTAACTGATGTTCAATATATAGTAAAGAGAGAACATCAGATACAGGGCTTCTGTAAAACTCAAGAGATGGTCATTTACAATCATCTGGTCTACTGCTACCATGTACACACTGGCTGTCAGTGGGTTCTCTCCTTTGAAAAAACACAAAATCAGTAAGACATAATATTTAACAGAATGTGAGTTCTGATCACCCAAAACCAGGAATTATTGTGTTGCAAGATCATAGTAAATAATACCCACCACACACTACTATACATGGTGTTGCTGGAAGCTGTTCTGAGCATATATCACTTGGAACAGAGGTGTCTTCTACCATCACAAGAAAGTGGTCTTGGTAATTTTTGAAATGGGTTAGCAGCAACATCACGGCCCCACAAACATGATCCCCTCCAGCTCTATACTTTGTGAGGATTCTCCCTGCTTTGCTTGCTCTTTCTGTGCACTGAAATTGAAAGTAGTCCAATATTCTTCTGAACTTACTGGAAGCAGATTCTTCAAAGCTGTTGTTTATGTCAATGCCAGTGAGCTCTTTAAAGTGTGCTTTCATTCCTGCTGGCTGAAAAAGATATGGCCACTCATCAAGTAAATCTTTGGTTTCCTTTCCAGATTGGATGCTGTTTCTTTGAGGGGTGTATGTAGAAGTCATTAAGTCATAGATTGTCTTTACATCACTTTCATTATTTTGAAACATTACTACCAACTTCTCTTTCTTTTCCTGCTGCAATTCAGATGTTTCTCCAACTAGCAGTTGTGGATCAGAATTTATACAACCATATAACAATTTTTGTTTCTTTGTTTATACTTCTAGAGTACCACAAAGTGGTATACTAATAGCTTTTGCTCTTTTCCAATTGTCAATTCTACACACCAGTTGTTTGAGGAGAGAATCATATCCACTTCCTACAACCTGGGAATTAATCTCATCTCTGAAAGACTTTGGGTATGCAATCACCATTTGTCGGGCCATTTCTGATACATGTTTTTTTGCTGGACATTTGCTGACTTCCAGGATCTCAGAAGCAACAATGCGGACCAACTTTCTTCTCTCAGAGCAACTTGGCCTTTCGCCATTTTGCAACTTTCCCATAAAACTTGCTGGCATTTTTTGTCATGGAACATCAAAACTATAATGCCAGTCATGGTCATAAAACGAAGTTTCACAGCTACTGTCACCTAGAAAAGCCAACGTCCACAGGTTACAGGATGAACACTTTTCATGCAGCTGTAATTTTTTGGCAAAATTGCCTATTCCCAAGCTGCAGATTAATTGAAGTTTAATAACGGACAAACAGAGATGGCATGGGGCTTTGTGGGTTGTTCATGTGCCACTATATATAGTATGCATTTAAAGTGGTGCACAGACTTGTTTTATGTCCGCAGTGCATTATTGTCAGAGGGGAGACGGTTGTGCATTTTTCACAGGGACCACAGGACCACAGTGCAACAAATCACTAGCATGAAATGGGCACATGTAACGTGTTGCTGGTGATTTGCTGCACTGTGGCCCTGTAGTTGCTCTGAACAATGCACAACAGTCTTCACTCTCCGCTGGCATAAGCTGCGGACTCAACTGGAAACGTTTTGGCCATTCATGCACCAGGTAATCACCACAGTGGCACATGTACGGATCACAATGTATGCAATTTCCAAAATCAATGTTTTGAGGCCCCGTGCCATCACAGTTTGATTTGTACCATCAAACTACACTAGTCAAAATTTTAAGAGGATCAAAACCTTTCATAATAGTTGTCTTAAAACCAATACCCAAAACTCTTCAAATGTTGACTAGTGTACAATAAATCTGCAGATTTGTATACATATACACCTACACATATACAAACCCGATTCCAAAAAAGTTGGGACACTGTAGAAATTGTGAGTAAAAAAGGAATGGAATAATTTACAAATCTCATAAACTTATATTTTATTTACAATAGAATATAGATAACATCAAATGTTGAAAGTGAGACATTTTGAAATGTCATGCCAAATATTGGCTCATTTTAGATTTCATGAGAGCTACACATTCCAAAAAAGTTGGGACAAGGCCATGTTTACCACTGTGTGGCATCCCCTCTTCTTTTTATAACAGTCTGCAAACGTCTGGGGACTGAGGAGACAAGCTGCTCAAGTTTAGGAATAGGAATGTTGTCCCATTCTTGTCTAATACAGGCTTCTAGTTGCTCAACTGTCTTAGGTCTTCTTTGTCGCATCTTCCTCTTTACGATGTGCCAAATGTTTTCTAAGGGTGAAAGATCTGGACTGCAGGCTGGCCATTTCAGTACCCGGATCCTTCTACGCAGCCATGATGTTGTAATTGATGCAGTATGTGGTCTGGCATTGTCATTTTAAATGAGCCTTGGCCCAGAGAAAATGCCTGCGCTTCTGAATCATGTTTAGATATGGCTTCTTTTTTGACCTATAGAGTTTTAGCCGGCAACGGCGAATGGCATGGTGGATTGTGTTCACAGACAATGTTTTCTGAAAGTATTCCTGAGCCCATGTTGTGATTTCCATTACAGTAGCATTCCTGTATGTGATGCAGTGCCATCTAAGGGCCCGAAGATGGTTTTCTGGCCTTGACCCTTACGCACAGTGATTGTTCCAGATTCTCTGAATGATATTATGCACTGCAGATGATGATAACTTCAAACTCTTTGCAATTTTTCTCTGAGAAATTCCTTTCTGATATTGCTCCACTATCATCTGAATGGTTGACGATGGCACCAGGTATTTTGCTTGTAGCTGCATATAAAACAGGCAGAGATTTTTCATGTACAATGACTTTGCGTTACATTTCGTCAGGGAGTCAGTGAATTCACTTTCATCAACCTCCTCCTCAGTAACATCAAAAAATGCTGAAGAAGGTTGCTCAGATAAAGTATCCATAATCCGTACTTGTGCAAATGTAGAAGTCCTGTGCTTTCGTGAAACATGGGCAGTGAAACTTGATCTTAAACTGAAATTGTTGTCACATTTTTCAAAAGGACAACACACCACCTCTCCCTTGGCTAAATGTGACCTGAGATGAGAAAGGACATTGTTCATGTCTGTAAATTGTTGTTGACAGTCTGTATTGTTGCAAACAAACGTGCCCGTCGAATCATCCAAATGAGTATGTGGTCTTTTGTGATGGCGATAAACATGAGCTTTGAGAGCATTGTATTTTGAGAATTTAAATTTGCATTCTGGGAAGCAACATGGAAACTGAGCATTTGCTTCATGTCGGTGTACGATTTGATGATTAACATATCCCTTAACTGTCTTCAGAGAGCAATCACAAAATTTGCACAAATACATCATCATCCATATGGTTAAAGGTATAACACACCTCATAAGATGAAATCCGTTGTCCATGCATATGAGTGTTCTTAAATGATTGTGAAAGCAACGTTCTAAAACAACAACACAATTCTGAAAAACCTTTATACTTTTTAATGCAACTTGCGTCAAACATTAAGAATAAGATTTCAAAACGTATGTGATTAGCCATTGTAATTGTATTCACCTGTTGCCAGTTAACTTTTAAATTACGTTGGATGATACGTCAACAGATTTTTTTAACACTTACCCTTCACCACTCGACATCGAGGTCCATGATTGTTTTGTTGACATTCTGTTATATATTGCATGCATACAGCAGAATATGTTGCCTAAACGGTCACGTTTACTCACAAAGCTACTTAACAAAGTCACTTACGATTTTTGAAAACAAACTGACGCCTGTAAATATTCCAGCGAACCCAACTCCCCTCCGTGTTTTAGCTTATTTGCCATGTCAATGAGCACGTTTCCCGACCAAAACAAAAACACAGAGATTTTTTCCTTGAGGTATTTGTACGCTGTTTTGGAGCCATGATGTGCCACCTGCAGTTAACAGGCTGCTGCTTTGTCTCTTGGCTGATGCCGTTGGGCCGAGGCCAATGATTGAGAAGCAGTTTGACCAATGGCGTGCGTAAGGCGGAACTTAACAAGAAAGGTCAAAACAGTGCAGAAACGCACACCAAAAATTGTCTACCATAGAAAGCAAAAGGGGAAATTTCCTGTGACATTGTGAGGTCATCATACTGGGTAAATATGCTGGCATGTAATATTAAATATAAAATTGTAATCAACAAGTGTTACTGTATTTACGTTGTTTCTTCTGTTGCAGTGCACCCTTGGCCTTGTCACATCACTAAACTGGCTGAAGAAGTAAGGTGTCATGGACCATCATAAAATTTGTAAGTGCATTACATATTTAATGAACAAAACATTTTTTGAAGTAAAAAAACTATATTTTTTTTTATGTACGAAACTCAAGAACATATAAAAAGAGTAACATGATCAGACATAATGAATATAGATATGTGATGTATGATATATAACCATTTTCTCTCTTATTTTTTAAAGGCATCAACATGGAGATTGAATTGGAGACCATTGTTCTGTTCGAAGTGTAGTTTGTGGAAGATGCAATGATGAAATTAATTTGAATTGTCAATGTTGTATTTTAAGCATATAAGCGATGTTCAGATGATGGTACTGTAGCACTGTTTAAAGTTTTTAATATTGTTGTTATTTACAATGGAAACTACTGTAACAGAAGAAAATAAAGAGGGAAAAATACAAATTATTTTCTCTAATTACTTTTTGTGACATATAACATACATTTCATGAACTACATATACAATTATCTGTGAGCCATAATCAAAATCAAAATGCTGTACATCCCTTTCAAAATTATGGTCCATCACAGTTAATTTTTTCAAATAACGGTCAACACATGTTATTTCAATTTACAGTCAAACTGTTAAATAATGATCAAAACATGATTTCAGTTTACAGTCAAAACATGCTTTATAAAGTAATGTTGTCAACATGTCATTTATATCTACATTCAAATCATGTTTAGTTAAACAACTGCTACACCAAGTTTTTACATTTACAGTTAAAACATGTTTTATTAAATAAGGGTTTAAACATGTTACGTGAACTTACAGTCAAATAATGCCATTACATTTAATGGTCTATGCATGTATTTGCAATTATACAGACAAAATATGTTATTTCAGATTACGTTTTAAACATTTTATAGTACTGTATGGTCAATGTTCTTTTTTCCTGTTGCTGTGTAAGCATGTTACTTCATTTCATGGGGTTTTACCGTTATTTTCATTAATGGCAAACGTTTGGCACCCTGTGCTGCCATGCATTTGCTCGTTTTTTTACATGTTTTTTTTTTACAGTGTACACAATGACAAGTAATAAATAATAAACAAGTTAACAAAAAGCTAATCAGTTGGGTGATTACTCATTTTTCAATATAAATCTTGACATCACCAAACTCCATGCTTATCAAGATTTTAAGCTTGATTACACTTCCTAACGCTCTGTGCATGTGTCAAGCACTAACAACTGTAACTGAGTTTGGAAACATAGTTGTGCCTAGAGACTGCTTATGTCTAAGATTTTTAAGGTTTGTATATTTATAAGACTTATAGTTTTATTTGTTTGTAGTTTCTTTACACATAATATTAATTAGCTCACTTCATAAGACAAAGTATAAATTACTACAGTGGTATGAATTACTTTAATGATGCCTTGATGTGTTCACTTTGCTGTGGTCGCCATTTGTTCGCACTGTTTTGCCCTAAAGAGCAGACACATAACTTACTGTAACTATGAAAAAAATCATTAACATGTTTATGTGAATAGATATTTTTACATTTATTTTCCAATACTATAGGAAAGAATGTAATAAGGCCTAAGTGCTAAAAGTTTGTATAGAAAGAGAGGCTGATTACACAAAGGAATAAATGAGAAATGAATCTTCAGATTCAAAAAATTCAAAATATCTAAGAATAATATAAATCATAACATGATAGATATATTTAAACAAGAATTCCACCAAATGTTTATAAACTCTAGTTGCAAAAAAAGATGGTCTCCAGCTCTCAATACAAAGATGAAAACAAATGCCTTTTACGTGCATATTTTAAGACAAAAATGGTCTGTGCACTTTTTTTTTCAACTTTTTTTTGCACGTATTGCAAAGCACTGCATTTTAGATATACAACACAGTGGCAGGCCATTACTGAAATTCAAGATCAGATTTAAGAGATATATGAACACTGAGCAATTTATCACTAAACACCATACATTTTTCATTAAAAACGTGCAGTACATTACAGAGGATGGGAAATAAGTGTGTGAGTATAATAGCGTATTGCAGAGGGGCTGAAATACTGATGAGGTCATAAAATCACTGTTGCCGCCACAGTGACGCTGCTCAACTGGAGGGCAGGGGGTTGTGGGTAGTCAGAGTGTGTGGTGAGGAGAGCTTGAGTCACAGCATGCTAATCAGAGCCATGTGTGGCTGCCTGAGGGGCTTCACTCAGAACAGCTGCCACACACAAACAGACAGCTTCACATGAGGCAAAAAGGAGAAATCTTTAAATATGATTGTGTATTTGTGCATATACATGAGAGAGAGAGAAACTTTGACCTAAATATACACACACAAACTGCGTCTTCAAGTGTGTCAGTTCATCTCTTTGTTGTGATACACTGGAAATGAAGGAATGTGAGGAATCCTCAGGGAGTAAGGGAGTACACACTCAGACACTCACCCACCCCACAGATCCATTCAACAACAGTAAAACACACATCTGAGTTTTTCTGTCATGGTGGGGACTTACCATTTGCTATTGTTTATTTTACTGTGCTAATCATACTTTCCTCTACTCCTAAACCTAATCCTTACACAATGATTTCTGAATATTTTCATTCTAAGACATGATTTGTATTACTAATTATTTTATTTATTTGTATAAATATATTTCTTAATTTGGATAATTCCCCACAGTGCATTTTCACATTTTGCTGTTCTTGTATTATCATTTGATAACATGTTTGGCTCAATTCTAAAGAGAACATTATATCTTAAATGTTTAACCCCAATGAGAATCCATAATAAACAAAGCAGGTGACAAAAAATGAATGTAAACAGCTAAGAGGAAACTGGGTGTGTCAATATATTGGATCTGTGCATTTAGTCCTAAGGAGACAGCAGCCTAATATAAATAATCAAAAAACAAAAGAAAAAAATGAAAATGATAACTTACTGTTCTTCACTAAATACCTTTTGTAGAGAATCAGTTTATATTTAATTCAAACAAGTCTACGTAGTGTTTTATTTTTACATGAAATTATTCGATTTCTGTAGAATTTCTCACTACATGTTAAATTAATGTATTGTACTTGAAAAAAAAACAGTTGAATTAATAATTAAATAAAATAAATTTTCTCTAATCATGAAATAAGATCTTAGTTTATATCAACCACCCCAAAAAATGTGACATCATGTCATGTAGAGCGGCAGCATTGACAGATAAAAATAACTAGCAAAGCTGTACCAGGAAACTAGCACTAATAAAATATCTACACAGGGATAACTGTATCAACACAGCAAACTGGAAAAGAGGGAGGTGGAAAAGAGGGCAGAGGTGGGGGAGTAGTGGGACGGGATGGGGGGGTTGTTGGAGAGGAAGAAAAACAGGTCCCACAGAGCTACCGTACAGGGGCCAGTTAAGACAGCCAGCACAGAGTTAGGAGATGAGAGGAAAGACAGAGCGATCGAGGGGGCAAGAAACTCTCAACAGATGCGTGAAGCCCTTGTCAGCATTCCTCCTAGGTAACGCAAGGTCAGGAGCCGCAGGAAGACAATATGAGGACTATTTAGGCTCCCTCTGCGCCAGATGTGTTTTAATAAGATGGCTGCCCTTCCAGCTAATAAGGTCAGCCTCTGGCTCCAGTGAGACGAGCAAACAAGTCGACTCTTGGCAGGAATTCAGCTCAGGCTTGCACGGGCTCCGGCTCGGCTTCCTGCACTCTCAATAAGGCAGAGAGAGCTTCAGTCATCTTTTTACACCAGCAGCTTTTTATTATACACTTCCTTTTTACACACAGAAAGAAAAAGAAAAAAACTTGAGAAAGATGGGGGAAATGAAAAGAAGAAAAACAAAGAGGATGTGCATACATTCACTGGATCAATGGGCCTAAATGTCTTGTGCATGGACTTCAGTGTTGAACATTAAATAAATGAATGAATGAATGAATGAATTAATTAATAAATAATAAAAAAGCCCTCAGGAGACAATTGGCCAATCAGCCACAGAGAGAATAACACAAGCAGAAGAACCACTGGAGGTCTGACACACTTCAAGAGCCCAGTGTTATTTAACTACTTGAGAGTTTATGCTCCATCGTGTAATAACTATGCCTGGACAAATCATCATGTTACCAAATTATGGGTGGCTGATATTATTTGTTTTCTCGTGAGGTCTATTACAGTGGAGACACACACACACACACACACGCACACACACACACACACACACACACACACACACACACACACACACACACACACACACAGACATTTCTGTCATTCACAGACACCCTAACACATCCTGTCTTGACAGCTGACCAATTCATAATAAAAGACCATTCATTTCCTCACTCTCTCTTTCTCTGGCTCTGTAAAACTTTCAAAACATTGCTTTGTTTGTTTGATTTCTCTGACATCTTAACTTTTGGCTCAACAAATTGAGTTTGGGGCGAGACTATTTATAAATATGTCTGATGGCAGACAGGCTGCAGGACGGAAATCGTGGTAAGATTGTTTTTGAGAAAACCTAATTGGAAAGAGTCATAATTTTTGCTGTTCTGTTTGGTGTCGCAACAATACAGAAGAGTACAAATATGGAGAAACCTCCAGTAAACTGCACAGGGTATTAAGCAAACAGAAAGGTACCTGTAGTATGTATCTACCGTTTGACATTGAATCACATTCATCGAATTCTGTCCTGACAACGTTTAACAATAATAATAATAATAATAATAATAATTTATCTAATACATAACAAGTTACAGTTAAAAAAGTAGTGCCTAGAAATGCTTTACAAACTGTTATGCCTCATTTTGATGATTTAAGTTGGCCAGATCTGTTTGTTTGTTTACATTATTTACATTATTTAGTCAAGTCAGCCGAAAGATATAACTTTACTGCTTTGTAGAAGCATGATAAACAATAAAAATAAGACTTAATGTACATTATCCACAACACACATCAGCAATACCATGTGTCTGGTAATGACACCCCAGAGACACAGGAAATACAAGAGGTGGAGGAAATGCCTGCAATGAATGAAAAAAAAAAAAATCAACCAATGCATTTTACTGTTCTTAACTAGAGACAATGATAAAAGTGTAAAGTTTCCTTAAAAAAAAAAAAAAAAAAAAAATATATATATATATATATATATATATATATATATATATATATATATATATATATATATATATATATATATATATACAAAAAGGGTGCTAAATATATGTGTGATCAAAGCCACAATACCAGTGCATGGTAATTTTACAAGGTCAGGGTGCACAGATGTTTTAATGGAGATCTCATGCATCAGCCAGCACAGCAACTGGATTAGCTCTCATTCATAATTTGGCCAGTCTACTGAAGTTTTAAATGGTAAATGGACTGCATTTATATAAACAGACCACATGGCCATCCAAAGTGCTTTACAATTTGCCTCACATTCACACACTCATTCACACACCGACTGCGGTGTCAGCCATTCAAGGCACCATCCAGCTCGTCGGGAGCAGCTGGGGTTAGGTGTCTTGCTCAAGGACACCTCGACACTTGGTCAGGTGGAGCCGGGGATTGAACCACCAACCTTCCGGTTTGTAGACAACCTACATGAACCACTGAACCACTGCCGCCCCTTTTAGAATTATTCGTAATTCCGATTTTTCAAAACCATGTAACATTTAGGATATAAAACATTTAGTCATAAAATGCAGTGTTGATTTTGTTGCATATGTGTCAGCTGGAATTAAAAAGACTTCATTACAAATTTAGGCCTATAAATAGGTTACTCGAGTATTTGAATTTAGTTCGTATGATTTGTTATAATTAACAGGCTATATGTTAAAAATATATTTAAGCTATAATAAACATTTATTCATTTCATCCCAAAGTATTTTACATACATTTATTGTACACTTATTTTTGTTTAATATTTGTATATATGTATTTAATTTACTGCTTCATTTCATGTATCTCTTTACCCAATTATTCAATAAGCGTAATTACAATACCATACTGTAAATGCACCACCAGTCATGGCACTAAAGTTTTGATCATATATGACTATTTCTGCAGGCACACTTACAGGAATTTTACGAGAAGTTCACTTTATGGGAATTTAACATATTATTCTATAATATTTCATTTTATTTCTGCCTATATTAGAAGTATAATTATAAATTCGAGTGGTGTTTTGCTGAGGAATAAATCGTTTTTAAATCTAAAAAAAAAAACTAAAATTTTTAGTTTTGATCATGTCTATTGTTTTATTTGTAAATAAAAATGCATGTTTTCTTGCCATATACTGGTATAGACTAAACCTACAGAAATACAGCTAAATAAAAGTAAAAAGAGTTATTAGTTATTACAAGCGTGACTCCCAAATAAGGAGTATCAGAGGGTTAATTATGTAGGATATAAAGTAGATAAAGTTTGAATTTAGATAGTAAATGAATTGTGTGCAGTCTGCGTGCAGAGATATGTGTGGCTTCGTGTGTGTGTGAGGTTGGAAGGGGGTAAGTGGTGTGGTTAGACACCCGGAGTCACTGAACATTCTTCTGGCATGTGTTCAGCTTCCAGCCCCCTCTTGTGTGTGTTAGGCTCTGTCCTGGCAGCCGGCCCGGCTATGACGTGAACTTAAACAAACTTCTGTTGCAGCCATCTGCTGGAGCTGGGGAATAAATCAAACAGCTTCACTGCCGCCAGCGATTGGGTTACCATGAGCAACAGCGCCCGCGCGCCTGCCTGGAGCCACAGCGAGCCTCTGCCGGCCAACATGTGGCCACTCTAATCCCTCCCAGAGAGAAGAGAGAGACAGAAAGAGTGTTGGAATGTAATGTTTTGATACTCCTTGAAAGGTTATTTTTTTGTATCATGCATGGGTTTTGTCTTTGCACACTTATTATTAAAATCTAATAACATTATTGTTTCAAACCTCAAGGATGAATACAGATTATATGTTACATAAAAAAAATACATTAAAAAATATGAAGAACCAAAAAAAAGTAGCATGGTACTACCACACACAATGAAGAACTTGTCTTAAAAGGTGGTTCAGTGTTTGTTTTCTAGGCTTGATTTGTGTTTATGCGGTGTAGTCTAACGTGTTAATGCTTCGTTTTTTAAACACACATTATTTTTCACATCATTTACCAATATTTCTCACAGCTCTGTCCCTTCTCTGAGACACACGTTGATCATTTCCTTCTTTTATGAAGCCCCTCCCTCAGAAACAGACGATGGGCTCTGATTGGTTTAGGTAGCCCAGTGTTGTGACGCTATTAATGGAAGACAGGAGGCAAATGCAAGTAAATGATGTTTATTGAATGGAGGTTGTGATGAATGGATGCTGGAGATTGATGCAGGGACCTCGACGGCAGCACAGACAGATGAGTGGGTGATTTGAGTGTGTTGGTAGAGATGATGGTGGTGGTAGATCTGTGAATGGTGGTGATAATCCCTGAATGGTGGTGATAATCCAGAAATCGACCGAACAGGAAACAGAGCAAGGACAGGAACACTGAAGGACGAACAGACATGAACCACAAGGACCTCAAACAAAGACCTGACAAACAAGAGACGAAAGACAGGGCATTAAGACGGCGGCGAGGCAAGGGGGGGGCAATGGGGGGGGATTAATGGGAGATTGAAATACGGGCTTTATTTTAGACACATGAAAGGCGGGATGAATTCTCTTGTACGCAGGAGGGAGTTTAAGGCGGACTGCCACCGGGCTAATGATCTTGGTGACAGTAAACGGGCCAATAAATTTGGGAGCCAATTTATAAGATACGGAGTGGAGAGGAATATTCTTAGTAGAAAGCCACACTTTTTACCCACGACGTATACGGGAGGCCTAGACCGGTGGCGATCGGCTTTGGCCTTAGTGCGCGCCCCCACTTGGAGTAGAGTCTCGCGGGCTCTAGTCCGAGTGCAGTGACACCTCTGGGCGAAGGCGTGAACGGAGAGGACCGCGACTTCGGATTCCAGACTGGGAAAAATAGGTGGCTGGTAACCTACACTACACTCAAATGGAGATAGGCCCGTAGCTGATATTGGAAAGGTATTGTGGGCGTACTCCACCATAGACAATTGTTGGCTCCAGGAGGAAGGATTCTTGGAGACCAAACATCGCAACACCCTTTCCAAATCTTGGTTGGCTCTCTCGGTTTGACTATTGCTCTGGGGATGAAACCCTGAGGACAGACTTAAAGTCGCTCCCAGTAATCTACAGAATTCTCGCCAAAATTTGGACACAAATTGGGGTCCCCTGTCGGAAACAACGTCTATCGGAAGGCCATGTAAACAAATGACGTGATCTACAACGGTCAACGCTGTCTCCTTGGCTGAGGGTAATTTGGGCAAGGGAATAAAGTGCATGTCACAGCGGGTTAAGAAAGCTCTACAAAAGTTGGGCTCACCCGAGTAAGTCTCCGGAATCGGGAGACATGGTTCCGGCTGGGAGGGGGTCTCTGATGGTGCTGGGGGAACAGGCAGTGTGAGTGGCGCAGTGGGAGCTCGTAGTAGCTGGAACTGTTGGGTGAACTCGGACACCTGCGTCACCAAAGCCTGAACCGCACGACGAGTGTCATTAAAATTCCTCTCCTGGGAGTCCATCTTCCGAACACTGGCGCTGAGAAAATCTTCAAGGGCGGAAGGTTGATTACTCGCTGCCTCCATTGTTGGTCAGATCATTCTGTGACGCTATTAATGGAGGACAGGAGGCAAATGCAAGTAAATGATGTTTATTGAATGGAGTTTGTGATAAATGGATGCTGGAGATTGACGCAGGGACCTCGACGGCAACACAGACAGAGGAGTGGGTGATTTGAGTGCGTTAGTAGAGATGATGGTGGTGGTAGATCCGTGAAAGGTGGTGATATTCCGTGAATGGTGTTGATAATCCAGTATCGACCGAACAGGAAACAGAGCAAGGACAGGAACACTGAAGGACGAACAGACATGAACCACAAGGACCTCAAACAACGATCTGACAAGCAAGAGACGAAAGACAGGGCATTAAGTAGGCTGTTGGAATGAGCTGCACCTGCCTGAAACAACACCTACACGAAACAATTAACATGACGTAACATGAACACAGCAGGAGAGGGTGCATTCATGAACCGTGACAATACCCCTCCTCCTAAGTTTTAATTGGCTAAACCTCTAGGCTCTAAGCCTCTAGTATGCGTCTAAATGTCCCGCCCCTCACATCAGTGGCATGTGGTCTGATTGTATTGTAAACAGCAGCGTTGTTAATATCGCTTATCAGTTTGAGCCCGATCGAGAAGCACAGGATATTATTGAAGTGGATTTTAATGTTAGGCCTATGTTTTTTGTTTGTTGTTGTCTCATACTTTTAGATACGCTGTTACTTGTAAATGCTACTGCTTGATAGCTTTTAATATATGGTTTTATCCTGATTAAAGCTTTAATACAGTATGTCCATGTTTAACACTTCTCATAGCTATGTGAAAATGAGTGTATAATTGTAAATGTTCATTGCTGGAGCTGAGTTGAATGAGATGGAGAGAGAGAGAGAGAGAGAGATGCAGAACGTGTGCAGAGCAGGGAGACGCAAGGAACAGTATTAAGAACTGCTGCTTTAGAAAATTGATTTTGAAACTTGTGAATCCATTAAAATCATTAAAAGACAGAATCGCAATTCACATATGAACAGATTTCTACGTGCACCTCTAGTATTCTACTCCTGTTCTCAAAAGCAGCGCAGCATGGCCCCGCCCCCTTTGTTGCCTTTTCCAGGGTTTGTTACGTCACGAACACACAAAGTAACTTGGTTCACCATTACTGTACTCTTGCTGTAGCTGCTGAAAATACAATGTCAGGGCCAAAGAGCCATTAAAAGCGTTGTGATGCACCAAAAAATATAGGAGTCTCCATAGACCGCTGAGGACACGGTGCTATGGTGGTGACAAGGAAATGTCCCAGAGAAAAACCTGGAAAAGTCCTATACTTTGTGCTAACATTTTACACCATAATCGACTGCTTCACAAACGAGGGTCAGTTCAGCGCTGGAGTTGTGCAAAGATTGCTTCTGAAAAAGGGATGGATACCAAAACTTCTTGCGCAAATGTCCAGACTCCAAACAAATTATGCCTCACGCATCATATTTTGTTTTCCAAAAGAACTTTTTGCCTCTCTGTAAGGCTAATGTTGCTAAAGCTACCATTGTCTCTGCCTGTTTTCACTAATGCTGCCTTCACTGACTACCAGAATGATTGCACATAGGAATCAGCCCAATACCTGACTAATATACCTCACTCTTATGTCATTCCAGATGTGTATGACTATTGAGAAACACCTAGTTGTCTAGAATCTTCCCATTAATTCAGCAGGTGTTCACTAAAAATACGGTTGTGAGTATTAAGAATTTAAAGGGATACTCCACCCGATAATATCTTTTATTGTGTTTTGAAGACAAACAAAGCTTTTGCTGGTTTGGAACGACAAGGGGCAAGTGATTAATTAAAAAAAAAATCATTTTCGGGTGGACTATCCCTTTAAGAGGTATAAAAGTTTAATTATAGATTAATATCTGAAGTGGGTGTGAACACAGTACTAAGTACTCAAATACTGACAACAATGATTTTTTTTTTAATTAATCACTTGCCCCTTGTCGTTCCAAACCAGCAAATTGGAAAGAATTCCAGAAAACCTAAGATTATTTGATCCCTTATGCGTGACTCCTCGCTCCCCTAAAGCTCTTAATAGCACACTGATTCGCTCATATACTGTAATTTCTGAGCTGAACGTAATCTGTAGTGTACTGAATGTAATGCATGGTAGATTTGATTTTAAGATCAACCTTTCAGATTATATTTTCTGTATATTTACAGAACTGAAATTACATTGAAAGTAAATCACAGAAGTACATCCACAAGCCATTCCATTTAAAGAAAACTGAAACCCAGTGTGCCAGATTTGAAACCTTTGCTTTTGCAAGCACATGCAAGATTATTAGTAATTTGATTCAACAACAATTTTTACTGTCACAAAGGAAGACAGCAGAATAGTCCCACAGGATGGAAATGTAATTTCAACTGGAATGACAGGAAGAGGCAGATGCAGTCAAATGGAAACCCTCATATATGCGATTTCACAAAGTATCATACATAATTCTGTCATGCAAGAAAAGACATGATAAGTATCAGTCATGTTTCATGAAGCTAGTATATAGTTTTGCCCAGACATATACCGGTCCAGAAAGACATGCTTATGTACACTTCCTCCACTCGCAGACCTGTAAACTTCTCTCAGAATGGTATTGCAACAAGTATGTGTACTCTGCACATTCTAAAAAACACGAATGGTTCAGTTATTAACCATATTTTTCCATGTCTGATATGCACATTTTATCTAAAAACATAATGTAGTGCACTGTAATACGCTGATGTTGTCCGGTTTTGGGACTGTCAGATTGACAAGCCGAATGTCCAATAAGAGTCTGACTGGGTCACAGCTCGAGTACATGGAAGCAAACACACAGAGACAGCGCTGAGAGAAGCTATTTATCATCAGATCGCGTAAATCAGTGGAAAATAAATAGAAATGATGAATCTGTCTGAAGAAATATTAAGTAAACATCAGTAAATATATCCATATATCTCCGCGGATATAAATCTTTGGTCTTTAAATCCTTATTGACGCTGTTCAGTGAGTCTATGTGAACACAAATAAACCGCTGCAGACGTGACTGAATATGAATGAGTGGTGAATTTCTATTCAAAATGTGGCATTATACGGATTTATTATTTTGCACTCCTGACATAAATTACTAAATAACTGTCACTGCAACAATGTTTTATCAAAATATTGGTCAAATATCGAAGCTAGAGTCTTTAAACTTTCAACTGATGCACAGTGTGTCAAGACCAAGTAAGAGAGTGATGTTTAACGTGCTGTGAAAGTGAAACAATAATAAACTGGGGCCATCGGCAATGCTTGCACGTAAAGGAGTTAATTCAGTGTGTTACTTGGTGTACATTTGTATAATTGTTTTCTGCTCAAATACATGTGTATAATTTAAATGGAAATTTTCAATGGAAATATTAATATATTTTTTTGTGTTTTGTCATGCAAGTGAAATGTGGATGACATTGCCTGGTGTGTGTTCTATTTTGACATTGAAAACAGACATTCGAATTTTCCATTTCATTAAATATATAACTTGAAAATGTTATTTTCAAAAGATGATTAAAGGAGAATTATTCATTTGTGTTGTACTGTATCAGGAGTTCCTTTGTATTGTGCTGAACATGGGCAGAACATAACTGGGTGAGTTATGTTACACTGTGTGCTAAGCGAACAGAACTGCGTGACTGATTCAGCAAAGGTGAGAAAGGCTGGAATGAGCCAGCACACATACAGAACCAGAGGAGCGGAAAAGATGGAAAATCCCTCTCATTTCAGACAAAGAGGAAGAGTAAAAATTAGGGCTGTAGCTATCGAATATTTTAGTAATCGAGTATTCTACCAAAAATTCCATCGATTAATCGAGTAATCGGATAAAATGTGTTTTTGCTTAATTAAAGTGCAATATTAATTATGCAAGAGAAAATAAGACTCCTGGGTCTCTTAAAATGAACAACTAAGTTTCCTTTTTTATAATTTTTTTTTTTTCATTTTAAATGCATAAAATGCAATGCATACATCAAAAATAAACATTTAATTATTACCAATTGTTTCTCTGTCTGTACTTGTACTGTGAACAATGACAATAAAGTTGACAGATGAATTAAGTGCATTTAAGTGCCATTCAGTTGGGGTTTAAAATAAAGCATTTTCTGAGATGCACATTAAACATTAAACACATAAAACATTCATTTAATTTATCTTTTAATTATTAAAAATTAAGCAAACTTAACTTTTTGGTAAACAAAGGGGATTTACTATTAAAAATAAAACATGAAAGAAATGTTGTGTGATTAAACCTTAAAAAACAGACCTTTATTTTGACGGCTTGACTTACCTTTACAGTTCTGTGTGTGATGTGACGCTAGTTTTACTCTCAAATCAAATGGTCAAATGCTCATGAAGTGACTGTCAGAGCAGTTGGCTTATTTAGTGAGACAGCACGCGCGTTTCAGTGTGTGTGATTAAGGAACTCGCGCTTCTGCTCCATTCATTAACAGAGACACGCAGAACATGCAGGATTGATATTTAAATAGACTGTTCCGGCTTAATATTTACAGATATTAGTCCATATCGTGATTTGATGTAACTGCAATGACCTATTTTTGATTAATTCATTCAAAATCTGGCAAATTCCGTGCCATTCCGCGCGTAAACTGTAAAATCCGTTTTTATGACTGGATTCCGCGATTCCCTCCGCGTTTTCTGCATCGCGGTAATCATAGGGCCCTAGTTGTGGAATGTCAGCTCTATCTTGCAATGGACAGTTGGACACACACCACGACATTCTCTTTACGTTTGTCCGTGCCCTCAAATCAAAACACTGCTGACTCCTTGCATTATGCGATTTCAGACTCCGAGCTTGTGTCTCCTTCCGCTTTGTGGGTAACGTAAACTCGCTGTGTCACAAGCATTGCGAAAGAACCTGACGTGAGATTTAAAATAAATTAAAAGAGGCTTCGAGGCAGAGGAATTTGCCTCGATCATTTTTTGTAATCGATTAACTCGAGTTACTCGAGGAATCGTTTCAGCCCTAGTAAAAATAAACAATAACTTCCATCAATGGCATTTCCTTATGAGACCTTACACTCGCCATCACAAAAGGGGGAAAAAATCACATATATCTGTAGGAACTCAATTGTTTCTCCTCGACAGAAATGGAGAGCAGATGAAGACTTGGGTTTAAATCTCCTGCTTTGCATGATTTGCAGATGTTTCTACTAAAAAATATCCTTGTAATCTTATGTCTTCTCTAAAGTTTCAAAAGAGAAATACTTTTAGAAAATGATATGAGCTATGTCCAATTTTACAGCTCTATTCTCTTACTTTATGTCAACAATTTACTGTGTCTATTTGTATTTCTCTCTTAACAGAGACAAAGCTGTTATTTAAATGAGACATCTAAGTTCTCCGTTTGCTGGACAATGAAAGAAACTGTGTTTATCACAGGGTACATCTTTCATTCAGCAAGGATAGGACATAGAATACAGAGATTTTCCGGGCGTGTTGCCACTGGCATGTTCAGTGGGGCTTTCACACAATTAGTGGACCTGGGACAAAAGATCTCAGAGCCTGGGCAGGCAGGGCAGGATCTGTGCTCTGAGGCCAAGAAGAACCAGTCAAGCTCCTAGATCAGGAAAGAATGGCCGGGTGACAGCACATCTGGTGGATTGTAGACTTGGAATTAAATGCATAAACAGTTGTGTATGTTTGACAGCCAACATTATGCTGCTGTGATTTAGGTTAAAAATACAAAAATACTCAGTACAAATCGAACAATCCGTAATAACAAAGTAATAGTGACCGCATAATAACAGTTAGTGTTTAAACAATTTTATCACAATTTTTTGTCATGTTGGTTTTACTATTTGATGTGTTCATTCAGTTATTATACACGAAAGATGAATTAATTATGTGTAAATGCATCGTCTGAAATGCTGCTCTCAGCGCGTTCTTTGAACGAGTGTGCGCAAGCTCCGAAAGTGCGCAAATTGTTTAAAATGCTTGAAATGGCAAGATGGCATAGAAACAAGTGGAAAATATCAACTACGATCCGTTTACCCCTTTCAGTGAACATCACGAATCAAGTTAGGAATGTTACATCACTATTCAAGATAGCCCGTCTGATACATTTTTTTGGAGCCCACCTGGAAAACTCAATAGCCCCGGAACATCTGGCTAGCGATTTTACGAGCCCTGCACCTCAGATCTATCCAGTTTGTGGACCATTGGTTTCCACACTGGTTTTGTTCAACAAAATAAATTATTATTTTAAAAGATTGATTCAAAAGAATCATCTGTTCACGAATAGGATCATAAACTTGTATTACCGAGCCAAAGTTTAGGCTATCTATTATTGAACATTTCGAATGAATAAAGACTTCAAGTTCATCTGTAAAGCACATAAAGCTATCGTTTGAGTTTATAAACTTTTATCTGATGCATGATTTGCATGGATCTGTTAACTGAATGCAAAGTGTGAGTTATAGGAGAATGTTACTAGGTGTCGGGTCTCGGGTCTAATCACCTGCCTTTTTGGTGTGTGTGTTTGTATCACTTGTCAGCTCATCGCGTCTACCTGTTTGAGTTTTCCCCGCCCTCCTTGTTTCTGTGTTGTGAACCTTAATTGCTCGCCACCTGTTTTCTATGTGCTTCTAATTTTTTCCCTTTATCATTCCCTGTGTTTCTCTGTCTATTGTCAGACTGTTGTTACTCGTTTCAATAGCTCGGATCTTCTAGCTGTTCTTGGCACTCACCTTAGTCGTGTCTTGTCCTCAGGCTCCAGTGTGTTTAGCTGATTTCTCTGCCCCCTGTTCTTACAAAGCGCAGAGCTCTTGGAAGCTTCCTGTCCTCATCACTCCGGTCTCAGCGGTCATACGAATTACCGTGGAGCGTTACTCATCGGCTGTGATTCATATGCTTTGACTATTCATCCAGTCACTACGAGTAATCCAGTGAATGTGACTCATCTGCTCTGACTCCTCTGCTTTAAATAAAGCCTTGTGTAAACCCGCATTTGAATCCTGCCCATTTCTCCTGACATAACAGTCTGACCAGATCATGGATTCAGCGGGATCTGATCCACTACGATAGGCTCTCGATCAGTCCCTTACACTTCTTTCGGGTCGTGCCCGCGAATGGGGGATTGCCGTATGGAGATCGCGGGCTTCCTGTTGTGCAACCTTCACGTATTGCAGTCAAGAAATGGCAAAATTATTTGATCGCTCAGTTCAGGGAGACGAGGCGGCGGCCCAGTTATCGCGTCTGACTCAGGGGAGGAGCTCTGTCACTGATTACGCCATCCAGTTCCAGACTTTAGCGGCAGCGTGTGGCTGGAATGAGAGCGCGCTGCGCGCCCGCTTTCTTGAGGGGTTGGATTTCGCCATTTCAGATGAACTCGCAGCCATAGAGCTCCCGCGGGAATTGGATAACCTCATTAGTCTCGCGCTCCGTATTGAGGGCCGTCTCAGCCGCCGCCGCAAAACAACGGCAAACTCCCGCCCCGTGGAGCCACCTAGAGTCCTCTTCAGCCAGTTCAGCCGGCCGACAGCCCTCGGAGAAGGAGCCCATGCAGTTGGGTCGTTTACAGCTTACACCACAACAGAAGCAGGAGTGCCTGTCGTCGGGGGCGTGTCTATACTGCGGCGGGGGAGGTCACTTCGCTCTTCACTGTTCGTTAAAGGGCCAGGGTCCACCAGTGAGGCGGAGCGTCCTGGTGGGCACGGTTCTTAGTTCAAGCTCTCCAGCTGCACGGATTCAGCTGCCGTTCCAACTCTCCGTCCAGAGTCAATCTCATGCTGGACTTGCCCTTGTGGATTCAGGGGCTGAGGGGAACTTCCTCGATGCTGCTTCTGCTCAACGTTGGAGAATACCGCTTATTCCTTTGGTTAGTCCTGTATCAGCATGGTCATTAGCTGGCCGTCCCCTTACCACCATCACTCACATCACCCCCAAGTTAAACCTTCATATTGCTGATAGCCATAGCGAGCTGATTGAGCTGTTTATTATTGATTCCCCTAAGGCCCCTTTAATTCTGGGACACCCATGGCTACAGAAACACAATCCACACATTGACTGGGTCAACAATTCCGTGTTAGCTTGGAGTCAGTCTTGTCACGTGTCATGTTTGGGTGCTGTTTTTCCTCCTGTCTCTGTGTCTTGCCATCTTGTGCCGTGACGATGGACTGGCGACCACCTTGTGCTGTGGCACTGGGCTGACGGCCATCTTGTGCCATTACGCTGGACTGGCGGTCCTTCTGTTACTAGACCCCGGTCTAGAATCGGCCATCCCACTGGGAGAGACAGGAGTGGCTGGGGTATCCCACGGAAGCCGATGTTGTAGGTAGAACACGAAATCCCAGAAATTAAAAGCGTCCAACTGATCCATTTCCATACGAGACACCAGGTCATCCAGACCGGTGTTGAAAATGTCTTTTAGGGCCGCATCATTATATCCCATAGCATCCGCCAGCGTCAAGAACACTTGTGCCATAGCACCCACCTCATTGCCCTCTTGGCGGAGGGTGGTCAATTTGACGTATCTTGCCCTTCATTCCACCATACTGGCTGGGGTATGGGTATGAAGTCCCACACCGCTGGATCTCGAAATTGATGGAGTTCTTCTGTTACGATCGGAACCCAGGGAAACACAGGAGACGAGAGATCCAAATGCAGTGTGGTATTTAATGGGTAATCCAAAACAGAATCCAACAAGCAGGGGTCAAAACCATAAATCCATCCAAACAATAACAAACAGGGAAGGAACAGGAACTGGAACAGGAAACTCGGAAGACGAGGAAACTCGGAAGACGAGCAAACTGGGTGACGGAATGAAAGGACTCCATAAAGACAAACAGAAAAAGACTGGTTAATATAAGCAGGGTAATGACTATAAAGTGAAGACACCTGAGTCTAATTAACAGGAGTGCAATTACTGTAATGAAGAGAGAAGGCTTTGTGGGAATTGTAGTGCCTACGGTGAGGTGCCTATGGGGAAGTGAGACCACTAGTGGAGATTTAGGGAAACAGAGACCAGACAGCGTGACAGTATGTGGCTCTCAGAAAAAGCACAGGTCAGACCAGCACGCAAATGAAATATTTAAAAGCACATGCAAATAATGAGAGTAACTCTACCCCTGAGTTAACACTACTGTGAATGCATGTGGCGTTGTACAGTACAAGACGTAGGCGCCAGAACTGCAGCTGATAGAATTTGCGCTGTAGCACGATACTATGATATTTTTTCAAAAGCATATCTTGGAGAAATTTTAATCATCCACGATCAAGAAATCGACATATCGCACACCCCTACCTACCACTAAGAGTTCTCCTAAATAGCAGTAAAAAAAATTTAGTTAACAGTTTTCTCTTAAAGGGGTCATATGATGTGATTTCAAGTTTTCCTTTCTCTCTGAGATGTTACAAGCTGACTTTGCATAGATAAGATCCCTGAAGTTGCAAAGACTAAATTCTCAAAACCAAAGAGATATTCTTTATCAAAGTTAAGACTCTGCTACTCCCCCCTAAAATGGCTCAGTCCAACCCCAGAAAGTATCGATACTCAAAAAAAGATATAAATACTAAGGTGTTTTTTTACTTAGCAGTGATTTTTTTTATTAAAAAAAAAAAAAACAATGCCTACAATATGCCTTAAATTGGACGAATAACATATGTTAGCAAATAATTGTGTGGAAGGGATTTTCCTGCTCATCTGAATGCACGCAAATGTTGCAAGGCAGAATCAATCAGAGAGCATTCACTCACTTCTGACAGTGCATTTAAATAGAGCTGCGTTTCCCAAGAGTAGCCTATAATAAGAAAGCATTTATGTTTTTGGAAAAGGCAGCCCAGAAAAATGCAGAAAAACATAAGCTATATGTTTTATGTTATTTCACAATAAACCTATGGAAATTGTGTGCATTACATTTATTTAAATTTGAATGTTAAAAGTTCATATTGCTCATGTTCTATTCTGTATTGTTAATATAAATCATACACTCTCCGCATAAAAAGGTTGTATTTTATGCATGCAACAGCCTATTACTGGCAGTCCCTTATGACAATGAACCATGGTAAAGTGAACATACTGTAGTTTAACTATAGTATTTGTAGATTTCCTATTCTCTTATAATGTATTCTAACAGGCATCATCATGCTGTGAATGCTTTTGGACCATCGAGATGTTTTTGTTTGTTTTCTGCAAAGTTGGTGACTCAATATCTTAGCTCTACTATCGTCTCTCAATCTGTCACACATACAGCACAATATAGACGTAATTTAGGGAATTTTATCATTTAATTTGCATGGTAAGTTTTACATAATACACATATTATACAAAAGGGATGTTTAGGTGGCATGGTGGTTTTACCAAGGGAATGCTTTTTGTCATTTCAACCAGGGGGATGCCATCCCCCCGCATCCCCCCTCAGTTCGAGCCCTGAGTGTCACTAATTAAACAAGAAGGCTATATATTCAGCTAATTGTCAGCCACTTACAGGCTATGTATGCTTCTTGTGCTGATAGTGCAGCACGGCAAGGAAATCACTCAATGCTCTTGATTAAAAAGCTTTTGTAACTTTAGTAAAGAATAATCTTTATTTTATACAGTCAAATATGTGATGCGGTTTTACATTTGATTACTTTATTCAGTTTCTGTACCTAAAAACTTACGCTAGACCTCCCTAAAAAAATAAATAAACTGAAACTTACTGTTTATTTTTTGTATCTTTACTCAATTTTATTTATTTGTGCTGTTGCTTGTAGTTGGATAGACTATACTTTTTTCTTAGAAAGTAAAGTTTTTCCATAAACATAGCACATACCGAACTGTACCAAAATCGTGACTCTAAAACCGTGAAAACAAACCGAACTGTGAAAAAGTTGAACCGTGCCACCCCTAATTCACGCACATTACCATTGCTCTACTGACTGTTACTTACTTTAATGGTGGATGTATGTCTACCTTTGAGTGCAGGTGAGGACATGTTGCACCGAATACAACTCAAGCTGGAGGCCATGGAGAAGCAGTTTCTCGACCTGGAGGTGAGGCAGGCCCAGCTGAGAGAGTGGTCAGCCGTGCTGGAAACCTCCCAGGCTGATGCTCACAGATTATCATCTCGATGATCATCACCATCAAATGATCTGTATGAAGAATTTCATGTTCAGAATGTCAGGTTTCAGGCCCCACCTAGGGCTGGGCGATATGGCCTAAATCTTTTTTTTTTTTTTTATTCGATTTCCAATTTTTTTCAGATTTCCCCCCCTACTTAAGGAAAGCAATAAGTACAAACAGCAGACAGCTTAAAGCAAATTTTGCTTTTATTTAATCAAAAGTAGGGCTGCTCCGATCACGATCGGTGATCGTTAATGCGCATTTCGTCAGTAAAGCCGGTTTTCTAATCTGCGGTAAATTCCCTCAGGTGCGTGATTTCACATAGAGCAGCTGTTACCGTTCACATAGAGCCGTTTGTTAATTGAGAAGATGCACAAATAAACGCTGAAAATTAAGTGGATTTGCCCATCTTCTCAGTTAACAATGGCTCCTTGTAGTAACAGCTGCTCGATGTGAAATCACACACCTGGGGGAATTTACCGCTGATTAGAAAACCGGCTTTACTGACGAGATGCGCATAACGATAGGCCGATCGTGATCGGAGCAGCCCTAATCAAAAGCAAGAAAAATGTAACCCCCATTTTCATATTCGGCTGGTGCTGCTGCTTTTGACTGCGATGGGCTTTAGGCAGCGTGGGGTCTCTTGCTCCACGTCTGTCGCAGCAAACCCATACCAGTTCCAAACAACAGATGATTTTATTCCTTTCTTGGGAACAAACTTCCAACTCTCACTGGTAGCCATGTTGTCGCTTGCTGTTTCGTGTGTGCTATGATGTTGTTGTTGTCGCTTGCCATACTGCCATGTTGAAACTAACGCTACAGAAGCTCCGGGGAGCCAAAAATGCGCCATTACACAAAAACTCGATTCACTTATTTTTAAATCACCTGTAACAAAAAATACGAATTAATTCATTCAATCGATTTTTCACCCAGGCCTAGCCCCACCATAGCACAGAAACTGCACTTGTTAAAATTACAAATGACTTGCTTCTTGCGTCAGATCAAGGCTGCATCTCATTGCTAGTTTTACTTGATCTTAGTGCTGTGTTTGACAACATAGATCATGACATACTCATAGATCAATTACAAAACTATACAGGTATTCAAAGACAGGCTTTAAGATAGTTTAGATCCTACCTGTCTCATCGCTACAACTTTGTTTATTTAAATGGGAAGTCATCTCATTTATTACCAGTAAAATATGGATGACCAATAATGTTCTCCTACTAAATTCCGATAAGACAGATATATTAAAAAAACAGTACACAGAATCTCATAGATTACAATTTGCAACCAGACTGATGTACTGTTACTTCATCTACAGTCAAAATTCTGGCTGTTATATTAGACAGCAACTTGTCTTTTAAAAACCATCACACTCCCTAAGGTCACAAAACGCTGGACTTCTGGTAGTACCTAGGATAGAAAAGTCCACTAAAGAAGGTAGAGCTTTTTCGCATTTGGCTCCCAAACTCTGGAATAGCCTTCCTGATATTGTTTGGGGTTCAGGGACATTCTTTCTGTTTAAATCTAGATTAAATACACATCTCTTTTGCCAAGCATTCAAATAATGCATCTTTGGACTGCAGTTATATCTGATAAAATGTGCATTATTATTCTTTAGCTTGAGTTAAACTAATTAATTTTACTTGGTTGGAACAGTAGCTACTCTAATTGTGTCTCTATTTGTTTCTCTGTTTTGCCACACAAGCTTCAGTGTGGATCCAGAACACATGAGAAGAGATGATGCCAAACCCTCAGAGGAACTCAGATGATGCTAACCCTGAAACAACATACAAAACTACCAAATTATAATAATTGCTGTTAATAGTGTTCATCGTCTGTTTGACTATGTATTTAAAAGATTTTTCCGAATATTTCTGTGATATGCACATAAACTGACAATCACCACTGATAAGCTACTACTAAATATTGTAGAAACTTAATTTTCTGTAAAATTGCTTTGCAATGATTTGTATCGTAAAAAACACTATACAAATAAACTTGAATTAATATTAAGTAAAATTAGATTTTAATTAAAACTAGATTTTATTTGTTGCAAACATGCCAAAAGTGTAAATGTTTGCTGTGTTATTTTTTTCCACTTATCATTTAATAAAAACTTAAAAGCTAAAATATTTGAAAGACTTGGTCTGAGTCTGTCCCTATCTCTGTTAAATACAGGATTGATAAAGTGACAAAAGACTGCCAAAGCCAGTTAAACTGGATGTAATGACCACAGTGACAGAGAGGTCTCTGCTCATCTTTATGTGCAGTATGCTGATGGAGTTCGCAGACGCTTTGCTCAGCTGTATGATTATTAAGTGCACCAATATTTACTGCTACAAACAGATGTGCTACATGTTGCATGGTAAAGCACTTGTGTGTTTATTAAAATAAAAACCTGTAATTTCTTCAGTGCAAGACAATCTTAATTAAAAACAAACATCTAGCATATATTCAAGCTTTATAATGAGACCACTAAGTAGCTGAGAGAGTCAAACATCATGCAGTGAAAAGACACACTAAGTGAATTCGCTTTCAAGTGTACAGGCCGGGAAAAATTACACAAGGGCAGTTACAGTAATTTCCACTGCCACTGAAACACACTAGCAGCACTATGTGTGTGTCTTTGTGTATATAGTTTTCCTGTTACATGAATTAACTTAGAGAGGAATTAAAGCCCCAGTTTGCTGATGTTACTGAATACTTATCCAAGGACTCATGGGTCATTAAGCCCTTAATTTCCAAGACTGAGAATTTGGAGTACCTCATCTGAATGAACATGAGCTTGCTGAACTTTAAGCACACTGAATGAAATTTTTTTTCCTGGAGCAAGGGTTTATGTTTTGGATGGTCACAGGGCACTTTGTTGCACATTCAAAACAAACGTCTAAGGTTACGTATGTAACCCTGGTTCCTCGAAGGAATGAGACGCTGCGTCGAGAACGATTGGGGAACACCCCCAGCGTGACGTCTCTGAATCATGTGTGTAATCAGTCCAATGGATGGGCGAGACGTCATAGGCGGGAGACGTCAGAGACCAGGAAGCATAAAAGCCAGAGAAACACAGCCGGCACCAGCCTCAAAGGATGAAGCAAGCGCCGGCCAGAAATGCCGGAAGTGTGGCACTGCGATGCAGCGTCTCGTTCCTTCGAGGAACCAGGGTTACATACGTAACCTTAGACGTTCCTCTTCAGGAACTCGAGCTGCGTTGAGAACGATTGGGGAACGAGAATGCCCACGCAGCCAGACTTACAAATCTCTGCCAGTGTGGGAAACTGCACAACTAGGACGAGAGAACAGAGGGGCCTGGAGCGGCTCGTAAATCTAGACCGTAAAATCTTACAAAGGTCAAGGGCGTGGACCACCCCGCAGCCTCGCAGATATCATGCATAGAGACACCTGCTAGGGAGGCCTTGGAGGCCCCCACACTTCTAGTGGAGTTAGCCTTGACCCCCAGGGGACAGGGGAGGTCAGAGGACTCATATGCAAGAGAAATAGCATCTACTATCCACCGGCTGAGGGTCTGTTTAGTAGCAGGAAGACCTCTCTTAGGGGGACCATAACAAACAAACAACTGGTCCGCCCTTCTCCACAGGGCAGCTCCCTGAAGGGAGGAGGACTGAAGGCCTGGAGTACGACAGGCCGTGGTGTAGAGGAGGGAACCTTAGGGACATACCCCGCACGAGGGTAAAGGAAAGCTTTAGCCAGACCCGGCGCAAAGTCTATAAAAGAAGGGGCCACAGAGAGGGCCTGCAGGTCCCCAACTCTCTTGAGAAGAAATCGCCAACAAGAAGACAGTTTTAATAGAGAGAAGGCGACAGGAGATCTCCTCAATAGGCTCGAAGGGTGGCCTACAGAGAGCTTCTAACACCACGGCCAGGTCCCACGTGGGGACATGAGAACGTACTGGAGGCCTCAGCCTCAGCGCACCGCAGAGGAAAGTGTAACAAGGGGGTGTCTGCCCACTGACTGGCCACCGAGAGGGGCGTGGTAGGCCGCAATGGCCGCCACGTAGACCTTCAGGGTGGAGTGGGTCAACCCTGCAGAGAAACGGGCCTGCAGGAACTCCAGCACTGTACCAATCAGGCAGTTAACTGGGTCGAGCTGGCGGTCTCCGCACCAAGAAGTGAAAAATTTCCACCTCAAGGCATACAGTTACCTCATAGAGGGAGCTCTGGATTGGAGGATGGTCTCAACAACCTCGGTTGAGAGACCGTAAGCTACGAGTTGTGCCCCCTCAGGGGCCACATCCATAACTTCCACAGCTCCTGGCGAGGGTGGACTATGGTGCCCTCCGCCTGTGAGAGGAGATCCCTCCTGACGGGAATCTCCCAGGGAGAGCCGTCTAGGAGGGAAATCAGGTCCGAGAACCATACTCGTCCCGGCCAGAACGGGGCTACTAACAGCAGCCGGACTCCGTCCGCACTCTCTCCAAAACTCCCGGGAGCAGAGCAATTGGGGTCTGTACCATGGCGTCCAGCCCCAGTGGAGCTGGATGAGTCAGAGAGAACCAGAGGGGACAGTGTGATGTCACTCGAGTCGCAAACAGGTCCACCTGAGCCTGGCCAAAAACTCTCCAAATCTCCTTCACCACCTCGGTGTGAAGCCGCCATTACCCGGGCCTCGGCCCCTGCCTCGACAGGATGTCTGCTCCCATATTCATATGCCCAGGAATGTGAACCACTCTGAGCGAGAGGAATTTGTCCTGGGCCCACACAAGGATCTGGTACGCTAGTTTGTTTAGACGGCGTGAGTGCAGACCTCCTTGGTGGTTGATGTAAGAGACCACCGCTGTGTTGTCGGTGCGCACCAACACATGGTGACCTCTCAGGTCTGGGAGGAAATATTTCAATGCTCGATAGACAGCTAGCATCTCTAGGCAATTGATGTGCCATGTCAGATGGGGACCACTCCACAGACCGCGGGCAGGGTGGCCAATCATGACCGCACCCCAGCTGGTGAGGGACGCGTCCGTCGCTAGCATCACGCGGCGACAAGGAGCTCCCAACACCGGGCCCTGAGACAAGAACCAAGGCTTCCTCCACATATCCACGGCACGTAGGCAGTGCCGCGTGACCTTGATCATGTGAAGTGGGTTTCCCCTCGGGGAGAACCGCTTGGTCTTGAGCCACCACTGTAGGGGTCTCATGTACAGCAGGCCAATAGGTATCACGTTGGACGCAGCTGCCATCAGACCCAGCAGTTTTTGAAGCCGCTTGACAGTGAGTGACTGGCCTTCTCTCACTCTCGCAACTGCGGCGAGGATCGACTCGATCTGAGCAGGTGACATGCGTGCCTGCATCGTGGTCGAATCCCACACCACGCCCAGATAAGTGGTTCTCTGTACTGGAGAAAGCACACTTTTCTTGGTGTTCAGTCTTAACCCCAGCTCTCTCATGTGGGCGAGAACGACATCTCGATGCCGAACCGCCATCTGCTCTGATTGAGCTAAGATCAACCAATCGTCGATACAGTTCAGTATGCGGATGCCCTGGAGTCGTAGCGGAGCCAGGGCTGCATCCACACACTCAAAGTGCGGGGTGAGAGTGCAAGGCCAAAGGGAAGTACTCGATATTGGTACGCTTCGCCCCCAAAAGCAAACCTCAGAAACTTCCTGTGTAGGGGAAGGATGGAGATATGGAAATATGCATCTTTTAGATCTATCGTGACAAACCAGTCCTCGGACCTGATCTGAGACACAACCTGTTTGAGTGTGAGCATCCAGAACTTTAGTCGCTTGACTAAGCGGTTCACTAGCCGCAGATCTAAAATGGGACGCAACCCCCCCATCCTTCTTTGGAACAATGAAGTACCGGCTGTAGAACCCTGACTCCCTGTCGTGAGGAGGGACCACCTCGATGGCCTCCTTCCTCAGAAGAGTGTGCACTTCCTGTTCCATAACCAGAGCCTGCTCGGGACCCACCAGCGTGGGTGAAACCCTGTTGAATCGAGGCGGAGGAGAACCAAACTGAATCATGTAGCCTCTTTCTACAGTGTACAGGACCCATTGAGATACATTTGACAGTAGTTTCCACGCTGCTAAATAATCTACTAAGGGAGTCAGTCTCTCGAGACTGACCTCTGGTGTAATCAGAACGGCTAGCTCGGTGCCCTGTAATGGCGGACCAGCAGGATACAACCAAACTAACCGCTCTAGAGACCTCCGCGGAGGCGGCGAGCCACTCAGCACCGCTGCGTTTCTGGGCGGGAGACCGCTGCGCCCTGTAACTCCGGCAGGGTTGGCAGAACGATCTCCTGAGGGCACTGAGGTGAGACGGACACCATGTAATGCGGTGTAACCCGCTGCACCACAGAGAGGACTGCCCTCATAAGCCCCGGGCCAGTGGCGTCAGGGCTTATTGGCCGCAGACTAGGGCTGCACGATTCTGGATAAATTGAGAATCACGATTTTTTGATCTCATATAGAGATCACGATTCTCCTACGATTCTTTATTATTATTATTACTATTAACATTATCATTATCACAAGTATATAAATTAATTATTTTATTTTGCAAGGATTCTTTAAATTGATCAAGTGTGACAAAGACATTTATAACAAAATATTTCTATTACACACAATTATTGTTCTTCTGAACTTTCTATCAAAGAAACCTGAAAAAAATCTACTCATCTGTTTTCAACATAATAATAATAATAATAATAATAATAATAATGTTTTTTTTTTGAACGGCAAAACAGCATATTAGAATGATTTCTGAAGATCATGTGACACTGAAGACTGGAGTAATGATGCTGAAAATACAGCTGCACACCACAGAAATAAATTACATTTTAAAATACATTCAAGTGAAAGCAGTTATTTTAAATGGTAAAAATATTTCAAAACTTTACTGTTTTTGCTGTACTTTGGATCAGATAAATATAGTTTGGTGAGCAGAAGAGACTTTAAAAAAACATTACACATCTTATGGTTCAAAAACTTTTGACTGGTAGTGTATATATAATATATTTAAAACCCCAGTTTTTTAAATATTAGAATGATGAAAAAGTTGTTTAGATCACTGATTCAACGACTCACTCATAAACCTACTACACTTGTTTCATTTCTGGATGAATCAGCGTTTTTGAACGATTCTCTTGAATGAAAAATTTATTCATTGACAAATAAATTAAGACACTTGTCGCCACCAATTGGTGAAACAATGCAATCGACACAAACGTTATTTAAAGCGCAGTACTTTCAAAAGGGGATTTGTAATATTTTGATCGCTGCCATATAGACATCAATGTTTATATTTAAACTATAAACTTTATCCCAGTATTTCTGTGATAATATAAATGACTGTAAGACAGATATAATACTGTGTAGTTGAAAAGACTGTTTGTGAAGATGTTTCTTAACCAAACATGGTAAGAGCTCTCTCTGTGTCAGCGGCAGTGCGCGCACGGATTTGAATGATCCGGTAAGACTTTGTCAAAGGTTTAACAGACTCTGGGAATCATTGTCTTTTAGAAATGAGATCGAGAGGGTGTCTGAATCGAGATTGCGATCTTTTAACGATTAATCGTGCAGCTCTACCGCAGATCTCTTAGCCTTAAGTACAGTCCGCAGATCCGGCTTAGACTTAGAGGCCCCCGACCCAGAGCGTTGTCTGGACCCACGGCTCCGCTTAGCTGGAGGAGCACGTGAGGCGACACTCTGTTTTTGTGCCTACCTGTATGAGAGCGCTTGCTGAAGACAGAAAGGCTGGTGCCGGCTGTGTTTCTCCGGCTTTTATGCTTCCTGGTCTCTGACGTCACCCGCCTATGACGTCTCGCCCATCCATTGGACTGATTACACACATGATTCAGAGACGTCACGCTGGGGGCGTTCCCCAATCGTTCTCGACGCAGCTCGAGTTCCTGAAGAGGAACTGACTATTTCTATTCAAAATGGGCTTTCCTACAGTGTCACCACATTGACCACCACCTGTGTGATCTTTGACCTCTTTTTACCCCTCATCTGTTGCCATTTACTAATCCCTTCATAGCTTGTGGCACAGTGACCCATGCATGAACACATTACTAAGAACTGTATAAATCTGAATGAGTCCACTAGGTTGTACTCGTTCGCAGTGATACTTTGAAATCTGTGTAGGCAGACCACAAAAAAAAAAAAAGTACTTCCGGGCCATAACGACATTGTTCTCTTCTGCTTTGCAGCTGAATTGAATTTGTTTATAATTTATTTATTTATTGAAACTATTATTGAACTCAACTGACTCAAGTTGAAATATCAACACTTTACAGTTATTAAACTTAACTACAAAATTTAACTGACTAAAGCTAAATAATTACGCTATCATCTTGTTACAACTGTTGTACAGAATAATTTAGATTTCTTTCAGTTTTTAAGTTTGTATAATCGATTATAATGAATAAAGAATATACTAATCCTAAATGCCTAGTTTACCTTGCTCAAGGTGCTTGGTTCAGAACTGGACTTTTTGTCTGTTGGATAACAATCTTAGCCCTGCTGGATAAGAGTCTAAAGCTGGGACTCAGTGATGCTATCTTATGTTGGTCTGATGTGTTTCTGATAATATTAGCACAGAGCTCAGGTCTAAACATTGAAAGTCTGTCACTCCAGCAGAAGTTCCTGATACAGCTCCCATTACACCAGCACTATTTTTTACATACCCAAAGACAAACAGCATTTCTGCATTTTATCTCTTCTTAAATACCCACAGTCAGGGCAGGGGAAGAGAAGGGGGTTAGTAATAAAAAAAAAAAAACTTTCACACTATAAGAAACACACCTCATACAACAGTGTTTCTCAATTAGGGGGTCCACAGAATCATAACAAAATGTTTATAATTTTTTTTTTTTTTATTATTACAATCATAAACAAAAACTAACATAATAAACTGACACATAACATACATTTTGTTGTTATAGACACAAAGATAATGATCAAAACCAGTAAATTTAGGATGAGGTTTACTGTAGGTATGTTTTATATTTGCCAACATTTTTAAATATTCACGTGAACAGCTTATAACAGCTCTTTGGAAAAAAGAGCAGCATATGGACAGGTAGACCTGTTGCAAATAATTACTGACTTATCACATGATATATGGACATCATGGCTGTGATAAGTTTTGGTATATTGCCCATTGTAAAAAATGAATTTTAGTCTATCGCGGCCTCTGTCATCTCATTTGCTCTCTGTGTTTGAGGCAGAGGTGAGCTCAGGCAGCTCCACATAAAACAAACATACATCCACAGACACACGGAGAGACAGAGCTGAAAATGACAAGGGACTGAGGATGTGCAATTACCTGTCTTTCTTCGGGTCAAATCATATAATCATGAAAAAAAAAAATCAGTTTGCCATCAGTTGTCAGAAGATGAATTCGATATCTTTGTCAAAGTAGCCTTTCACCGTTTTGAGGGATTGCTATGACTGAAGTCAGCATTGTTCAGTACACTGAATTAATGTCATTGATCTCTATGAACCAACAGTTTCAATTTAACTCTTGGGATACACTGCTCTTCAATTGAGCCTTGTGAAATGGCACACGTTATATTAATTTCAACACATTTTTTCACTCATGAACGAATCAGCATTTTTAAGCATATCCTTTGAAGGAATGTTTTTTAATCAGGACATATTTGTAAAATCAATCCATTGCTGCCACCTGCTGGCGTAGCAATGACTGACAGCCCAGCACTGATACTGCAAAAATATCAGTATAGTAGGGGTGTAATGGTACATTTATCTCTTATTGAATATGTTTGATAAGGGCATTTCGGTTCGGAATGCATGTGTACTAAGCAAATACAGCATTATTTTATCCACTGCTCAAGTGAAACTTCATTGTATTGTTTCTTTCAATAAGAAACAAAGCCTCATCTTTTGAATCATGTCTTTTTTTCAGTAAATTCAAACAATAATTAAACAGTATACAATTAAACAATATATAAACAGCCGTTTTAATGCTCTTTGATGTGGTGTGACAGATTGCTGTATAGTACGACTCAGTTAAAACAGTGATTCCTTCCTTTTTACTATAGTTGTAATCCAAAATAAACATGAATGAACATCTCATGTCTCACTGTCATGTAATCATTCAGTCAGTGTTTCAATTGTGGAAAACGTCAGTAAAACAGCTTGTAAACAAAATATCATGTAGCATTTACCTCAGGCTAGTCCTCAGTGTCCACAGCTCGTTAGTTCGAAATTAAGTGCAGAGAATAGCATTTTATGAAATATTAGACTATATACGCATTTTATTTTACGTCACCTGTTAGTAATATCTTTATTTTCTGTTTATTCAACTATTTCATTTATGTTAAAATGAATCTGTTATGAAACATGTTATGACAGCCATTGTGTAAATGATTATATATGTTTAGATTTTACCCCGACTGCATACGTCATCAGCCCGGAACTGCTTGCATGTACAACAGTGAACACAAGCTACACTAAAGTGATAATTACGTTTTGAGGTTATGTTTTTACAAAAATGCATCGATTCACTACAGGAGGCCTTTGTTCACCTCCTTTAGTGCTAGACAACCAATAAAGACCAACCCCCTTGCGCCTTACCAACCTGCTGTCTCAAGCAAACATTTCATACCCTGAAATTGCTCTTCTAGGTTGTGATAAGTGCTAGTGTGAATCCATATCTGACACAAGGATCTGACAGCATTTAATCTGTCCGATGTGCATGTTCAATTATTAAAAGATCCGAGAACTCTACATAAAAGAGAGAAAGTGGATCTGTCTCCAGTTCTCACTCGTGATTTGGGCTTGAAATGCTGTATACAACAGCTGCTGTCTTTGAAATGGTTCTCTCTATCAAACTTTTACATGTGCACTTTCTCCCTCTCATACACACAGATGTTTGCCCTGACATTATATCCAGCACTCTAACACCTGCTCAACCATAATCACTACCATGCTACCACAACTCAAAGATCTCTCACAGCTCAGATGACCACCAGCTGTCCATCAGTTTTTTCTTGCAAGGCCACATTCTGACCATAGGTGACCTTTGCCATATGAATACTCAGACCTGTACTGACTATCCACTAGGGGTGGGCGATATCTCGATATTTAAAATATATCGATATATTTTTTAAACACTATATGGATTTTGACATATCGTATATATTAATATATTGTTTATATTTAATTCTGATTCCGCCACTTTGCTTGTTTGCCTTCTCTGTGCTGTGCTCGCCCCCCACCTCGCTTTTGTTCCCCCTCCCCTCGCCTGTTTTCTCATTGAACATGGCTGCATCCTCAACCAGCCCGCAAGCTACAGAACTAGTATCAAAAAAGACAACTGGCTCCATTATATGGAGATACTTCGGTTTTAAGGTGTTGGACGAACAGCAGGCAGATGTCTAATGTAGGGCCCTATGATTTCCGTGATGCAGAGATCACGGACAGAATCCAGGAAATCCAGTCATAAAAGAGAGTCACTTCATGAGCATCTGACCATTTGATTTGAGTAAAACTAGCATCATATATCACATCATACTGTAGACTGTAGTATCACATACACAGAACTGTAAAGGTACGGTAAACCCTTCAAAAATAAAAGTCTGGTTTAGTTTAAAGACAATTATTTGCCAGAAATCTATTACTATTGCTCAGCAGAATGTACATAGCCTACTACTACTAAAAATGAAAAGAACATAATTTGTTAAGGAATAATCACACAACATTTCTTCCATGTTTTATTTTTAATAGTAAATCCCCTTTGTTTACCAAAAAATAAAGTTTGCTTAATTTTCAATAATTCAAAGATAAATTAAATGAATGTTTTATGCCTTCATTTAAAAACCAGAAAAAAATTTAAATACACAGAATTTCAGAGGGGGAAAAACATTTCATAAGGCTATTTTAAGATTTTTATTTTTATTTTTACAAATTAAGTTGTTTTTATGCATTTAAATAATGACACATGCTAAAACATAGAATTAGGTAATAATAAAACATATGGTGAAGAAAATATATGACATTTCATAGGGCCCTTAACGTAATTATTTTTTTTTAATTATTTTTTGTAGTGGTTTTTGGGTGGCTATTTTTCCTGTAAAGATATTAAGATATATATCGTATATATCGAGATATAGCAATATATATTGAGATATATTTTTTGCTCCATATCGCCCAGCCCTACTATCCACTATACATAATATTCACACACAAATACAGTGGAGAAAATACATTGGAAAAATTTGCAGGCATTTCCCTTTCAAATTCAAAAATTATGAAAGGAAAGTATTTAAATAATATATGCAATATGACTTACCATGGTTTGCAGTAGTCAATTTACTGGTATTTACATAATTATTTAATGCCTAAAAAGCTCTGTGCTCATCATAGGGACTAAAGCACATAATATTATACCAATATTTACAGGTTATAGTAAAGATTAAATTTAAATGTAAACCAATTAATGCTTTATGCATAAATATGTACAATTGAAATATGTACAGTTGGAGAAGGCCATTCAACTTTTCAATAAACAACTGAAAATACAACAAAGATACTTCTCTCGGACTTACTCTCAGTGGTGAGACTGATCTTATTGCTATTCATTCTAATGCTGACTCTATACACACATATGCACACACAAACAATTTTCCATTGTGATTTCTTGATGTTTTTTATTTGTATGTATTGTTTACACTGTTGTCTTGGGTTTATTGATGGACATTTGTCTTTTGTAATTATTTTTTTTAACTGAGTGTTCCTTTAGAGCCTATAATAATCTGTCCTTCTCAGTCAGAAAAAAAATTGCTAAAAATGAACTTGAACAGAGGTCATCCAATCTCATTTTGTAATTCAAGACAAATAAACATGATTTTGGAAATGAAAGCATTTGTTTTCTGTTGATTTGTTGTAAATTAATCACATAAACAGTGTACTGTTGATATAAATTGCATTAATAGAAAGTTAGTAAATATAAATATTTTTAATATAAAGTATTCCTTAAATTATGATTTAATAGTATTTCTGTGCATTTAATAGTATTTTTGTACATTTATGATGTAGCCATGTGAACTAGAGCATCTCATTCTAGCATTTAATTCTCATCTCATTCTAGCAGGACTCTAGCTTTAAGGCCTATATGGTACGACTGGACTAGGAAAGATGCATTCTCAAGGATGCCGCCTTCTGTTTGAGAAGCACCCAATTTTAAAAGCACAATGTTTCGACTTTTATCTGTGTGCGATTTCAAACATTTATGACATGTTTTATGGCATATTATTCAAAGTGACATGGATTCTGCTTGTCTTTAAAGGGTCTTTAAAAGTCTTATTTCACCTAAAATGAGCCTTTAAAGATGCCTTAAAATAGAGCAGAAAGAAAAGAAAAAAAAAACACTTTAATAGATACTATAACAAATGTATTGTTCATTGTTACAGTAGTTCATGTTAATTAATACATTAATTAGTGTTTACCAATGACACCTTATTGTAAAGTTTTACCTCTTAAATTTACCTTCATGTGACTTCATATGACTTTTTAGGGACACTCTGTTAAAATAGCAGGATTTTCTGCTATATACTGTATACTACTTATTGCAAATAGTGGCAATTATCTGCACATCAGAATTGTGATACATTATAAAACAGTATGCAATAATAACTTATTGAGTGTAAATTATAATTTTTATTCAGATTATTAAATGGATGCCACCTTATTGGGACAATAAAGCCATCCCTCACAACTTTCTGAAAATTTCCTTAATTTTTATTGAAAATACATGCTTTTCTGATGTGATTTGAAATTTGAAAAGATAAAAAAACTTAGTCAAAAGGCAGATTTGAACCCGGGTCGATTGTATAAAATTATGCACAACAAACGGTTTTCCATTTGCACCACAAGAACTGCTGACAGCACTTTATCACTTTATCTGCCTTAACTATCATCTCTGATTAATTAAACAGTGTTTCGCATACATAGTAAAGTTTTCCAAGCTGTGTTGCTGAAATCTAGTAATTCCTCTGAAGAATAAAGACAATATGAAACACAACATAACTACTGAAATGTCATGAGAAATACGGTACATCAAAGTAAAGTTCGTGCCAGGGTGACACAAGGCGCAGTTTGTAGACATGTACTGAAATTAAAACTTTTTACTAAAATGTACATTTTGTCACTGCAATAATGACAACATTGACAGGCCAAAAAACTAATATTCAGAGGTGAATTCATTCAAGTACAAATTTATGAACGTGAAAAGAGTAATGAATTCAGTGTTTTGAAGCCTCTCCATTCATTTCAGTTAAAAAGTGGCTCCCATGGCTCCAAGACAAGACCAGACAAGAGGCACCTGAGACATCTTACAGGTATCATATCGCCCCCCCCCCCCCCAAAAAAAAAATACATGTAAATATGTTGTTGTTGGAGATGTAGTTTTAATGGAAAACTATGAGAATGGCACCTAATCATGTCAACAGCATCTGGACACATATTTGGACATCACCAACATATGCCAAATGGTGTCATCAAACACAGAACATTTACAGATTTAAATTTTAAAGAAATGGGGCATCACATCTAGTGTGCGACCCTGTTTATGCTTTGTTTTGATAATTTTAGAGGCTCCTGGTTGAAGGACAAAATTTATTAGCCAAACGGAATACTGAGTTTTACCTCCTATGGTTGATTTTCACCCACATTTGCCAGGTTTTTTAGGTTTTCATTTCAAACCCTGATTGTATATTAAGAATGATTAATTGATATACAAAACAAAACAATACAACAAACGATAACTAGCTTTAAGTTACTCCTACAATATGATGACCAGTTTACAAACACACACTTCCACACACAAGAGTATATCCTGAGAAACAAGGAGCAGGGTAAACAAAAGCATAACAGGGTCATCTTTCATACAGTAGCAGGGCTTCAGACTTGCTACATTTTGTTGTGACTAAATTTTGTTAGCGGTCACACTGGAGCCTCTATAAGGTTGGTCAACTATATGATTAGACTACGCACTTTCATTCATTTTGCATAGAAAAAAAAAAGTTAAACACTACAAAAAGGTAATTAAAAAGAACTATCCATGTGAGCTGTTCAGTACAGTGTATTTACCTGCTCAGAGCAGGTGCATTTATTCTCAGAGTGATCTTAACTACATGGCATAATTTATAAACAGTGCTGTGGGATCCAGTGAGAGAAGCTTTAATTCATAAATTTAATTCAGAAAATCTAACAAATGTTGTCTTGGTGATTGAAACTAATTGCAAACCAGATGAAACAGCCTCAATATTCTGAACAGCAATGAACATGAGAAAACAGGAGAAATCATTGTGTCATGTGCACACATGTTTTCAATCAACAAATCACTATCCTTGAAAATATTTACCATGGATTTACTGTAGTAAACTGTATTTACCAAGGCATTTTGGCAGTAATGTGGTATAACTATAATGTTATTAATATATAGTGATGTATATTGTGCTAAATATATTAGGAAATTAAATTAAATTAATATTCATTTTTATGATTATATGTCAGTTTATCTTTCTATAACATTTGTTTTTCATAACAAATACAAGTTTTTTTAGAGATCAAATAGTTAGAAAAACAATTACCATTTCACCATGGTAGTGAGGAGCCATGCAAGTTTAACTGTAGTTATCATGGGCTACAACCTGTTAAAAGTATGAATACTGTGGAATAATTATAGTTTAAAATTAGAAAAGAAAAGAAAAAAAAAGAAAAGAAAAGGCCAAACCCAAGGTGCCAAATGTGCATTTAAATAATATGCAATATTATAGGAAACTTTCCTTTGTGTCCTTTAGTATTAGTCTCCCCATCTCCACGAGTGCAAATAAAGTGCTGATGCCACATACTGTAAAACTTGTTGGCACCGCTCTCATATGTAAGTCTGGAGCCCTGCAGTAAACAAAGCCATACATACAAGGAGCTTCATTTAAAGATTGGAGAAGTGGTGATTTTGTGGAAAACACAAAATAAACATCTACCTGGACATTAAGACAGTGTTCCTCAACATCCTCAAAATAAACACAAAAACTACCACACACACACACACCAGGAGCCCAACAAAATCTTTAGTTGGCCACTGTGAAGAATGTTTTTAAACAGAGCTTACAACCACTAGACTGTCTGCAAAATGTTTATTTCTTTAATACAACAGGCTCCATGCTTTATCTACCCCCTGCCTGTTATGGCTACCCCACTCGCTAGAAAGAACAGCAGCTTGCCATAAAACTTCAGTTTCAACACTTGGCTCACTCACTCAGTGCATCAGATGAACTTTTGCATGCTGGCCCAGAATCAGCTCCAGCCAAAGCTGCCTAATAAAGTGGACTAACTGAGACCCCACAAGGCTCTGAAAGACCCTCTAGTGGTTGATTGAAAAGAAGAAATAAGTAAGCTGCAGTTATAATGAGTTTCTAAACATGTAAAATTGTTTGTAACTACCTGGACTGTGAAACAAGAGTATAAAGATTATAATGGAAAGCAGTCTGGCCCGTAACATTCTTACCTTGTTTTTTGTGATTCCACTAACCGGTTTCATGTTCTGCCCAGCCCGGACCATGGACTTACATTCCACACAGGAGCCAATTGTTAACTGCTTGCCATTGTCAATTACCAGGGTCTGACTGACCCTTGGAGCATAGAGGAAAACAGGCAAGCGGTCAACGCGCACTGCCTTCAGTCCAAGAGGTCTCTTCTTCTCTTTCCTGCAGAAGAAGCAGATGAAAGTGTTGCATTTATACTGACGTGCCCAGGGGCTGCTGGAAGGGCCAGATTCTGAGCCCTGAGTCTCATGTTGCGTCCACTGGCCCAGCAGGTCATGATAGCACAGTGCACAGGCAGACACAAGGCCCGTGGCATCAGCAGGGCGGGCACGGGGAGCGGGAGGGTGGACAGTTAGAAAGGGAAAAAAGGGTTCTCTTTCCCCGCAACGCCCTGGAGGGTTAACATGAAGTTGATACTCGGTTCCTCCAGACAGCTCCTCCCCACACAAGTAACAGATGGAGGTGTGGCTTGTGGTTGTTGTGCCAGTCTGAGAAGGGGTCAACAGGGGTCTTCTGTGGGGGGATACCAACACACCTCCCCTTCCCATGGCCAGGTGGTATCTCTCAAGGAACGTGGGGACGGAAGTAATGAGTTCTTCGCTTAGACAGAGGCAGTACTCTGCCCAGATCCCTTCCAAGATGCTGTGACACGCGACACAGCAATGTACCCTTCCATTCCGCATTCTCTGAGCATTTGGAGGGCATGGTAGCAGATTTATGAATGGAAAAATACATTGCACTGTGGGATTTACTTGCACCAACATGGGTGTATGCCATCCTGACCTCTCGACCACAGTCCTCTCCACATAGGTAGCAGGTCTCCCTGCGATTCTGTGGCATGGAGGGGACCGGATGGATTTTTGGGAGTCCATCCCCACATTCATTTATGGCAGGTGGAGAAAGAGGGGTTGCAGCACCTGTGTTGAGGGGCACCACATAGAGTCGCTGGAGAACAGGAACTGCTGCAAACTCGAACCCTTGCCACTGCTGCATGAGGGAGGAGTGGCAAGTGGTACACACCAGAGTGTATCCACCCAGGCTAAGGGGCACTGCATCAGGTGGTGGGGTATGGAGCCACAGAGAAGGGAAAAATGGTTCACTGGATGCTCTCTCCTGCTTTTGTACAAATACCCTGAACCGGCCTCCTTCTTGAAGCCTGCTTCCACAAATATAACAGGCACATTCATCTGAAAGAAAACTAGTGTGACATTTGGCTACTTGGCTCCTCTCTACTTTTAAGTGAGATGATGCTGCGTGCTCTCTCTCGTCATCGCTGGTGATGTTAATATCGCAGCTGTCAGAATCACCGGTGGACGCCTGTATCCACTGCTTATCGCACGAAATGATGCCGTTATCCTGCAGCGGTGTGCGCACTGATGGACTGTCATACTGCTGGAGAGCCTTGGACACGGAAGAATGCGATGTATGGTTGGTGATTTTAGTCGCACGTCGATCTGATTTCGGTACGTCCTGACCTGTGTAAACTCTGGTAGGATATCGCAGTGACTCAGGACTGCTCTTAACACTCACTGTGTTCTTTCTGCTGCTTTCTCTGGATGCTTTATTAGACGCATGGAACCCTGTGGCATTATTGCTATTCATTACACACGCTGAAAAGTCCAATTCCTGTTCGGACAGGTCATTATCAGAGAATGAGGAAATGTCCGAATCATTGGCGTCGTAATTGCTAACGCTCATTCTCCTATCCAGATCGTACGTAATGTTCCGTAAGTCGCACTGGTATGGCCTCTTGAGCCAGTACATGCGCTTCTCGATCGGCGTCCTGTTGCGCTCGAATGAGTTCCACTGTTCGCGCAGGAAGCAGTGGCACACAGCGCATACCAGTGCGTCCCCGTCCGGACCGATCACCGGAGCCCCAGGAGCCGGGTCCTGGCCTTGCAGGAAAGGGAAAAACGGGGCATCCTTTTCTCGTTGGTATTTTACCTGTAGGCTCAGCTCGTTCCCCGGGGTTACCCCGCTCCCACAGACGAAGCAGTGGATGAAGAAGATCCCATTGCGCTCGGGTCTGCACACGCTGACAGACCGAGTGCTCTCCTCCCCGGGTAAAGCCGAAGCCATTCGCTGCTGCACCTTGGAGATCGGCGTAAGCTCCGGATCGTTCATAGTTTCATGCGTAATAGCTTCAGTTCATCACAAACACCGTAATTTCAAACCCAATAACATTCTTTGTGCGTTTTTTCACACATGTAGCGCCACTGATCCCGCGGAAAAACTCGCTCACTCCACAAACTTACTCGCTCCGGGGATTTGAGATTAGTGTGACCGTACGTGTAACAATCACAATCACACTGAGCAAACGTTTGGAGTCACATCCTCATAGGCGGCGGGGTAATCCGTGTGCTGTTAAGAGAGCAGAAAGTCTTACTGAAGTTGCTTGGAGAACTTTCCTCACACTGTGACTGTGAGACCACTGAACACAGAGCCATCTCTCTCTCTCTCTCTCTCTCTCTCTCTCTCTCTCTCTCTCTCTCAAGTATAAGTCAAACCGCCGGACCCTCAAGACACACAACTACACACACACCTGCTCAAGTCTTTATACTTCCACTGTTTTTTATGTCAGGTAAATGATATTTCCTCTCATCCTTACTCCCAAACACAACATGGGCAGAAGCTCTATATATAAATATAAACATGATTTGGTCAATTTATTAAAAATATATGAAAAATATATAATGAATCTAAACACTTGTAATTCACATTTAACTGAATGATTGAAGACACTGAATGGGCCGGAACAGTTGTAACACAACCCTCATTTATTTGTTTTTGTTTTTATTTATTTTTTGCTAAATAAGATATTAGGCCTTCCTTTAAGTGAAAGACTGATATATTTTATTGTTAGGATTCATTCTTTTTTTTTTATTGAATTGTATTATTTTTGTAATTGTTTTATATTATTTTCTAGTTATTTTATTTTATTAATTGTTTTCAGTGCAATAGTCCTGTCGAATTACTTGAAAATGCCTATATCCAGAGTTCCAAGCCCTTCTCCTGGAGATTTACCTACAGTACACCTAGAAAATTCAGTCCCAATCCCGATCAAGCAAACCTCCCTATAATGCTCCACAAGATCTTATTTAGCTGATTTGAGTTGGACTTTGCAGAAAGGTAGATCTCTAGGAATAGGACTGAGAAGCCCTGGCCTGCATGAACACTCTGACAATAATGGCATGTGCATAAAAATTCAATATAATGGGAAATATAATTACACTAAATATTACATGATGCTTTACATGTAAATTAAACTCAAAACAAGAAGACCAAAACTGCATTTTTTTTTTTTTCATTTTATTTTAACTTCACTCAAATACAAATGGAACTAATGTTCCAGTCATCCATATCGGTCTTTTTTTATATTTTCACCTTCCATTGGTTTGAGCACACTCTTCCAAGAGCTGTAGCTTCATTCAAGATGATATAGCTAATTCTGCATTTCTGAAAAATATGATAACACAGACAAATAAATAAATGGATAACTGAAAAATAAAAATAAAAATAACTGGAGATTTAAAGACCTGAAGTTCTGTCAGATAACACTTGATGGCGCTGATATGACTTTAAATATACATGGTGCAAACTGCATTCCCTGTGTATACGTCATTCTTGGGGGGTATTGGACAAAAGCAAGATAAGGGATTAAGCTGGGATCTTCCAGTTATCCTGGCTGAATTTAGCCTTGACTCGGCTGAATGAAGGAAGGTCTACATTAAGTTACTATGGAGATTTACACTTTGCAGCTAGCCTGGTCTGAACAACCAGGTTAAAATTAATCCTAGTGATTTATAGGCTAGTTCCTCCCTAAATCCTACTAGATATTAATGTGTTTTAGTTACTTAGGTCCTGCATTAAAATACTAGATATACTGTCATTCATCTAAGTATGTGTACTGTTATTTTATTTATAATTTAAAACTGCTGTTCATTTCACTGTCACAGTTTTGATGAATATATTCAAGATTTAAAGTGTTTATTGTCATACACCCAGTGAGGAAAGCAGATTTTCCTGAGCAATTATTACTTTGCTGTCCACAATGAATGCCAATACAGTGCAAAAGAACTATACTATACAATATTAGAAATAGAATATAGACTATGTCTATATATCTGTATATGCAAGTATGGAGTAGAAATATACTGTTGAATGTCAGTATGCAGTATATATAGACTAAAGATTTGTGTGTTTCCTATTCACAATGGCTTGCCCTTTGTTGGATGATGTAGTTGATAAGGAAGTTTAGACGAGCATTCAGGCATTAAATGCACAGTTATAGGTAACACTGATGACTCCCCGCAATGTCTCAGCTCCCTGGGTTTAAATAAATGTAAGTATAATTACCTAACAATTTTTTGTTGTTGTTGTAATTTTTATTTATATTTAGATTGTTGCTGCTGACTTGAGCCAACCATTATTTTCTCCTCTCCATGTCAGCGGGGAAGCCATACATTCGCACACCTTTCTCTGACCGAGTGGAGCATCACCATGCAGCACAGCAAACCATGGTGGAGACTATGCAAGGACAACATGAAAGAAAGGACACATACAAAATGCTTGGCATGCTATTAAATTTATTAGAAATGTATTCATGAATTGCTGTAAATAGTTAATTGCATTTATTTCAATAAAAATAAGAGAAATAAAGAAAAAATAATCTCGTAATAATGACATTTAAAATAACTGTTTTCTATTTTAAAATCTAATATACTCATGTGATGCCAAGCTGAATTTTCAGAATCATTACTTTTGAATAGCAGTGTACATGTTTGAAAATGAGTATGCCTGAATATATTGTGTATATGATTAAGTACATAATTATATTACTATATGTAATTGTAAGAATTGTAAACAATAAGCTTCATTTTACATTTACTTAGCATGCTAATTACTGCTGCTAACAGTATAGTGCAGTGCGAGCTGAAAATCAACTGTCACCAGCCTGTGTACTATCTGACATTAGTTAACATGAGATCAGTGAAAAAAAGAACAATATGTAACGTAAAAAGGCAAGGCAAGCCGTGTTTATACAACTAAATGTTAGCCTGAAATAAATTAATAAATTACATGAATCACGTGACGACCAAACATTTCAAACTTCCCTTGTCGCAACTCTCTCTCTCTCTATGGCTCTGCAAGATACTAGAAAAGGTGGTATCCTCACAATTATATTCAATACAGATAAAAAATTGATGATTATCATCACCAATATAAAGTATAACAACCTACACCTAGGTACAGGTTAACACCTGATGGCTTTTCTTCTGGGTGTTTGAATTACAACAAATGTGTTTTAGAAACACATGGTTATAACAGCCAGAGAAAAGACTAAGACAGAAATCAAGGGTCAAGAGCCCAACTAAAGCAAACACTGATCTCTAACATGGTTACTTCAAACAATAAATCAACATCTAAACCTTAGTTCATTCTCAATAAGATCTTCTGTAGACGTCTGACAGAAATAAAGTCAGTCTGGTTATTAATAAGTGGAGCTGGTGATGCTGTTTGTGGGGTTGTTTAATCAGATCTTGAGAGATTTCATGTATTTTATTTCAGTTGATTTAATCTAAGTCTGTGTCTGAAGTCAGTTGTAGTAGTTCTGGTGTTTCTCTTTTCTTCAGTGATTCTGTTTGTTAACAGCAGCTGTTCATCACTAATTCTCAATCAGCACTTAGTTAATCACTTAATTACTTAAATGCAAAGTTTTAAAACTTAAATGGTTTAAATCAAGGCAATCTGTTTACTCAAACGGTTTGAGTAAAGTTTACTTATCGGGTTTTACAGTGCAATTTCTTTTGCCTGTTTTCTTAATTGCAGAATATTTATCATGTGCATCCATTCCTTCATGCTGTCTTTGCTGTAAACTGGTTTAAAGGGACAGAAGTGAGAGACTTATTTACCCTCATCTGATAAAACTGTTTTGAAAAAAAAAAAATTTTACATTTAGAAATTTCTAGAATATCTGTTTCGGTTTTTTTGTTAGAGTAAAAACTTTTCCAAAATAAAAAAGTAAGTGAAATTTTAACTTATTTTTCACAAAATCTTGAAGTGTTCCTGTAGCTCAGTGGTAGAACATTGCATTAGCAAGTGCAAGGTTGTGGGTTCAATTCCCCGGGGCCCGCGCGGGAGCCGAAAATAGTTAAGCTTAACTTCTCTTAACTTTTCCCATTCATTCTCTATGGTAGTGCTTAACACTACGGATGCGATATATTTGTGGCCACACGTAGATTTCCCGGCGCTGTTTCGCCTCTTCCGTGGCGCGGAATTCAAACAGCGGATACTCATCTGTCAATCATTCGCTCTGAAGGAGAGGAGACGCGTTTTACGATCGGAGATTTCTTCACGAAATTGTTTTGTTTGAACAACATACGCTGCAAAACTCCCAACAAGCAGGTAAAGTGAATTCTGTGTTTCTTTTTAAAAAACTAAACTAAAAAAACCCGTATAATTAATTACTTATTATATTATCATATAATCATATTTATGATTAATTATAGCAACTGTTTTGAATTTTATGTGATTTTCAAGACTGGTGCAAAAAAATAAAAATAAATAAATAAATAAATAAATATATATATATATATATATATATATATATATATATATATATTAGTGCTGTCAAAAATAGCGCGTTAACGCATTCGATTAATTTGAAATATTTAACGCGTTAAAAAAAATAACGCAATTAACGCGGTTGCAGTTTTTTTTTTTATTTCCAGTTGTGGCCTATGTGTGTTCAACGTGCAAAGAAATATGGATAAGACCAAGGAAGGACTTTTAGACGGAAAGTTTCAGTATAAAACTCTGCCGGATTACTCTTCAGTCTGCCACAAGAAACATTACTCTTCATTTAGTCTGCCACAAGAAACAGCAACATTAAAATCATGAACTCAAATTTCATTGTTTAAAAAAAAAAACAATGACTGTAACAGTGCGTAAATCAGACCTTTCTGTAACGCTAACGTTAATAAGCTTAAACGAAAATAACGAAATAATTGTGTAGAGGAGTATTTTTTGTACACAGTGCAGCGAACTGTCAATCACTCCTGTACGCGTGCATCACTGTCCTCCTCAGCTGCAGCAACTTGCGCTCTCTCTCTTCATCAAGCTTTAAAACAAAAAGGGGACAAAAAGATAATATTGTCTTTGTGCATAGGCTATAGATTAATTAGATAAATGACTATCTAAATTTGTGCCTTGCCGTCTACGGTATTTTTTTAGAATTTAGAAAAAAGATGCTGCAGCCAATGAACAGCCAGCGGGGGCTGCAGGACGACTCAACCTCCGCAGACAGTTTTTAATGTTTATCAGACAATAAATACTCAAGATTTTGCTTTAGTATAACTCACAACGAGTTTCACACACCTTCTCCGGCCACGTTGAGTTGTTGACACTTACAGTAAGCGACACATGCGCTATTCACTTGTATAACTTAAGGGTGAATGGGTAATGTAGTTTCTGCTCTGGGTGGGATGAATTAGGAAGCTTGCATTGTGAAGGGCGCTCTGAAAATCGGCAGTGCAGGTAAAAGATTAAAACCTCTATTAAAACAGATGTCCAAATGAGCGTACCGGTACGCTACAAGCACGTTTTGGGCGCACGGAGAGGTGGCGCCAGTAAGCTCAAGAGCTATATTTGGAAGTGGCTGTACTGAGTACCTGTGTGTACTGGCCCACTTAAAGCACTGGCAATGACTATACTTTGGAATTTTGGAATTATGAATAATTAATAATTATTATATGATGCAGTCACATGTGTAGCAATATTTGTTAGTCTGTTTGTTGATTCAGGGTTAGCATCATCTGAGGTCCTCTGAGGGTCAGCATCATCTCTTCTCAGGTGTTCTGGATCCAGACTGGAGCTTGTGTAAATCCCCTGGCAAAACATAGAAACAAATAGAGACATCATTAGCATAGCTGCTGATCCATCAAAGTAAAATGAATTACTTTAACCAAAGATAAAGAATAATAATGCACTCACAATTTAAGAGATATATTATTTGAAAGCTTGGCGAAAGAGATGTGTTTTTAATCTAGATTTAAACAGAGACAGTGTGTCTGAACCCCGAACATTATCAGGAAGTCTATATATTTGAATATATACTGTATTTTATATCTCTGATGTGCAGCTGAATGGTCAGCATCATTCCTCCAGTCTTCAGTGTCACATGATCTTCAGAAATCAGAATAATATGATGGTTTACTGCTCAAATCTACTCAAATCTTACTATATTTATGTGTATATATGTATTTTTTTTTTAATTTTCATCATCAACATTTTTCATCTTTATCATCACTTTTAATCAATTTAAATCATCCTTGCTAAAAAAAAAGGCATTAATGTCTGTCATTTCTTTCCACCCAAAAGAATGGTATAATCTATATTGTTAAGAAAGCTTTTTATTTCAAATAAATGCAGATCTTTCTATTTAAAGAATCCCTGGGGGATTGTTTTTCTTGAGCAGTAAATCATATTCTGATTTCTGAAGATTATGTGACACTGAAGACTGGAGTAATGATGTTGAAAATACAGCTGCACATCACAGAAATAAAATACATTTTACTATATATTCAAATAGAAAGCAGTTATTTTAACTAGTAAAAATATTTCAACAATATAATTGCTTTTACTGTATTTTTGGATCAAATAAAGGCAGGCTTGGTGAGAATTAAAAATCTTACTGTTCAAAAACATTTAACTGGTAGTGTTATATTTTTTTTCTGTGTTCTCCACAACTTTAGATTTTATTATTGTTGTTGTTGTTGAATCTATACATTTAAATAGTTTCATGTATTTCAATTTGTTAATTAAAATACCATAAGCATTTGGCCTTGTTTGAACTGTATTGAACTGCGTGTTAAGTTTTTTTTAATTTATTGATTAAAACATGTATACATGTTGTTGATTTTCTTTTTTTATTGATATTACATTTTATTGACTTGCTCAGATATGTAAACACTGAATGTTATAACTGTTACTATTAAACATAAAAAATTATTTAATGTAAAACATATTTTTATTGTTTTTCTGTTCTCCACATCTTTATTTGTATTATATTTGTAGGTGTTGTTTAATAATCTATGATTATTTTATGTATATTTATTATTATATATTTTGGTTAATTTTTATTTTCATTTTTAAGTATATTACTCTATTATAAATAAAATGAAAAACTTACTTTTTGTGAGTTTTTGTTTTATTTTATATATATGGGTTTTCTGTGCACAGTTATACAAATATAAATAGATGTCTCTAAAAATAAAGCCCTGAACCATTATCAAAATGTTATTTTTAATTATTCAAAATTTTCTATATTAAAAATAACTATTCCCTATTATAATGTACATGTTTATTAAGATTGTTGCACATTTTGTACATCGTACAAAAAACAGTTATTACAAGATTTATTTTATCTGTTCACAAAGTTTGTTTATTATATGTTAATCATAATTAAAGTGTATCTAGATGAAAACGAATATGAACTCATTTTATAGTATTTGTGGCCGAGACGGGATTCGAACCTCTAATTCTGTGTATTTTACTCGTCCCGCCTCCCTGCACTTTTCTTCGTTTCTATTGGCTAGTCAGCGCTCTACACCTATCCCGACTGGCCAACACATGATAGGTGAAAATTGTTAGCCTGAATGCACTGTAAGTTGCTTTGGACAAAAGTGTCTGCTAAATAAATTAATTTAATATTATTTAATTAAATTTTACTCAATAAAATGTACTTATTATTATTTTTTATTTTTTTTTTACTTAACTTAGTTAAGTAGATTTACTTAATTTCCAAATGTGTTAAATTTACTTGAAAAATGTTTGTGCAAAAACTTGCCAAATAAAAATTAAGTAAATTTACTTATTACTTTTTTCAGTGTATGGAGTACTTCAAGGCTCAGTACTAGGGCCACTACTCTTCACGCTTTATATGTTACCCTTGGGAGATATCATCAGGCAACATGGTGTTAGCTTTAACTATTATGCTGATGATACTCAGCTCTATATTTCTTCGCGGCCCGGTGAAACACACCAATTTGAAAAACTAATGAAAGGCATAGTCGATATAAAAAACTGGATGACGAGTAATTTCTTACTGCTAAATTCTGAAAAAAAAAAAAACAGAGGTGTTAATTATAGGACTTAAAAACTCTGCTTGTAATAACCTAGAACACTGTCTAAGACTTGATGGTTGCTCTGTCAATTCTTCGTCATCAATTAGGAACCTAGGTGTGCTATTTGATCGCAATCTTTCCTTAGAAAGCCACGTTTCTAGCATTTGTAAAACTGCATTTTTCCATCTCAAAAATATATCTAAATTATGGCCTGCTCTCAATGTCAGATTATTGTAATGCTTTATTAGGTGGTTGTTCTGCACGCTTAGTAAACAAACTACAGCTAGTCCAAAATGCAGCAGCAAGAGTTCTTACTAGAACCAGGGAGTATGACAATATTAGCCCGGTCCTGTCAACACTGCACTGGCTCCCTATCAAACATCGTATAGATTTTAAAGTATTGCTTATTACTTATAAAGCCCTGAATGGTTTAGCACCTCAGTATTTGAGTGAGCTCCTTTTACATTATAATCCTCTACGTCCGCTACGTTCTCAAAACTCAGGCAATTTGATAATACCTAAAATATCAAAATCAACTTCGAGCAGCAGATCCTTTTTCTGTTTGGCGCCTAAACTCTGGAATAACCTACCTAACATTGTTCGGGAGGCAGACAGTTTAAATCTAGATTAAAGACCCATCTCTTTAACCTGGCTTACACATAACATACTAATATGCTTTTAATATCCAAATCCGTTAAAGGAGAACAAGAACGTGGTGGTCTTCTGCTCCACCCTGGGGGACTCTCGCCCTGACTACACGGTTGTGGTGGTCTTCTGCCCCGCCCTGGAGGACTCTGGCCTCGACCACAAGGATGTGGTGGTCTTCTGCTCCGCCCTGGAGGGCTTCATGTTGTTTTTGCTTTTTGTTTTTGTGTTCACTCCTGTCCCTGTTCCTCTCTGTTAGTCTGGCCCTCCGCCCCTCCCCCTGAGCCTCCACCTGTCCGCCTCCCTCCTGGTCTCTGTTTTGTGTCTGTCGTGGAGCGTCTGGGAGCCGCTCCTTAGAGGGGGTGGGGTACTGTCACAGTGTCTGGGTTGTGTTCCCTGGGTTTCCACTAGGTGTCCTCCTTTCCCACGGTGTCTGGCACTTTATTAACTGTATGTTCCTTTATTTGGTCACCTTCTTCCCTGTTTGAGTTAATTGATTATTCCCCACCTGTCTCCAGTTCCCTCATCACCTTCTGTGTATTTATACCCGGTCTGTCTGAGTATGGGTCATGGAGTCCTTGTCTTATATTAATGCTATTCCGTAGTCTTGCTCTCCTAGTGTGTACTTGTCTGTTTTCTTGTTTATTTGGATACTCTGGTTTTGACCCTGCCTGGACTGTTTACCCCTATGGATTTGCCCTTTAATAAAATCTCATACCTGCACTTGGATCTCTCCTCGTTTCCTGTATCACTGAACGTGATAGAAGGACTCTGTCACACACGAGATCCAGCGGTATGTCGATGAATGTTTCCTCCCCAGCCACCGAGCGGTAGAGAAGCAATCGATTTGAGGGATCCCGCCTGGTCGTGTTTCGCGGGACCAGGGGAGGTCGCCGAGGAGGAGGTGGGCGAGAGGAGGCTCAGCATCCCATAGTATGCATACTGGACTCCAGAAGATCAGTGCTGACCCGACACTGCTCATGAAGATTCTTGGTGACTTGTACTTGTACATGAAGATCATTGGTGACTTGTATTTGCTCATGAAGATCAATGGTGACTTGACTTTGTTCATGAAGATCACCAGTGACTTGACTCAGTCCTAGAAGATTACCCGTGACTTGACTCTGTCCTTGAAAATCACCAGTGACTTGACTCAGTCCTTGAAGATCACCAGTGACTTGACTTGACTCTGAAAGGTCAACAGTGACCAGCCTTGTCTCTGGAAAGTCCATGGTACCTAACCCTGGCTCTGGAAGGTCATCAGTGACTAGCCCTGACTCTGGAAGGTCAGCGGTGACTCGGGGCTCATGTGGGAGGGACCAGAGCCGCAGTCTCACCATGGCGGATGGAGAAAGCCAGCGCCACTGCCCATGATGGCTGCAGGTCCAGCGCCACAGCACAAGATGGCCGCCAACCCAGCGCCGCTGCGGTGCATGGCCACCAACCCCGCATCACGAGGCAAGATGGAAGCCAGCCTCACACCACCGTACAAGATTGCCACCAGCTCAGCGCCCCGAGGCAATATGGCTGCCAACCCAGCACCACGAAGCAAGACGGCCGCCAGCCCAGCGCCACAGCACAAGATGGCTGCCAACCCAGCACCACGAGGCAATATGGACGCCAGCACAACGCCACAGCACAAAGTGGTCACCAGTCCAGCACCACGGTGCAAGATGGTTGCCAGCTCAGCGCCAACGCCCAAGATGGCCGCTGACACATTTCTTGTTACTTCGCTATGCTGTAAAAGATCCTAGAGATTCCCAAAACGGTTCACGTCATGGCTGCTGAGCCATCGCCACAGCCCAAGATGGCCGCCAGCCCAGCTCCACAGCACCGGGTGGTCACCAGCCCAGCACCACAGCACAAGATGGTCGCTAACCCAGCGCCAATGCACAAGATGGTTGCCGGCCCAGCACCACAACCCAAGAGGGCCCCCTGTCCAGAGTCATGGCTCAAGATGGCTGCTTGCCCAGCGCCGCTGCACAAGATGACAGTCACAGCTGACCCTCTGGAGTCGAGTCAGGTTCCAGTTGACCCTCCAGAGTCAAGTCAAGTTCCAGTGAACTCTCCAGAGTCGAGTCAGGTTCCAGTTGACCCTCCAGAGTCGAGTCAGGTTCCAGTTGATCCTCCAGAGTCAGGGCTAGTCACCGCTGACCATCCAGAGTCAGGGCTAGTCACCGCTGATCTTCCAGAGTCAGGACTAGTCACCGATGACCTTCCAGAGCCAGGGCTAGTCACTGATGATTTTCCAGAGTCAGGGCTAGTCACCGCTGATCTTCCAGAGTCAGGGCTAGTCACCGCTGACCTTCCAGAGTCAGGGCTAGTCACTGATGACCTTCCAGAGCCAGGGTTAGGTACCATGGACTTTCCAGAGACAAGGCTGGTCACTGTTGACCTTTCAGAGTCAAGTCAAGTCACTGGTGATCTTCAAGGACTGAGTCAAGTCACTGGTGATTTTCAAGGACAGAGTCAAGTCACGGGTAATCTTCTAGGACTGAGTCAAGTCACTGGTGATCTTCATGAACAAAGGCAAGTCACCATTGATCTTCATGAGCAAATACAAGTCACCAATGATCTTCATGTACAAGTACAAATCTTCATGAGCAGTGTCGGGTCAGCACTGATCTTCTGGAGTCCAGTATGCATACTATGGGATTGCCAGATTGTCGTCCTCCCGTTGGTCGGACCACACAGTTGTGGTGGTCTTCCGCTCCGCCCTGGAGGACTCAGGCTTCAACCACAAGAACGTGGTGGTCTTCTGCTCCGCCCTGGGGGACTCTCGCCCTGACTATACGGTTGTGGTGGTTTTCTGCCCCGCCCTGGAGGACTCTGGCCTCGACCACAAGGATGTGGTGGTCTTCTGCTCCGCCCTGGAGGGCTTCATGTTGTTTTTGCTTTTTGTTTTTGTGTCCACTCCTGTCCCTGTTCCCCTCTGTTAGTCTGGCCCTCCGTCCCTCCCCCTGAGCCTCCACCTGTCCGCATCCCTCTGGGGGATTGCAAGACCACAGGAAACAGATGATTCTTCTGCACAATCTGTCTTTGCTGCAGCCTGGAATTGAACTACTGGTTTCGTCTGGTCAGAGGAGAACTGGCCCCCCACCTGAGCCTGGTTTCTCCCAAGGTTTTTTTTCTCCATTCTGTCACCGATGGAGTTTCGGTTCCTTGCCGCTGTCACCTCTGGCTTGCTTAGTTGGGGTCACTTCATCTACAGCGATATTGTTGAACTTGATTGCAAATAAATGCACAGACACTATTTAACTGAACAGAGATGACATCACTGAATTCACTGATGAACTGCCTTTAACTATCATTTTGCATTATTGACACACTGTTTTCCTAATAAATGCTGTTCAGTTGCTTTGACACAATGTATTTTGTTTAAAGCGCTATATAAATAAAGGTGACTTGACTTGACTTTCAGCAAAGGTTCAATGTTGGCCACAGCACTTGAAAGTGAGACTTATTTTTATTTTTTATTTTTTTTTACGTATGAAGTCTATAAAGCTCATCATACAATAGATTTAACAAATTATACTAATGTGAAAACATGGTGCATAATTGCAAAGCAGCAACTCCAGGATCAAAATGGAGGAGTGTCAGCAGAAGATGAATACTAAAAAAATTACTTTATTAACAGCACAAAATACGAAAGATATGTCCAGTATCTTCTATGTAAAATAAAAAATCACATTCAGGGCCTCCACCACCATGTTTTAGAACTCCTTAACTGTGATCAAGAACTTTTTTTTAAAGAAGAACAATGAACAAACTCATCAGCTTGTGCATCTTGTGGAACCTTGTAAAGAAAAATGCAACAAATGGATAGAGTACAGTATGTGGGATGTGGCCAGTGCTGGTCGATATGATTTGTGTAAAACAAGAATGCATTCTACAAACTAAGGTAAAACAGCTGATATACCCAGTCAGGTCTTGAATGATGGTGCATTTAATTGGCATCCAATGATCAGCTAGGCCAGTACTTGCCATTTAACCACACAACATCGCCATAAGAGACATGGCAGGGTGGTAGCCATTAACAGGCTTTTATTAAGACACTTAGACAGATTCAATGAAGTTGGTGGTTATATCCAACCCTTATTATTTATTATTTTGGAATTTAATTTATGTTTTATCTTTGCTGTTTCAATAAACCATATAATTTGAATATTTCAGCAGGGCATCTTGCTTTATTCATTTTTTATTTATTAATTTCTTAAATAACCGAACTTCAACAACATAAGGGCAAATCCCTTTAGCACTGATTACCCTTTGTTGATCAGGATATTCAATAGGATATTAATAGCTGCCTGGAAAAACACTGCATGGGATTGGCAACAAAATTAGGCCTAAATAGGCTATAATTTTGTAGTTGTTGTTGTTATTGTTACCCAAACAATAAAGCCACTTGAATCTTATGTTTACCAGTCCAATATTTTTGAAAAATAACAGTGAAACAAATACAGAGGTGTTTTAAAATATGTAATAAAATAAAACGTCCTCTCCTTGGTTCAACTTGAGCTCATGTCTAACTATATTTTATATTTCACCTGGTTCAAACTGTGTGAAGAACTTTTAAAATAATTTTTTTTAACGAGACCAGAAAAGGCAAAACATGTAATAGGACATAAACGTCATCGTGGCAATATACAGTAGGTGGCAGTAATGCTCTAAAGCAGCAAACGGCCATTTAACAAGAAGAAGAACGTATTAACGAGAGATGTGTTTATCATAATATTGTTAACCGTAATAGACAATACGGTTATAAATTCGCTACCGTTTAATACAACATATATGTATATTTGTTATGTACGAGTGTGAAGCGATATAAGTCAGTGTTGCAGGTAAGATTATGTTAACTGACATTTCATTTTTAAATATTCTTAGTAGCTGCACTGCATGCTTTCAGTTTTAAGGGATTAGGATTAGGTTTCTACCACGGTGTGCGTTCGAATTGTTCCTTCAAGAATGTTTTTTCTTCTTCGTTTTTTGACTGTTGTGATCATTGATGATGGTTTGTTTAGATATTAATTTATAATCATTCTCTGCTGACTGAATACAGAAATCTTCGAATCAGATTATGGTCTATAATTAAATTAAAATACTCATTTTAGATATTATAGATATATTATATTATATTAACATATATTACATTGTATTATAACATTATACATTTGTTTAAAATTTATTTATTTAAAATATAAATATTTACACTTATTGCCATTTTAATACAGGACAGTGGACCTTCAGGACCAGACTTGAAGAACCATCCAGTGGGATGACCGAGTTTGTGTAGTTTTGATTTACTTTATTTAAAACCTCCTGTCTAAGATCTCCAGTCTTAGGCCATAGGTTGTGTAAACAATGTTGAGGTGGTTTTCAGCAGATGAGTCCAGCTCTGCGCATGGAGTAAGTATTACACATGCTTTTTTTTAAATATCTCATAATGAGGATTGTTTTTCTGTGATGCATGATTAGAAGTCAGCCTTATATATGATTAGTGTGGGAATGTCTAGGAGTGAAGAGGGTCTTTTAATTTGAAATAATTGCAAATATGTCAGCATATTTATTTTGTGAGCAACAAGTTACTTGGTTATAGCAAAATAAAACTCTTCAAGATAATACGAGAACCCTCACCCCGTTACGTAGCTCAAATCATAAATGTTTATCAGCATTAATAGATCTTTGCTTTTCTCAGGCTCCTGTCTCCCCGCAGGTGGACATGGGCAGCGAAATGAGAGTTGCTGAGATCACTGAGCAGCTAACACAGATGGAGGAACTTGTGGCCAAACTAAAAGAGTTGATAAGGGAAAAGGATGCAGCACTCAGCAGTAAAGATAACCAAGCTAAGGTATTTTACAGTTTACAAATATGCTCAAATGGTCAATTATGCTTTTTTCTCTCTTTCTTTTTACATTTTGTTTATTATAAAATGCATTAAAATGTTAACATGCATTCAAACATTCTTATTACATCACTATTATATATATCATTATTTATGGCAAACGTTTATTCATGTATTTTCTCTTCCCAAATTCTCAATTACATTTTTATTTTTATACATTCAAATTTTTTGCAAATCAGATATTACTGTTCCTATCCACCTTTTTCTGAACACGGAAGTCTTGCCTGACCGGAACTGTGCTTTATATTTCTGGTGTTTCTAGTCAATTACCATATGCTAAGAGACGATAATATAATGTTGAACTAGGGATGTCAAATTTCGATTATTTCCATGATCGATCGTCGTTTAAATTAACGATCAATTAATCGATTAATCGTTAACCATAATACTGCAAAATGCGTCTATTGCAGGCACGCAGTCAGCGGTATGACAGGATGTGCAAAAGCCACACACACACACAAAACGCTTTCTCACTTGAATTAAAGAGGTTTTAGTCTGAATAAAATGCTAGTAGCAGGATTATAAAATGAATAGATGCGATTATGATCATTTGATAAAATGAAGAGAGCGCGCCATACTTTTGAGGTCATTTTACTTTGTTGACAGTTTCCAATCCCGCACGGAGAACGCTGAACGCGCATCTTTAAATGGTTTTGTGGTGCTCGTTGTTGTATTTTAAAGCACAATTGCAATGTTTTCAACTGACATTCTTGTATAAAATTATCCGAAATGTGGAGCGCGTGTGACTGCGCTGCACATTAAGTGAACTACATCGGCGCTGCTGCACCAAAACACAGTTGCTCACATTAATTTGATCCTGCTGGATTCTTTCCTAGAAAATGTCCGATTTTTAAAAATCCGGCATACAGCGCATTAGATCGTGACAGTGCAGACGAGGATGAGCGAGCGCGGCTTTGGCTAGATTTATTTGGAGGTTATTGCTCATGTCTCATTCGGCACAAATCGAAATGTTTCCATATTCGCAATGTATTTGAATGTTAAACTATTATTTATAATGTAAACTAGGCTTGTACTTAACACGCATTCGCATATAGACGGAAAATATTATCCTCTTCATATGAGCAAAAACGTCCTTGGCATAACAGCAGAGTGGACCGGTATACTACGGTCTATTTAAACTGACCAGTGTAACCTTTTAATGTTTAGTTGACATTTTATTTTGATAATGAACAGACTGCGATGTAAGTTTGAATCGCTAGAATATACGTGTGCAGCAGGCTCTGGCGCGATCAAAACAGCTGAGACATTAAAAAATATATATATTTTCCGCAAAAGTGTTTACTTTCATTTGTGCACACTCACAATAAAAACAGAAGATTTGTGCTCTTGTAAAATAAAGCAAACAAACAGAATGCGTTGTCATCCTTTTTTTTTTTTTTTTGTGAACTTATGGAGCGCCCACACTTCTGTTTTAAATCCGTTAATCTTAATTAGCCTATTTAAATCGGATATATTTCGCATAGCCTATTTAAAAAAAAAAAAAAAAAAAACATGAAAACAAATTGTTATTTTTATGTTGGGCCTATTACTTAGTAGGCTATAAATTTTAGAACTTAAACTTAGAACCTGTGCCCTAGTCAGGTCCATGCAGAAACTTGTGAACGATGCTCGGCGTCACCGTTTAGTGACAGCAGTGAATGCTCCAGGAATGTGTCGGTCACAGCGCCTATTAATCGCTGTTTTGAATCCAGCAATTATTTATTTAGAAATGATAAGATCTGATTATGACAAGTGTGGTATAAAAGCTTTGTTTATTAGAGGAATAATAGGTTAACTGGAAAATGTTAGATCGCGACCATGCTTTTGGACCCCATAGTCTTCATTTACGCGGCTTTGTTCTGGTTTGCCGGTTGGTCACGAATTTCCACAAATTCAGTATATTTAGGCATTGTTTCTTTTCCTAAATCTTCATAGTCTAACCCTCTAATTTTCCAGGTTTATTTTATTATCTTTCGCTTTTAATAACTGTTTTCGCATCTCTTACTGTGGTAATCATGGGAAGGGAAATTAAAGATTTCATGAATTAAGAATTCGTTCGATTTATTAATTTGTTCCCTTATTTCACTTAAATCATGGGTTATTTAGGGAACAAAATTAATGAAACATGGACAATTGGCACATTAATAATTCGTAGGAATGAATTAACAAGTTGTAGGAATACCTGTCCTGTCACTGTGTCCCGCAGCCCTGCAAAGCGCACGATATAAAACAGTTATCTGATGAAATGATTAGTAACTACATTTCTATTGCATTTAATGTTGAAAAACTTTTATGTTGTTTCTATTTTAATGTACTTTAAAGTTTAAATCACATTAAAAGCTTAATTTGTACATTGTGAATGAATTATGATGCTTTTATATATCGTCACCGTCACTCACAGCCGCTCGCACGTGTTGAGTGCGCATGAGCCGCACGCAGCCCAACATTGAATCGGTTAACCGACCATCGATAGCCTTAATCGATTGCATCTCTTATCGACAATTAATCGATCATCGATTAATCGTTGACATCCCTATGTTGAACCTATGAAAATGGTTGTAAAAAGAACATGGCACCATAGTTTCATCACTTTACAGTGTCATTTTACTCTTTTTGAAGTAACTTGTCCGTCATAGTTTAATGAGTGCATAGTAACGTGAAGCGTCCAACGGTTAGCTGTATTGAAAACAGATGAGGGCACATATCATAAATACAGCTTGATTGGGTTGAAGTTTGTGGGATTTTGTCCACAAAATGATAAGAGCACACACAGTAACTTAAGCGCTGCAAGCCATGCAACAGCAGCACAGCTTAACCCTGTGCATATTTTTATATTCAGTTAAATTGAAAAAGTTTCAGTTTAGTCAGTGTTTTTTTACCCCATTTTAACTTGGGTTTCTATGGAGATGAGAAAGTACCCAAGCAGAAGTTGGATGTGGATGTTGAATGTGTGTACACTTTATGGAGATAAATGTTATAGCCTCCCTAATAAAGCCTAGCGACGCCCCTGCTTCTTGTGTACTTTTCGGAGAACCAGGACAAATATTTCTATTGATAGCTCAGGCATTTATGAGGAACTGAAATGAGGCACCGAAATCTGCGTTCTTATTCTGTTTGGTGCATACCGGTTCCATAGGTGCCAGTGCCATATTGGTTCCCGGTTTCAATACCCAACCCTACATGGTACTGCTTATTGGTTACTCAGGAAAAAGTTGGACAGTGTATCCATACATATAGTCTTGTCTTATGTGTTTCTGTCTTTATCTGACCTAGCAATTAAATTGTAAAACTGCACACCATCATAATTTTGTGATTGTGTAGAACATAAAATTAACTTTCCGATATTTTACAACCTTGCTTTGGAATGTGGGGAGAAGACATGAGACTAGAGATAGAGGCTTTGTCCAACCCTCTCAAAGTGCATAGCAGGATATAAAACATTTATCTTTGAAATGCAATTAAACGTGGCTTACTTCCAAACTTTTGTGTAATTTCTATTTCTTTCCATGTTCTTGGAAATGTTCTATTTCTTTCCATGTTCTTATTGCACTTTTACAAGTCTGCCTTATGCATGCTGACAGTATTGCTCATTGTGCTTTGTTTAGGGATCAGATGTCATGTGACACATGATGTGGCACTCCATAAAAATGATGTCCTCTTAACATAAGTAACTTAAATATCAGCCATTTACCCATGCAGTTTTATGCTTGACCACTATTTGCACAGATTGAAAAAGCGTTGTTATTTAAAAGCAAATCATAATCAAAAATTGAATGTAGTTTTGTTTTTGTACTGTCTATTAAAAGCTGTTTAACACAGCATTTTTATGACACTTTTTTAAAATATTTTTTTTACGGGGTGAGAAAATAAAAACAACTTGAACAGAAAGAAACAGGGAAAAAAAGGAGTAATAATGAAAATAACAAAATAAATACTCCTTAATACATGGAATTATAATAAAAAAATCATAACTGAATTCCATTTCCTTGGTTCTTATTATAGTATGTAGCTTCATTTGTGAATGGTGTCTATATGTTTGTGCACACATAAGGGAATAATTACATTATATAGTCAGTCCCTATTGCTTTGAGTTCTCAGAGTTGATTAATAAAGTTGTTTGTGTTTGTTTGGTAGGAGCTGACAGAACAAATGCAGCGCTTGCAGGGTGAGAAAGAAAACTTTCAGGCAAAGCTGGAGGCAGAACGTCACATTACTCGGGCTCGGATCAAGGATCTACTGGAGAAACATGAAGCAGAGTTGCTCAGTGCTGCTAATAAACATGAGACTGAGTTGTCAGAGAAGGAGCAGGCCTTACGCAGACAGCTTGAGACCCTTCAGCGCTCTATATCACAGCCCGCAGATGCATCAGCAAACCAATCTACTTGCATCACAGCTCAGAGAGTCACAGAGCTGCAAGGTAGAAAATCATGTCAATTGTTTAAAGAATTCTGTGTGCAGTTTGACCTTCCTTTCTCAAATTAAATCTGTGTTGTTTAAGCACCTGTTATGGCAACTGAATAAAAAAAAAAAAGGGGACATATGATGTGATATCAAGTTCCTTTCTCTTTGGAGTGTTACAAGCTGTTCATGAATAGATAAGATCCCTAAATGCTAAGACTAAAGTCTCAAACCTAAAGACATATTCTTCAAGAAAGTTAAAACTCATCCACGCCCTCCTAAACCGCCTTGTTCAGACATGTTCCCACATGTCTACGTCACAATGTGGGAAAATTTGCATAACACCGCCCAAATGTTCACACAAAAAAAAAGCTGCCACCGCTGCCCCCATGTTGTGAAGACGCTGTATATTTTATTGCGAAAAAGAAAATACTTTGTTTGGCCTTTCAAAAGAGGACACGCCTAGAAATCAGTGGTTAAGTTGTATGTACAACACTGTTCCAGAACAGTTCAAACCAAATATTCAGATGTGTGCAGCACATTTTATGGAGGACTGTTTCCTGATCCTGGGAGAGTATGTTAGACTACAATGCCGGCTGTTCTGACTCACAGCCTGTAAGTACGTTTACATATTACACATAATAATTTTTCCACTGTTGATTCATACTTGAGTTTTGAGCAGTGTAGAGTAGCACTTGTTGTTTGTCGTTTCTCCAATCACAAATGCAGATATGGTTTTGTTTACGCTGTGAAATGTAATGCAACGAATGAACGGTGTAAGTCATTATAATACGTAATTATGTCGCAACTGGATGCAACAAATGCCTAGTTTATAATGGGTCTTAATGTTTTTGTCTCGTCGAACCTATCATGACATTCTGGTAAGGGGCGTAACATTTCCGTCACACACTAGAGGGATTCAGCTAATCACAACACACTGGATAGCTGGCCAATCAGAGCATATCTCACTTTTCAGATCAATGAGCTTTGTATAAATCAATGTGTTTCAGAAAGGCGGGGCATAGAGAAGAAACAATAATGTACAGTATGTGTTTTTTAACCTTAAACCGCATAAACATACAGTAGGTGGAAAACCTAAATGGACATTACCGCCGCGTGTACCACCGCCGCGGTGTTGCAGCGTTAACTGTATTTCAGTCGCATGTTAAAATCATTCATGAAAATACCGCCAGGTGGTGCAAAGGAATGGATTGCGAAATTAATATTATTGTAAAATGAGATAAAAGGAGGAGGTAAAATAACAATAACATTATGATATAACATTGTAACATCTTTAAAAAATATTAAACCATTTACAGTGAGTTAATTTCAAAACGTAGGATAGTCTTAGGCTACAGGCTACTCATCAAAAATTTAAAGAAGACCTTTACACAAAGGATCATATGCATGCTGTTGTTATTAAACAGTAAATAAATATAAGGGCTACATTTATGTTATGTTTTATATATATATACATACAGTACAGACCAAAAGTCTGGACACACCTTCTCATTCAAAGAGTTTTCTTTATTTTCATGACTATGAAAATTGTAGTCACACTGAAGGCATCAAGGGCTATTTGACCAAGAAGGAGAGTCATGGGGTGCTGTGCCAGATGACCTGGCCTCCACAGTCACTGGACCGGAACCCAACCGAGATGGTTTAGGGGTGAGCTGGACTGCAGACAGAAGGCAAAAGGGCCAACTAGTGCTAAGCATCTCTCGGGGAACTCCTTCAAGACTGTTGGAAGACCATTTCAGGTGACTACCTCTTGAAGCTCATCAAGAGAACGCCAAGAGTGTGCAAAGCAGTAATCAAAGCAAAAGGTGGCTACTTTGAAGTACCTAGAATATGACGTATTTTCAGTTGTTTCACACTTTTTTGTTATATATATATATAATTCCACATGTGTTAATTCATAGTTTTGATGCCTTCAGTGTGAATCTACAATTTTCATTGTGGGTTTTTGGGGGGGTAGTTATGTATGGCTTGTGGGGGTTGAGATAAAGGTGTGAATCTCTTGGTCTTTCATATGGACAGTGTCTTAAACTTGCTGATCAGGTTTATATAGAACGGTTGTTTTGGTTATAGACTAAAAATGTTCTGTCTGTTGACAACTCTCGCGTCTGGTGTAGACACACAGATAGTGTCTGCTCTATTTACAAATAAGTTATACTGTATAAGAAAAAGAAAAAAAAAACTAATCCAGCAGCATAACGTGATGGAAATATAGACTAGAAAATATATTTACTTGCTCTGTCCTCCGTCCATGACACTGACTCACTGCGAAGCTGCAGTTTTAATCTGATCAGCTCTGAACGCAGAGTGGATGGTTAGATGCATGATGGGCTAGTATTAAATAAATAAATAAAAAGAAAGATCTTTCCAGCATTAAGGTAATAACATTACTGTTTTTTTTTACTGCTAAATGAAAGATAAAGAACTATATTAAAACCAGTTGTGTAAAATTTCTATGTCATTTGAATATTGATTAAAAAAAATCAATTTTAAACCATAAATCGAATTTTTTTTCCTGAGAAAAAAAAAAAAAAAAAAAACAGGTTTTTTTTTTTGGCCATATGTTATCACCCAGCCCTAAAAACAAGTAAAGAAGGCTCCCTTTAAAATCACTTAAGTTGTCAATTAATAAAGCTCTTTTTTACATTGTGTGAATTATGTTGATTATAATGAGAGACCTTGAGTTTAATCGTGAGGATGTTTTATTAATCCATCCATTCTTTAGAGTTTCAAAGATTAAACTACATCATGCAAGTTTAATTTATTGTTTCTTGTTTTAGGCTAATTAAGCCTAAATAATAGGAACAAAATTATACAGCGCTTCACGTTTAAACATGCAACAATTTCTTTATCAGTTTACAGACAAATGTCTTTTCCCCAATAAGTTATGTCAAATAAAGGATGCGTAACAAATAAAAAAAATGCATGTTGTTTTATTAAAGGAATTTTAAAATATAAATTAAAATATAGGCATAATATTAGAAAATATTGACATTTTGCATATTAATCCATGTAGTCTAGCTCACTAAAATAGGCTACCACTTTTAGTGCTCCGATGCAAAGTAAACCACAATGTCTTTTGAATGATATAACACATTAATATAATATAAATAATACTGCACACCTTTTAAATGTGTCAAATCTAAAATATGGTTTAATAACATGTAGTTTAGAGAAAATATAAGCTCAAGCACAGGCTTGACATTTATCCTTCTTGAATTTGTTCTAAGAAATGCACATAACTTCATAAATACCAAATTTTCATCTGTGAATATTAAATATTAAATATATTAAACACAGTAATTCCTAAAATAAAAATTGGAAGTCAAATAAACGTCGGGCCTCTTATAGTGGCCGGGGTGTAGTCAACACAGACAAATAAAGGCCGGTCTTAAATAAAGGCCGGGGGAAATTTGTGCAGCAGAGCCAGATAACGAACGTACACGCCCACTGCCGGAGCATTTCTTGTTCTCGAGACAAGAACCCGTTGCATCGGTTTTCGGATCACCAGTACACTGAACCTAGAAGCGTTTCTGTTGGACGCATCTGATTCGAGAACCGAGGAGCTGATGATACTGCGCATGTGTGATTCAGCGTGAAGCAGACTGACACACAGAGCGTCTGAACCAAGCTGATTCTTTTGGTGATTGATTCTGAACTGATTCTGTCCTAATATTATGATCTCTGTCCACTGGAACGCTATCGCTTTTAATTTAAAATGGGTTATTTAAAACAATTACTTATCAAACAGTTGGAATTAAAAATAAAGTCCTGCCTCTAATAAAAGCCTGCTTCAAATAGAAGCCTGTTACCTTCTGCAGTTCAGGTGAATAAAGGCCCCGGCTTTTATTTGAGCAATTACGGTATTTTAACTATAGTGCTTTATTTGAGCAATTACGGTATTTTAACTATATTTGTGCTTTGATACGCTTGTTTGATAACTTGTGGTTAAAGCGCCACTCAGCGGTCAAAAGCTGCAAATGCACTTTACAGACGCAGCGGCGGTGGTACACTAAATTGTGTTGTGGTCTCATAGCCTTGTAGAGCCTAGTGCTTGATGTGAATGAAGTCTTATCTTACCAGTCATAAGGGCCAATTTATTTAAATTAAGATTTACTTGAAAGCTGAATAAACAATTTTTCCATTGATTTATGGTTTGTTATGATAAGACAATATTTGGCCGAGATATAACTCTTTTTGAATATCTGGAATCTGAGGGTGTAAAAAAAAATATTGAGTAAAATCACCTTTAAAGTTGTCCAAATGAAGTCCTTAGCAATGCATATTACTAATCAAAATATTTTTGTATTTACGGTAGGAAATTTACAAAATATCTTCATGGAACATGATCTTTATTTAAAAGGATAGTTCACCCAAAAATGTCTGTTTATCTGCTTACCCCCAGGGCATCCAAGATTAAGGGGTGACTTTGTTTCTTCAGTAGAACACAAACCAAAATTTTTAACTTGAACAGTTGCAGTCTTATAATGTAAGTAGATGGGAATCACCTTTGACACTCTGCCTACAATCAGACAGAATTTATTTTTTTGCTTTTAAAAGACGCTTTTAAAAGCCATAAAGCAAGAAGATGCCTCATGCCTGATGCTGAGAATGCGCATAATAGGACACGCTCAGGAAAACTCTAATAGCTCGTACATTGCATGAATCAGAGGTAAAACTTGGTACTGTTCAGTTTCTTGCACAGACTGTTTTGTGTCTTTACACATCAATGTATCGCCTCGAGCTGCAGGGTTTAATTTAGTTTTGTTTGTTTATTTTTTGTTTTATTGTATGTTTTAACCGTGATTCTTCTCCACTTACATTATGAGACTGATAGACTGCAATGGTTTGAGTTAAAGAATCTTATTTCTTCTACTGAAGAAACAAATTCACCTAAATCTTGGATGGCCTGGGGGTAAGCAGATAAACATAAAATGTTCATTTTGGGGTGAAATTTCTCTTTAATATCCTAATGATTTTTGGCATAAAATATTTATTTTTTTCATCTTTACCCATACAATGTATTTTTGGCTATTGCTACAAATATACCCGTGCTACTTATGACTGGTTTTGTGGTCCAGGGTCACATATGTCATGTTTTACAGATGTAGCAGAAACCTTATAATATGCCTACATGATAGTAAAAGGGTGTTTATTATTTTCAGTTAAAAGATATTCTGTGTCCTGTCATTGCGTTTTTTAACTCTGGGTCCTTCCTTCTCAGTGGCTTTGTTTTATTATTTTTTTATATTGTTAATATCTGTTTTGTTCTGTCCAATTTAGCCCAAGTGAAGCTGAAAGAAGCAGAGGCCAGTAAAGCAGAAGCAAAGTTTTTAAAAATGAAAGCATGGTCCAAATCTAGGATCAGGCAGATCGAGGAGGAACTCAAAAAAGTTAAGGTAAAAAGTATATATTTCTTTGCATTAGATTTGCACAGTTGAATATCCACTTAAATTAATCTAACTGCATTCCATTTTTGACTTCAGTCTGGAGTATTCAGTCTCGACATGTCCCCGAATGTTACGTCCCTACATAGTCGCATTACTGAGTTGCAAGAGGAGAGAGAGGAAATGCTCAGCAAACTGGAGCTGTATGAAGATATGAAGGCAAAAAATGGTATGAAGAATTCGAGCCTGTTAGTTATTTTTTTCTATTCAAGGACTCGACAGATGCAGTAATAGCCCAAATTGATGTCTGGAGATGATATTTCTCAATGTTTGCTTTTAATGAACCTACACAATTAAAATACATTGTAAGAAGTAGGGATGCGTGATATTGGATGTTTGCCTATATCCGATATGCTGATATATTTTTTTTTAGCTAATTTTGGCCTATAGCCGATATATTTCCTTTTGTTTGGGAATGAAACCAAGTCTCACCTGTGTGGCAATTTTGGTTAGTTTTTAACAAGAACTCATTTGTAAGAATTAAACAATAATGAAGTTTTTTTTTGTAATGACAGTATATTGAAGCTTTGAAAATAACTGTAAATAAACTATATATCAATTGCTGCATTTAATGACATCAATCACCGCTATATTTAATCAGAAGCACAGTCTAAATGTTATTTATGTATTTTACTTGATATTGATTTTCTCATCATTTTATTAGAAATAGGCCAACAGCGCCCCCTGCGGAATTAAAACTCCTTACCAAACGGGCATTAAAACCTGGGGTAGGCTGCTGCTGCTGTCACTGCATGTGCTACTGTTTACTCTATCATACACCAAATGCTCATTCTGTGCCTGCTTTCTAAGTTTAAACCTAATCTCTCCGTGAATCTAATCCACCTTTCAGGCAAAACTTTGCTTCAAGAATGAGCAAAACTGTTGACTATCTAATTGCTAGCTCACCATAAGCACATGTGAGTAAGCGTATTCCTCTTATCGGCAAAATAACTGGGATAATATTCCGAGTTATCCCGATATTTGCATTTTAAAGACATTATCAGCCGATTCCGATATCGGTACAATAATATCGTGCATCCCTAGAAGAAAACACTAACTTGGTTAAGGTATTTAACTTTATTATTATTTTTAATTTATTATTAAATAATTTAGGAAAAAAGCGTATAACATTTGAGTTTATTTTACGAATATAATCAGTAATTAATGTATTGTTGGTTGTCCCTTGCTTTCAATTACAGCAGTCTCTTCAGGGCAGTGCTCAATAAGTTATGCACATTACTTTTATTTATTGATTGATTGTATGCCAAAATTTGTCATATTTCATTGCATTACAACAAAAGAAACAATTGAGCACATGCATTACAGGTGCTGGTCATATAATTAGAATATCATCAAAAAGTTGATTTATTTCACTAATTCCATTCAAAAAGTGAAACTTGTATATTATATTAATTCATCACACACATACTGATATATTTCAAATGTTTATTTCTTTTAACTTTGAAGATTATAACTGACAACTAAAGAAAATCCCAAATTCAGTATCCCAATAAAATTTGAATATTGTGAAAAGGTTCAATATTAAAGACATCTGGTGCCACACTCAAAGCACCTGCAAAGGCCTTTAAATGTTCTCTGTCTAGTTCTGTAGGCTACACAATCATGGGGAAGACTGCTGACTTGACAGTTGTCCAAAAGACGACCATTGACACTTTGCACGAGGAGGGCATGACACAAAAGGTCCTTGCAAAAGATGGTGGCTGTTCACAGAGCTCTGTGTCCAAGCACATTAATAGAGAGGCGAAGGGAAGGAAAAGATGTGGTACAAAAAAAGTGTACAAGCAATAGGGATAACCACACCCTGGAGATGATTGTGAAATAAAACCCATTCAAAAATGTGGGGGAGATTCACAAAGAGTGGACTGCAACTGGAGTCAGTTCTTCAAGAACCACTACGCACAGACGTATGCAAGACATGGGTTTCAGCTCTCGCATTTCTTGTGTCAAGCCACTCTTGAACAACAGACAGCGTCAGAAGCGTCTTGCTTCAAAAAGGACTGGAATGCTGAGTGCTCCAAAGTTATGTTCTCTGATGAAAGTAAATGTAGTATTTCCTTTGGAAATCAGGGTCCCACAGTCTGGAGGAAGAGAGGAGAGTCACACAATACACGTTGCTTGAGGTCCAGTGTAAAGTTTCCAGAGTCAGTGATGTTTTGGGGTGCCATGTCATCTGCTGGTGTTGGTCCACTTTGTTTTCTGAGGTCCAAGATCAGTGCAGCCATATACCAGGAAGTTTAAGAACACTTTACGCTTCCTGCTGCTGACCAACTTTATGGAGATGCAGATTGGAGATGCAACTTTGTGGAGATGCAGACACAATGCCAAAGCTACCAGTACCTGGTTTAAGGACCGTGGTATCCCTTTTCTTAATTGGCCAGCAAACTCGCCTGACCTTAAAACCATAGAAAATCTATGGGGTATTATGAAGAGGAAGATGCGATATGCTAGACCCAACAATGCAGAAGAGCTGAAGGCCACTATCAGAGCTGCCTGGGCTCTCATAACACCTGAGCAGTGCCACAGACTGATCGACTCCATGCCATGCCACATTGCTGCAGTAATTCAGGCAAAAGGAGCCCCAACTATGTATTGAGTGCTGTAGATGCTCATACTTTTCATGTTCATACTTTGCAGTTGGCCAAAATGTCTAAAGATCCTTTCTTTGTATTGGTCTTAGGTAATATTCTAGTTTTCCGAGATACTGAATTTTTCCTTAGTTGTCAGTTAATAGCATCAAAATTAAAAGAAATAAACATTTGAAATATATCAGTCTGTGTGTAATGAATGAATATAATATACAAGTTTCCCTTTTTGAATGGAATTAGTGAAATAAATCAACTTTTTGATGATATTCTAAGTATATGACCATCACCTGTAGTTTTATACTCCTTTGGCCATATTTTTGGACACTACTATATTTGATCAGGGGTTTTATAATTGACCAGCAACTGAAAATACCAAGTATAATAGAATACATTTCATCACTTTTTTTTTTTTAAACTGTTGGCCTTATGGACAGTTTTTAAGCATCTCCCATATTCATTCATTATAGATTCTGTTACAAAAAGTAAAAAATCTTAATGACCAACTGAAGGAAATTCTCAGAAAAAAAATGTCTCTCTGTCCTTCTGGCAAATAATTTTCAAAATGTGGCTGGCTTGACCACAGTTGTGTATTATTGTAGCATGGTATGCCAGTTCTACAGTAGTATTGCAATGCCCAAGTCTCAAAACACCAGCAGTGCCACAGTATTTTCCAGGGGTATTACAGTGAAGCACAGTAGCATATTCATACATGCATTACTAATAATAACATTAGATATGGATTTATAGTAGTGGTGGGCATAGATTAATTTTTTAAATCTAGATTAATCTCAGTGTGATCTTGAAATTAATCTAGATTAATCTAGATTAAAATGGCTCATTCGAATTCTGCCGAAGGCATTCAGAATATGTGTGTTACCCAAATAAAATTGACAAACAGTAAGTCTTTGAGAAGGGGTTTATCAAGAAAGGTGGTGCATTAGAAAAGGGGCTCATCTCCTGTTTCCCAAATGCATCACCAAGTGCTTGAAAAAGCTGTAAACTAATTCCACATTGCACAAGGTGTAAACAGCCTTACGCCTGCTTCACACCAATGTTTAAGTTTTTTTAAGTTTGTAGGTGTCATTGTAGGATTAACATTACAGCAGCCAGTAGCTAAATTAGGCGCGGTCACTTTAAGAGACGATGAACGCATCCAATATAATACACATCCTATTTTTCCCCTCAACTGTTTACTTTCACTTAAGAAATAAATGACAGCTTTTTCGAGCATAATTTCCAAGGTGGATATTTTGACATATTTTGTATGTATTTGTCGGCACAAGAGCAAAAATAAGCAAATTTGATGTTCATGTATTTTGAGATGCCTTGCTCGGTTCAGTGTCGCTGTCCGTGATATGCGTCTCTCTCTCTCTCGTGCGCACCGAACACCAGTAACCAGCTACTCCGTTCAGCTTTTCCGCGTCTTGTGTTTGGATGCTTTAATGTTTAAGGCGTAAAAACATGTTAAAAAAATAAGCTTTCGTGACAATGTGCAGCAGTGGCCCGTCAACTGTCCAGAGCATCTTTTTATGCTGGCCTCAGCCGGTCGGTTATATAAATATCAAGGTGAAAGTCATCATAGCTTGCTTAGTATAGACCCAGCTCCCAACCCAACTTTGAGAAAATAGATTAACGGCGATATTTTTTTTATCGCACGATAAGAGTCTTGCGTTAACGCAGCACGTTAACACCGATAACGGCCCACTCTAATTTATAGATAATAAAATGGTGGGAACATAAAAAAATAATAATAATTTGATGGAGTGAAACAAATAAATTTCTAGTTTCAAAATTATTTGTTATTCAGTCTGTTATTTGTCTTTCATTCCTCTTTCAAAGACAAAATGGTTCAGCTACTGTATATGCAGAGTGACATATTTTGACCACTGAAAATTTGTACAATTTAACATTTTATTAATGGAGCCATTCAGAACCCCATACCTCTGATTCTACTATGCAGAGCCTTTAAATAAAAAAAATAAAATAAAATAAAATAAATAATGAAACAACAGTTTATTTAAGAACCAGGGCCCAGTGGCAAGGGATTTCTTTAACAAATGTCTTAACCATCACCTTTCAAAAGACAATTTTGCTAATCGCTATGCTTTCTAGCAAAACACGGCAATGGAGGAGCGGTTGCTATAGTTATGATTTCCACAATAAAAATAATGAACCACTGACCTTTTATACAAGTTTAAAATTAAAAGCACATTTCTATTTAACCTGTTAACTGTCACCCGTCCGCTCTGTGGGACGCCTACATTTACTTCACTATATTACAATTAAATCTAATCTAATCTTGACAAACTATATATCGTTGGAAAGGTCTAAGACTCCCAAATATATATTTTATCAATGTTTTTTGTTAAAAATTATGTAGGAAAAGTAATAGATTAATTTATGACAAGAGTGCACCCTCACAAATCTACATTATAACAGGAATTTTGACCTCTGTTAAAGGGGGGGTGAAATGCTATTTCATGCATACTGAGTTTTTTACACTGTTAAAGAGTTAGATTCCCATGCTAAACATGGACAAAGTTTCAAAAATTAAGTTGTACGTTTGAAGGAGTATTTCTATTCCAAAAATACTCCTTCCGGTTTGTCACAAGTTTCGGAAAGTTTTTTTCGAGTATGGCTCTGTGTGACGTTAGATGGAGCGGAATTTCCTTATATGGGTCCTGAGGGCACGCCTGCCGGAAGAGCGCGCGCTCCCTTATAGCAGAGCACTGAGTGAGAGCACAACAGGCATTCGATGATCAGAGCGAGAGCGTCGCGAAATGTCACAAAAGGAGTGTGTTTTTGGTTGCCAGGGCAAGACAACCCTGCACAGATTACCAAAAGAGAAACAGCATTAAGGGACCAGTGAATGGAGTTTATTTTTTACAGAGCATCAACGGAGTTGTGCAAGTGTTTTTGTTTGTTCCCTGCATTTCTAAAATGCTTGTTTTACAAACAAAGCCCAGTTTGACGACGGATTTGCGTATCATTTATTTCTTAAGGATGTTGCAATCCCAACGAAAAAGGGTCACGATTGTGTGTTGGAACCACAGGCGGTGAGTAAAACTGCTTAAAATATCTCTGCCTCCTTGTTAGTGCGTCCGCCTCCCATCGGAGACCCGGGTCGAGCCCCGCTCGGAGCGAGCCTCCAGGCGCTCGTGTTTTTCCGGGAAAAATCGGTAAAGACTATCTTTCTCTTATGAATATAATATAACTAAATACTTTTTGGAGTTATGAAGGATGCAGTACTACTCTATAGGTACTCAAGATTAACAGGATATTGAGTGAAAACGAGCATTTCACCCCCCCTTTAAAAAAACAAGACGACTTTGTTGCCTTTTTCTCTATCACATTTTAGAAATCATGAGAAATTATATATCAACTGAAAACTTAAAATCTTAAAATTCATCCTTTAAAACTCATTTTAAAATCAGACATTGCATTACCATGTAAATGGTACATCAATATCATGTTACAAAATGTTTTCATTCATGAATAAAACAAATTTAAGTTTGGATCGTGCACTACAAGGTCTATGTTCAAAAATATGAGTGACAGTTAAGGGGTTAAAGTCTAAAATTTGTTTGATTTGACATGAAATGAGCCAAAATTGAAAGTGATGTTTCTGTGTATAGAATTATTAATTCACTTAGAAGTCATGCCATGTGTGGATCAATGATTTGATGATTGATCATTACTTACACTTCCAAGCACGTATGCATATCCCTTAATTGCATGTTGTCTTATGTTAAGATTTTCTTGAGACATCAATAGATGAACTGCAGAAGCAGCTTATGGAATATAAAGAACAGCAGAGGAAGATGCAGGCCGACTTGGAACAGGTGACCAAGAGAGCAGCATCACAGGCAATTATACATTTATTTGTTTAGCATTTTTGATGTAATGCAAAAAGTAATTTACTACACAAGTTTGTGCATTTAAGTGATTACCACAGGGAAGGGGTGTTTATCAGAGTTTAAACTTTGGTTTTAACAAAACGGACAACCATTTGTGTTTTGTTGTTTTTATTTATATAGCAGTAAATAACATTATCTCCTTTTTTAATTTAATCTTCATGTGACTTCAGTGGTCAAATGGCATTTTAAAAGTTTTTATTATTTGTATTAATTAACTAGTTCTGCTGATGTATAACAGGTGAGTGAGACAGGCAGCATGGATGATGTTCAGGTGATGGAGTGGCAAGAAATGATTACCATGGTGACTGAGGCAGAAAGGGTTCGAGATCAGAGTCATGAGAAGAATGTCATGGCCTTCAGATTGAGCCACAACGAGGAGGAGAGAGAGGGTGAGGATGCTTATGCTATACACCTATTCACAAATGTTTAAAATTCATAAATTCTACTGAAAAGTATCAACAGCTGTTTGGTAGACAAACCATGACTATCAGCTGTGACTTAAATAGAAGTGCATGTCTTTACGGATGTGTGTTGCAGGGTATACTGGTGCTAGCTATGTTAATGTTGTGGTACTTAAACCTTAAAGCATCGTCTTAATGTGTTATTTGAGCTGAACACTGCATTAAACGTTGTCTTCACTGGCTTCATGATTCGATTTGGTTTACAGTTCACGTGTTATTTATTCAATTACAATGTGTTTCATAATGATGCGACTTGTCCTTATTTTTTTTTTTTATTTTTTTTTACTAAATACATTCTAGGGGTTAAATATTTGTTTAATATCTTTTTATACAATATAATTAAATTTGAAATGTAAGATTAACTCAATTTTAAGATTTGAATAAAACAAATATTTTAATTCAAGTTTATTTAACCACTCACATGCAGCCATGCACATCTGCATACCATAACCCTGAGTGCTCTTTATAGTGTACGCATACAAAGCATACATGAGCATTTGAAAGCAGCCATCTGTTTGCAATGTTCACAATTACTCCACTCGGTCAGGTTTTAAAAAGATGTGTACAAAGCAGTGGTGGAAAGTAACAAAGTCATTTCACTTTGTTACTGTACTTATGTACATTTTTCATATTTTTATTTTGAGAAACTTTTACTTCACTACATTCCAAAGCATAATATAAAAACACGTCATTCCTTGTTATTTTAAACTGGAGAAATCACCACTGACTCCAAGTCTAGATAGCAGTGTCTGATTTGTGAATGACACGATTCTTTTCGGTGAACCTGTTAAATCAGTTTACAAATACCTAGGGCTGGACCAGAATATTTGATTATTTGAATATTCGTTTGGTGGATTGGCATTCGATTTTCAGTTTTGAGATTCAAGATTCTTTCCTTTTTTTTTTTTTTTTCGAACACCTGGCATCCCAGCAAAATGGTTCTCATTCGCGCTTGAATATAAATTGCCCATGAGTGAACCTCATGATTCAGTTAATCTGGAAGAGAAAAAAGTGCAGAAGACCTCAGCTGTGTGGGAGCACTGTAAATTTAGTGAGCCCTGCACTGACCTCAAATTTAGGCCCTAGCCTGGCCCTTGTCTGACAGCTTATCAAAATAACCGTCCCGACCCACACCCCCCCAAACTGCTTATACTTCACTTCAGCTATTAAAATAATTTAGTTTTGTATGTAATGGCAAAATTGTTTTGTTGTTATTATTATTATTATTATTATTATTATTATTATTATTATTATTATTATTATTATTATTATCAAGTTAATTTAGAAAAAACATTTGGAGTATTTTTTACTCCAAAAAATCCAGTTTAGCCTTATCAAATCACCATGACTTGCCTAAAATAAAATCTAGATATACCTACTAAAAACAGTTCAAGCATATAACAATGTTATAATAAATGTGCACTATATCCAAGTCTGTGCGGAGAGTGAACCTAAAGCTCGCTTTGCATGAAGGCGCAAGCACAATCACTTGTTTTTCAGTTTCAGTTGCTCATTTTTGGTAAGAGTAATGCATCATTCGGAACAGTAAAGGGTCTACTTGTACTTGTGTTCACAATATCAACAAAAGGTTAAAGGGGGGGTGAAATGCTCATTTTCACTCAATATCCTGTTAATCTTGAGTACCTATAGAGTAGTACTGCATCCTTCATAACTCCAAAAGTCTTTAGTTTTATTATATTCATAAGAGAAAGATAGTCTGTACCGATTTTTACCGGAAAAACACGACAGGCTGGAGGCGTGACGTGTGGGCGGAGCTAAAGAATCACGAGCGCGAGTAGGCTTTTGCGTTGAGAGCGTCTGGAAGCTGTGACACAGATCCAGAGGCTGAAATTTAACAAGAGCAGCATCAGCAAACGACGTCTCTATGTGGTATGTACTAAAACTGTATATATTTGCTTAGCAGTTTTGGAAAATGACTAAGTTCCACTTTGTCGTCTTTTTTTTTTTTTTTTTTTTTTAAGCTGTACATGTGGAAAGTGCAGTTTGATGACAACATCGCATGTTGTTTACTAGATGTGCATACGCGCCGATAGCTAAGTGAACAACACAGAGATATTTGAAGCAGTTTTACTCACCACCTGCGGTTCCAACACACGATCGTGACACTTTTTCGTTGGGACTGCATTATCCTTAAGAAATAAATTATGTGCAAATCCAGCGTCAAACTGGGCCTTGTTTGTAAAACAAGCATCTTCGAAATGCAGGGAACAAACAAAAACACTTGCACAACTCCGTTGATGCTCTGTAAAAATAAACTCCATTCCCTGGTCCCTTAATGCTGTTTTTTTTTTTTTTTTGGTAATCTGTGCAGGGTTGTCTTGCCCTGGCAACCAAAAACACACTTCTGTGACATTTCGCAACGCTCTCGCTCTGATCAATGAGTCTGTGCTCAGCCTCTCAGTGCTCTGCTATACGGGAGCGCGCGCTCTTCCGGCAGAAGTGCGTCAGGACCCATATAAGGAAATTCCGCTCCATCTAACGTCACACATAGCCATACTCGAAAAAAAACTTTCCGAAACTTGTGACAAACCGTAAGGAGTATTTTTGGAACAGAAATACTCCTTCAAACGTACAAACTAATTTTTTAAACTTTGTCCATGTTTAGCATGGGAATCCAACTCTTTAACAGTGTAAAAAACTCAGTATTCATGAAATAGCATTTCACCCCCCCCTTTAAGCTTTTATAAAATAAAAAATAAAAAAATGGTGCGCTTTATACTGTCTAATCTTGAGCAGGAGCACTTCACAAAAATGAATCGAAACTCAGGGAATACATGCCTCACAGACATACATAAATCTATAGAAATATTTAAATTACCACTAAACAAAATAAATCAAAAACTAAAACTCTTTCAATGTAACCTTAATCCTTAAAGATGCACTTCACTCTAAAGGCGCGTCTAATGAAGAGATGGTGAGTAAGGATTGTCATCTTCATCTTTGCAACATGGACTCAGAAAACACTAGTTTATTAGTAAATAAATAAATATATCCTTACTATTTCCCCACGTTCATGGTAGGCTAATTGCATTTGCTGGGGTTTTTCTGCAAGCTTAAGCCTATTGCGTGCTTTTGAATGCAAAACTCTTCAGCTGCACTGATGGGCGACACGCTCTTTGCTGCTACTGCTGGCTGGACACTAAACAGAGCCGCTCTTAACAACACAGTCTCGTGTTGTTTCCTCCAGCATAGCAATTTTTTCATCACTAATTGATTGGTCTAAATTAAAAAAATGAGGAGAAGCATAGGTTCCTTTTGCCAGGCTGAAATGCAAGGCATGTGCACATCGCAACAGCACATCAACTTTGAAAAATCACCTGTAAGTAGTACGCCTATAGTATATTGTTGGTATAAAAAAATTACATGCACCAGTTACGTTTGGGATAATTTTATTTTAAACGCCATTATGTCAACTGAAAACATTGCAATTGTGTTTTCAAATACAACAAAGAGCACAACAAAACCATTTCAAGAGGCGGGTTCAGCAGTCTTCATACCGGAAAACAGTTAAAATGATCTCAAACATACAGCGTGCTCTCTTTATTTTATCAAATGATCATAATAACATCTATTAATTTTATAATCCTGCTACTAGCCTTTTATTTAAACTAAACCCCCTGATCAAAATGATCAAAAATTGACATCCCTAGTTACATTTGCCCCATATGTTTTTAAAGTAGTGTAAATTGTAAATTTTATATATAGTAGTGTATATACAAAATTAACATTCATTGATCAGTAGTTTTTAGTTTTAAAATTACTTCAAATCAACTAATTTTGTACCTTTGCTCAAGTAAAATTGAAAAGGAGTACTTGATTTGTGTACTTCATCCAACACTGGTACATAGAACAAGATTTAGAAATGTTGAACATAAAATAGAAGAATACATTTTATCTGGACAGCCCCTTATTGTGTCTTATAAGCGAGCCAAACTTTGTGACCATGATTTCATATACATTTTAATGTTTTCTCTAGTTATCTGTTTTTTGTCACTCTTTTTCAGTTTGGATACGTACAATGCTTATTTATTCGTTATTGTCAGGTTCTGTTATCCTTGTTATGAATTGTAAATGATGTTAATCACTTTTGAAAAAAAAAATGACTGAGATATTTGGGTTTCTTATGCCTGTTTCACACTGGATGTGTAAGCAGAGATGAAGCAGCACAGAAGCTGCATATTTGCAGAGCGGAAGCGATGCGCACTGTCATGCCATTTTAGTGCACATTGTGGATGCTCTAATCTATTCACATGGGTGCTGAAAAAAAGTGCCTCATATGCCTCTAGTGTGAAACGAGCTTTACTTTCAAAATGTTTGGTTTGTTTTTTGATTACATTTTTTTTGTAACACTTCTCTCCCACCTGTTGGCCCTGAGACCCTCCTCCTCTCCATCTCCGCCTCTGCTGCTGCTCTGCATGATGGGTGCAGCCACTGAGAACAGTTTCCCATCAGTTTTGTGCATGCAGGTTTCATCGCCTCCATTGTTTGCTCCCGTCTGTGCTGTCAGTAGTTTTCTGGAACTCTTCATCCTCTCCTAAGGAAATTCTGGCAGCACAGACGAGGCTGGCTCATGGGGTCCTGTCCTTCATCTGTGGCTTTATCCTCCCTTTTCTGCCCTTTTCCTCCCTTTAACAAAATCACTGGCCAAGTCTCTGCTATAAAACAGACCTTTGTCAGCTGTCTACATGGGGATTTAGTTTTTTTTTTTTTTCTTATGTCCAACATTATCACACCTTAGAATTATGAAGTAAAATTCACACCGTAAAATTCTGTATTCAATTACTCATTAATTTTCTCGTTATGAAAAAATTTAACCCTTATTGAACAACAAGGGGGGAACATAAATGATGATAACGTGGAAAATACTTGAAACTTTTTTTGTTGTCTGTACAGTAAAAGTCAGACTCAGTGGTGATCAGTGTGGTTTTCTTTAGGTTTCTTTTGTGTCCTCTTGTTGTCTGTTGGTTTAAAAACCTAAAATCTTTTTACACATAAACTACCAAAAATGACTTATTTTATAATTAAAATATTTTAGGGAAATATATATATATATATATATATATATATATATATATATATATATATTTATTATTATTATTATTAATATTGTTATTAATATTATATTTTTTTCATTCAAGGAAAAAAATAATGCTTAGATTTGAGAGGCCAGTTAAAATTAATATTATGGTTTCATATTTAGAATGATCTTAGAATTTTATAAAAACTTTTTTCTAAGGTAAATTTAGGTGTCTTTCCTAAAAAGATGCTGGGAGACTACAAATGTACATATAATAACCAATGATAGAATGTGGTGATGCCAAAATACCATGAATCCAGCAACCCTCACTTGACTGCCTATAACTATTGTAGGGCTACATTCATAATTACTAAACATAGCAAAATATGCATGAAAAACATAAATCAAACTCAGCAATTATTCAGTCTGATTCTCGTATGTACATAACACCATTAAACATTGTAGACTCCCCCAAAACACACCTCTTTGGCCAGTATCAATAATAAAAAAAACACTCTGCAAAATAATAACAAGACAGCAAAAAAAAAAAAGCACATTTGCTTCTAAAGTCAATTGTTACATCCCTTTTCGTAGAACATAATTTGCCCAGGTTGCTGTTTCAGTGAAAGGGGCAAAATTATAGAATGCTCTGCCAGATTAGCCCCCGACATTAGCCACCTTAAAAAAAAAATCTAATTGTGGTTAATTCAGGAACAATGTTGCTCTCATATTTAGTCTTTTGACTTTGCCCTTTCTGTATACTTTTAGTCCTTTTTTATTATTTTCCATTGTGTTACATTTCTATCCTTTTTTCCCCCCATTCTTTTATTAATGTTGATGTTTATGTTGATGAATATGAGACAAAACTACAGAATGTCACATTTTATTATTAGGTCTTTCGACACCATACATGTTTTACCAAATAAAAAGGACAGCACTTTTAGAGTTCATCCCCATATTTGATGTGGGCATAAGCATTGGAACAGTTGAATTTAAGGCAGATGTAAAAGATTAAAAGCTAATATTTAGTTGCAGATCCCTTGCAGAGTCTGTAACCCATAGTCGTCGTCAGACTCCTGGTCTTATGTTGCTTGTTTGGGGAGTTTCTGTCTTTAGTCACCTCTTCAGATGGTGAAATTTAACGTTCAATCAGATTTAAATCTGGAGATTGATTTGGGCAATAAAGTCCTTGACTGAACTGTCAGGGTGTTTTGGGTCATTTTCCTGATCCATTCTGAAGTGCTTTCTAATTAATTTGGTGGCATTTTTATAAAATATTGGTAGCCAAGATGATTTTGTACCCCCTTCCAAATTCATTCTGCTACTGCCATCATACATTAAGTCATTATTAAAATTAAGAGGTCCTGTTCTAGAGACATCAATGCATCCCCATGCCATGACACCACCTCCACCAATCTTTACAGATGAGGTTGTAACCTTAGGATCATTTGCAGTTCCCTTTTTTCTCCACACTTCTGCTGTCCAATCACTTAGGTAAAGGTTAATCTTTGTCCGTCAACTTCGTTCCAAAACTCAACTGAAGAATCTTGCCTTTCTATTTTTGGTGCTGATCAGAGGTTTGCATTTTGCTGTGTAGATTCTATAATTCTGTGTCATTCTCATGTGGACTGTAGATTGACAGAGCATCACCACAGCTTTCTGGAGGTTGTTGGTGATTTTACAGACATATATTTAAGGGTCATTTTCACAGCTTTTTTGATTTGTCTGTCAACAACTACTGTTATTTTTCTCAGACGATCATGTCGTCATTGGTTGCTGATGTCGCTGGTAGTTTCCGAACTCTTGATTTCTCCATGCCCTTTGTTTTTCTTATAGTTCTAATTGACTTCCTCTTTTCTTTTAGCATCCAAATTGCTTGCTTTTTCTTTTCAGAATCGCTTTCCTCATCTTCATCCTGGTTTGTGTAAGCCATCATTGAATACAAGAATTAGAATGCAGAAGCAATGGATATAACTGATAAGATCCATTTCCTGCTTTTAATATCTGAAGAATTAATGCAACAGAACACAGCTGAACACTTAGAAAGACCTGTGAGGCAACTGTTCCAATACTTTTGCTCACATCAGATTGGGAGATGAAAGTATAAAAGTGCTGATCTTCTTAGCTGGTAAAACATCTTTGTGTTGAATCACCCAATATTAAAACGTGACATTCTGTAGTTTTGTTTCAATTGAATCTTTTAATCATATTTACAGATTTCTTGACTCAACAGCAAACAGAACAATTTTGTCTTTACTGTTCCAATACTTATTGAGGGTACTGTATGTGGTTTATTTGTTTGAATCATTAATAGCAGACTCACATATACTGTACGACTCTTTCGACTCTCCACTGTTTTGAATTGACAGTTTGAATGCATTTTTGTACTGGATTCTTGGACTGATAACTTTTAGCAGCCTGAAATTACCTGATTGCAAACCAGAATGCTAAAACAATCTCTCTTGTGAAAAAGTGAAAGTGACGTGACATTCAGCCAAGTATGGTCACCCATACTCAGAATGTGTGCTCTGCATTTAACCCATCCAAAGTGCACACACACAGCAGTGAACACAAACCCGGAGCAGTGGGCAGCCATTTATGCCCGGGGAGCAGTTCGGGGGTTCAGTGCCTTGCTCAAGGGCACCTCAGTCGTATTGCCGACCCGAGTCTCGAACCTCTAACCACTAGGCCACGACGCCCCCATTGTTCAAATATCACTTTTTGAAGTACTGTTTCCACAATAATTTACTAATCGAAAGTCTTCAGGAGATGAATCTTTAGCTTTTAAGCTCTCAAATGGTATTTAATTTATGAAGATTAATTGAATAATTAATGTTAAAAAAAATCCATTTACAACTGCAATTTAAGTGGCTATACATAGACAACTGACTGTCTCTGCCAGAAAGCTTAAACTAGGCAGTGGTGGTTGTTGGTCTTGCTTGCAGGACAAGCATCAAAAGCAAAATAAACACAAAAATGATTCACAGAATTAACGTTTTGTGGTGCTTATTCCAGTCCCCTGATTTGTTTTCGAATGCACATGCTGGAATTTCACAGAACAGGATGTCTGTAGTCCAGTCTGAAGTAGTCTCATGTTTGCAAAGGGTGGAGGATTGAGCTGGAGTTAGTATTTTCTTAGCCTTGCTGAGATGTCTGACCAGCTGGAAAGGTCTGTGCTGCTGCTGTTGGATTGTCTGGCTGAAATGAGAAGTTAAGCTGTATGTCATCCTTGTAACATATTTTGTTACATAAACCATGTGCCAACCAGTGTTGGGTATAGTTACTTTGGAAAGTAGTTAGTTAGGTTACAACGTTACCATCAATTAAAAGTAATCAGTTATGATACAGCGTTACCTATTCATAAAAGTAACGCGTTAGAGTACTCATGCGTTACCAAAAATTAAAAGCCATTTGCAGCGGCTCACACGACAGACACAGCCCCCGGCCCCTTTAAATGCACCTAAAAGTGGTGACTCCCGACAATGAATAACGTCAGTCATCCGACTAAATTAACACTGCAGGATAACTATAACAGGAAAGACCGTCACCAATCGGCTATTCCACATGGCGTTTTATTTATTTATTATCACAGAACATATTATTAATCAAAATTCGCACCTAACGTTACCCAGCCCGGGTAGCCTAGGCTACTGTATATTATGAGCACCACAAGATAACTCCTGATTTTTCTTTAACTTTAAATAATGCAGTTATCAAAGTACAAGTATGCTTACTTGTAAACACAACCTTAAACAGGCTTGCAGATTTAAATCCATTCAGAAATGATGACCAGCCAACCAGCCAGCCAATGATCTAACAGAAATTAACAGCTGCCTGTCAAACAAAAATGATAACAAACCGAATAAAATCCTTCACTGCCACACAGGCAAATGACAAATCGCTTAATAGCCGAACTAATTATTATTAAAGTGTCACTCACAGTCACAAGCCTAAATTCGCTTTAACACAGTCCTCTTACATTTACTCTTCAAAGTAGTGATTAAAACGTAGCGTTAAATTTGAGGTAGAATTTTTGGCGGTCGACAGAAGCTTTTCACCAAAGCAAAGTGTGCATTTTACCGTTATGTTCTTTTCTTTTTCGTTGACAAATTGAAAATAATGTGCGTACTTCCATAAACCAAACGCTGTCCTCTCTGCTATCTTGCCGGGAGTTTGAAAAAAAAAAAAGCCCCACACACACATAGGGTCAGGCGCAGGGCACAGACGCATCACAGCCATTGACTTTACGATCACAGAGCTTCGGCTCCACTGATACTGTACATCCGCAGGTGGCACAGTAGACCTAGGACTACTGTCTGACAAAAAGCAGGCTGCAGTCGGGATTTTCCTTTCCTTAAAATAACTTACACACGAAACTAACGCGTTAAGTTCCAAATTTCAGGAAAAAAGTAATTAGAGTACTCTAACACGTTACTTTGTAACGCGTTACCCACAACACTGGTGCCAACTGCCTTGAAGTGTGAACAAACCTTTAGGTACCTAGGTGACAATGTCAGCTAACCTCCAAGAAACTGATAAGTCTGCCTGTGAGGAAATTTTCCATTTGGTGCAAAACAAAAAAAAAAGAAGTAAAGCATGGATTCATCCTTTCCTGTATCAATTTGCCTTAAATGGATAGTTTACACCAAAATAAAAATTCTGTCATTAATTACTCTCTTATGTCGTTCCAGACCCATAAGACCTTTGTTAATCTTTGGAACACAAATTAAGAACAAATTAAGAAAGCCAGTACCACAACCCATGCATGTACATTCTTCTTGCAAACAACCGGGATCTCCGTCTGAATGCAGGCTTCTGCATTAGCAACACCACACGCATGCATTGTGGTTAGGGCTGGGATAAACGATTATTTTTTTTGATGCATCGATTAATCTAACGATTAATTTTTTCAGACCGATTCGATTTCGATTATCTCCCCATTAATTGACTACTAACAACTTATACATGTTGATTTACATATCTGAATGAAAAAAAACATGAATTCCTTAACATTGCAATATATGTTTATTGCTCTTAAAATAAAAGACTGACTAAGAATGCATTACTTTGCACTTGTATAGAGATAGCATTCAATAAAACCTTGAAGCCTTGAAAACACATAGCATTCAATAAAACCTTGAAGCCTTGAAAACACATAGCTTATTGAAACAAGCTTACTGAAAACATAGGGCCTAGCTTACTGAAAAAAAGTTATTCTTTCAGATGAAAATAACAACAACTTGATGTCTAGCATTCAATAAAAAAGGTCACTCAAAATACTTGTTTAGAGCAGTTGAAAGAATACAGTAACCAATGTAAACTTGAGGGCTTTAAGCTAATACAGAGAGTGCTTTTCCAAAAAAATAAAAAATAAATTTACAGTGGGAGCCAGCAGCCTGTCATGGAGAAAAGAAAAAAAAAATCCCTGAATGCTCCATGTGAAACTTTGGCGTTCCGCCCTTTCTCTATCGTGTCTAATGATTTTGGTTAATATGCACGAGAGAGGGAGAGAGAGAGAGAGAGACAGACAGAGAGAGAGCGCAAGACAGCGCTTGTGTAGTTTGAAGACTGTGATTGCGCGAGCGCGCGTGAAACTTTGGTGTTTCCCCTTTTTCTATCGTGTTTAATGATTTTGATTAATATGCACAAGGGAGAGAGAGAGCAAGAAGCGCTCGTCTTGTTTGAAGACTGTTAGTGCGTGCGCGCAGCCGGGGCTCTCTCTCGTATGTGCCCTGTCAGGCGCAGGAGTCATTCTATTCTACATCACTCAAAGATCAAATAAGGCTTTGACAGGCGCCAAAAAAAAGATCAATGCAGAAAAACCCCTGGATTGGTCATATAACGTTGGACAGAATGTTGATCCGGCCATCGCGTATATTCAGTGCACATAAGGTAAACGTTTTGCAAATGTTTTTTAGAGAAATAAAAACTGGTCGACGAATCGATGCGCATATTTTGCGTCAACGTATTTTTTGTTGTCCCAGCCCTAATTGTTGTACTTTAGTGAATGTGCATCGAAGTCCGACACAGAAGAGAAGAAATTGTTGAATAAAGTAATTTTTTGTTGTTGTTTTTGTTTTCTTTGCACACAGAAAGTATTCTCGTAGCTTCATAAAATTAAGGTTGAACCACTGATGTCAGATGGACTATTTAAACAATGCCCTTACTACGTTTCTGAGCCTTGAATGTGATAGTTCCGTTTCTGTCCATCCTGGGTCAGATTTTAAAAAAATATATCTTAATTTGTGTTCTGAAGATGAACAGAGGTCTTTGAGGTTGGGAACGACATGAGGGTGAGTAATTAATGACAGAATATAATTTTTTTTGGGTAAGATATCCCTTTAACACTGTCAGTGGGTATTTTCAATTTCTGACCCAAGTATTCTTAGTTTTTGTATACTTTGAACTTCAAACTATACTCCATTTGATGTGTGCGAACGCAGGCAATCTAGAAAGCTTTATCCATATCCAGTGTCTGCTCTTTTTTTTTTTTTTCCCATCAAGTTATGACTGCTAACAAATATTTTTTAACTCTTTTCCAAACCAAAGCAGAGCTGTCTTGCTCATAAAGCTTGTCGGTGTGAGTGTCTGTTGTATTTTGCAGTCTCTGCTGGTTTGGTGTCTTATGTTTCTATGTTTTTCTTCTTTTCTTTTTTGGTACTGTGTAACAATGGCCCAGGATAGTGTTGCCACCTTGTGTAAAAACTGATTATTGCAAAAAAACTTCAGTGCGCATGTGCGAACTGCGTTCACAATGTACAAAGTCCCTTGCATACTCATAACAAGTGAAGTATACTTTGGGCTTAAGAAAAACAGAATGGGGGTCGATTGTGCTAGTAATGATGTTAAAAATGAAATGCATTGTTGCAGTGACTATAATTAAGAGCTCATAATGAAGTCTCACGCTAAATTAAGGATAATGATCAAAATTATCACTTGCCTTACTAACCTTATTGATGTTGTTACATGTACTCACACAATTGTAATGCAGTTGTCTAGACTGATTTCTTACGGAATCATAATTGTAGTCATATACTACTTTGTTCAGGGTGTCCCACTTTCACTTCCATGCTATAGTTGATTGAAAGACTCTTCAGGTGGCATTACCCATTTATTGCTATAACCAAGGTGAATTGTTATAATTTCTGGAAATAATTCTCAAAAAGCTGTTTCTTGCTGTAGTTTGCACTGTAAATATCATTGTGGCTTATATAGGTCTTGCATATTTTAATCTTCTGGTCCACAGTCCACAGAAGCTGAATTTGCAATATGTGCTGCTACCTGATGCTTTCCGGACCTTTTTCACTCTCTAATCTGCACTAGAATTACCTAGCTGTCTCTCCTCAATCCTGATTTTGTATTCGCCCTCCATTGCCCTAAACATATTTGATCCATTGCCTTTGTCTTGTGGCACAAAACTGATTGAGGATGACTGGTTGTTTCCTGGCTGCTCCGATCCAGAATTAGCCAATCGGCAAGAGGAAGTGGAGGAGGAGTTGGCCCAGGCCCGTGGACTCTGCACACAGAAAAGCAGGAAGCCCAAATATTTCACCCCACACAGCCTGCAGGTATGAACTAAAGTCTAAAGTAAATTGCATACAAATGAGTGACAAATTAAAAGAACAATTTCTAAGTAAGGTGTTAGGTCACAGTGTGCTGCCTGATCAGCTTCAGTGCACCTTGGTGTTGATTCTAAAAATTGGATTACTTCTTCCTGGAGCAGTGGAACACCACTCTTCCAAAAGATATGCCCTCATCTAGTGTCTAAATAACGGTGGTGTCTAATGCCTCATTTCCACTGAGTGGTATGGTTTGGTACAGTACGGTAAGCAATTATTTCCGTTTCCAATATCAGAAGTTTTAAATGGTACCAAAAAAGCGAACCCTACCAAACAACTTTCTTGGTACCCTTCTGTTGGGCTCCTAGCACAGCAAAGGCTACCAAAATGGTGGAGCTAAACTCACTGCAGAGCATTGATTGGTTGACTAGAATTGTCACTTTTGTTTGATACAAGGGGATAAAGCGTCCTTCACTTGTTCTGCTTTGCTTTCCATGAATGTTAGGCTTATTCATATCAGAGTGCACAAACACAAAGAATATAACCATGCATTTTATATTTTCATACAGACAAAAGCCATTTCTCAATATTCTTGTCTGTTCTTGTGGACTTGTGAAACATCATTGCCCAAACACCCACAGAATTTTCTAATTAAATATCTATAATTGTGTCATGAAATGTAATTTGAAGAGTTTTTCAGGTGAGAATGTAATTGTTTAAAACTAAAATCTGTGGTTTATTTATAAAGATAGCACCTATTTGAAAATGTGTTATGCTGATTTTGGAGCTCCAGGTGATCACCGGGCGCTCAGTGCTCATGTATCCGCCAAGAGCAACCTAAGCTTGGCTAGTCCTTCTGACATTTGGCTCAGATGTCTCTGTAGTGATTAAACATGAGATTCAATTCTTTTTGGGTTGGCTATATTTAACAGGCATTCATGGTCTCATGAATCTGTTCAAAGTTATGTTTAACTTTATATATTTAATCTTAACTTTACCATGGTAATGTTACAGCGCTGACTTTGTGGTATACGTTTGACTGAACTGTTTGCTTTTGTCTTTATTTCCTCTTATATAAGCCTCTTATACTTTGTACTTTTACTTTTATAATGGCTATTATTGTTCATTAAACTTACATTTAAAGGGTAAGTTCACCCAATAACCAAATTATGTCATTAATAACTTACCTTCATGTCGTTCCAAACCCGTGAGACCTTCTTCAGAACACAGTTTAAGATATTTTAGATTTAGTCCGAGAGCTCTCAGTCCCTCCATTGAAACTGTGTGCACGGTATACTGTCCATGTCCAGAAAGGTAATAAAAACATCTTCAAAGTAGTCCATGTGACATCAGAAGGTCAGTTAGAATTTTTTGAAGAATCGAAAATACATTTTGGTCCAAAAATAGCAAAAACTACAACTTTATTCAGCATTGTCTTCTCTTCTGGGTCTGTTGTGAGATTTCAAAACACAGCAGTTTAGTGATATCCGGTTCGGGAACGAATCATTCGATGTAACCGGATCCTCTTGAACCAGTTCACCAAATCGAACTGAATCGTTTAAAACGGGCCGCGTCTCCTATAAGCATTAATCCACAAAAGACTAAAGCTGTTCACTTTTTTTAATGTGCCTGACACTCCCTCTGAGTTAAAACAAACTAATATCCCAGAGTAATTAATGTACTCAAACAGTACACTGACTGAACTGCTGTGAAGACAGAACTGAAGATGAATGAACCAGATCCAGATAATGAAAAAAAGATTGACTTGTTCTCGAGTCAAGAACCGTTTCTGTCAGACGCGTCCGAATAGAGATTGGAGAAGCTGATGATACTGTGCATGTGTGATTCAGCATGAAGCAGACTGACACACAGAGCGTCTGAACCGAACTGGTTCTTTTGATGACTGATTCTGAACTGGTTCTGTGCTAATGTTATGAGCCCAGGTAAACCGAAGGCTTGAATCAAGGGCAATCATCGCAAATGAAGTCATTACGTTGAGTGCAAAAGAACTGGTGAACCATTTTCCTCAACTGGTTTATTGAATTGAACTGTCCGAAAGAACTACTGGTGATCGAAAACCAATGCAACTGGTTCTTGACTTGAGAACGAGTCAATCTTTTGTTCGTTATCTGGCTCAGCTCTGTGTTAATTTTCAGTTCTCTCTTCACAGCAGTTCAGTCTGTGTTCTGTTAGAGTACATTAATTAATTAATTAATTATTTTAACTCAGAGGGAGTGTCAGCCACATTACAAAAGTTAACAGCTTAAGTCATTTGTGGATTATTGCTTATTGGAGATGCGAACCGTTTCAAACAATTCAGTTCAATTTGGTGAACTTGTTCAAGAAGATCTGGTTACATCGAGTTATTCGCTCGCAAACCGGATATCACTAAACTAATATCATTAAACTGTGTTCCGAAGATGAACGGAGGTCTCACGGGTTTCGAATAGCATGAGGGTAAGTTATTATTGACATAATTTTGATTATTGGGTGAACTAACCCTTTAACAAAAAGAGGCAAAGTTGTGCTTATTGTCGTTGTTCATCATCGATCACTAGTTTCTGACACCATGCCTACCAAGTAAGGGTTTTATTGGCAGTGTAAACGCAAGCCTGATTAAGGATACCCATACTGAATCGTATTGTACTGAACTTTACTGTACCATACCGCTCAGTGGAAACCAGCCATAACATGCAAGTTCAGATTAACATAAAATGAATAAGTCCTATTTATTTATTTTTTGCTCTGTTGCAAAGTTGAATTAAAAGAATTATTTAGTCAGAAATGAGTCAAAATCATTTACTTGCCCTCATATCATTTTATCCTTAAAACACAAAGCAGACCCTTAGCCCTCATTTGCCAGTCTCCAATTACATTAACACAAGCATTAAATTCAAATATGGTGTGTAAAGAAGATGCATTAAAGGCAGTCAGTGTAGTCAATTAGTGTAGTCTATTACTTTTCACATGTTTTGTCACTGATCTTAAATTTGAAGTTTGAAGATGTTGAAAAATGGCAATGCAGGTTTGGAAGGACATGACGGTGAGTAATTTATTATTTATTTATTTATTTGTCCTGATTTGTGGGGTGTTCTTACTAATCATTTGAAGTATTTTTCTTTTCTTTTTTGAGAAGTGTACTGTATTGAAATTGTAGTAATAATGATAATAGTAATAATAATGCATGTTCTTTCTATTTCTTTCTAAAGGAGGACTTGGAATTTCATAGTAGGCAAGACCCAATAAGCCCCACTGATTGCGATGTTCTTGTAAATGGAGAGAACATGGGTGGATGGTGGCCACAGCACAGTGCTGCAGATACAGGTGTGAAGCCCATTAGACTATTTCCATGTTGTAATGATATAACCTTCGTAATCATCGGGAAGAAGGAGGCGGGAACCGGCGCACAATCAAAACACTTTAATAATTCTAAAATAAATACAAAACGGCGCACCAGCCCCTCACGGACGACTGGTGCGCATAAATAAAAAGCAAACACATAAAATAATGTCCCAGGCCTGGTCCTCTCTCGTCCTTCACGGTCGTCGCTCCAGTTTTATATCCTTCCATCTCCTACGTGGGACTCGATACTGGCAGTGGGGCGCAGGTGCAGCTCATCTTCAATCACTACACCTGGCCTCACTCCTTGTTCCCACGCCTCTCGGCCCCACCCCACTCGCCACATACCCCCATCGCCCCTCGCAGGCCGGGGGGTAGTCCCGAGACTGCGCTCTACTCCCTCACAGACGACTGGTGCGCATAAATAAAAAGCAAACACATAAAATAATGTCCCAGGCCTGGTCCTCTCTCGTCCTTCACGGTCGTCGCTCCAGTTTTATATCCTTCCATCTCCTACGTGGGACTCGATACTCAACACAAAGAAGATTTAATTGTTATAATAAAGTAATTGTAATAACAGTACAGCTAATAACAACAACAATTAAATAGTAATAAAATACTAGGGTAAATCCAAGTTTAAAGTGGATAGTAAAATAAAGTGCATAGGATGAAAAGTGCAAGTAACATTATTTTATTACACACAATGTTTGACATTTACACTTGCCAACCCACCAAATGCAGATGGATTTCAGCAATTGTGGGTAATATAGTCAATCCCACTAGCCACTTTGGCAGCTTGAATTTTTTTTAAGCCTGCAGTAACAGAGCTTGATGGGACAAGTGGATTTTTGAAGGTGCAAGTGAAAGAGAATTTTACTTGCCCAACTGATCAACTTGATTCTGATTTTATTAAATTCAGTTTAAATGGCATTTGATAACAGTAAAAACATTGCGCCAGTTGAGGCTCATGTAAATTAAGTGTTTATATTCATAGCATAGCATAGTTAAGCAACATAGTGTTCCGAGAGAGTGTTCACTGAAAACTGTGATACAAAAGTTCAAATGAGAAGTTAATATACATTTTAGTAAAACATTGTTAATGTTGACTGTTTTTGCTCGATTTGGTTAACACAAATATTTCCAAACAAAGATCACGCCCAGAACAGCAGTGCATTTTTGAGCAACACTGGTGTTTTTTTACTGAATGAGTCAATGATTCAGTGATCTATTCATAAGGACAGGCATTTGTTTCATTTTTGAATCAACAAATTGTTTGAATTAAAGCCTGTGACTCAGTGACTTGATGCCACCTACTGGTGGTTTACTATCGTATTTTAAAGTAGCTTATCTTTGCATTTTTCCAACATTTTATATTTGCATATCTAAAAATGCAAATATAATTTTGTAATTTTTTTTTGCTCTTGTAATTTTGCAGTGTAAAAGTATGCATGCTACATTTTAGCTTTATTAAACTCTCTGTGTAAATGCATCTAATGCCCATTCAGCTGCTTCTATTTCTTCTGCAGTGAAAATATTTTTTGTTGGTAACAACAATATTGTCTTGTAATATTAAAGTGAAATTATTAATAAAATAATATGAAATATGCATGCATTTAATACAGTTTAATACAGGAAAAATGGCTTTTCAGAAGGCAAAAAATTTACTGGAAATCGAATAAAATACATTTTAGTATGAAGTACTATGTAATTTCACAACAGCAAAATTTTGGCCGGTGAAAATAATTTTGGAAAACCACTTGCCACAGTGGCTGGTGAGCAAAAACGTTGCCAAGTCTGATTACTTGGCTCTGTGGATTACTCAGTTCTGATTGGTCAGCACATTCAGAGGTATGTTATTCCTTCATAACAACCGGTTAAACAGCTCCTTCGGGTAACTGCAGTTACTGCAGGGCTATTCGCTTACTGGGAACAATTTTGTTATTATTATTATTATTATTTATTTTTTCTTTTTTTTTGTGGAAGCTTTGCATTTGGTTGGCTAATAAAATGTTAAAACTCAAATTTTATATAGTAATATGCTGTTTATTACACATTTAATATTAACACAAAATGACACTAAATAATTGATTGGAGAAAGAGTTGAGAGTTCAAGGAAAATTGATAAATTTAATAAAATAAGATGTATGCCATTTCTTTTCACTTGTTTAGATGGCTTGAGGTCTGTTGTTGTGGAGCTTGAACTCGAGAGAAACCAACTGCAGGAACAGATTTTGGTCCTTGAGAATCAGTGCCAAGATCTAGAGGACCGTCTGCAACTTCAGGCTCGCATTGAATTACTACAGGTACACAGAAACTGTTTGGACTGTACGTATAACAGCGTTATCAATATCAGCTTCTGGAGTTACACTGCTTGCCAACTGACCCTTTGCTAAGCCTGCTCTCTCAATTACTGTAGCTGTCTGTCACTAAATTATTGGATTGGATTGCCCCAGGAATCATTAAATAAAGTGGAAATGCATCAGGCCTAGTCACTTTATTTACCTTCCTATAATCTGCACCGAAGCAATTAATCTCATCCTTTTTTCCCATCAAAAACCATCTATAATCCAACAAATGATTCAATATAAAATTTTTTAAGGGGTGGTTGACCGCGATTTCATTTTTCTGCATTTCTCTCTCTCTCTCTCTCTCTCTCGCTCTCTCTCATCTGATTGTAGGCTCCTATAAACTGTGTTCCAATTATACACTTTAAATGTAAATGTATGACTTACAGTGAACTCAGGATATCAATTTTTACCTATCATGTGTTCCCGGGGAATCAAACCCCCAACTTGCGCTTTGATAATACAGTGGTCTACCAATAGAGCTACAGGAACTAATTATATGTATAGACAGACAGATATTTTTACATAGCTATGGGAAGAATTAAATATGGACTCACATGCAGCTGCCATGGTGTATTAAAGCTTTAATCAGGATAAAACCGTATTTTAAAAGCTAGCAACAACAACAACAAAAAAAAACCCCATGCTGTTAAGAGCCGTATGCTTGCTTGCACAGGTTCTGTGCGATCCTCTTCACTAATATCCTCTGCATCTCTGTCACGCTCCACTTGTAGTCTCACTTCCCCATAGGCACCTCACCGTAGGCACTACAATTCCCACAAAGCCTTGTCCCTTCATCACAGTAATTGCACTCTTGTTAATTGCACTAAGGTGTCTTCACTTGATAGTCATTACCCTTGCCTATCAAGTGAACCGGTCTTTTTCTGTTTGTCTTCATGGAGTCCTTTCATTCAGTCACCCAGTTTCCTCCTCTTCTTCCGAATTTCCTGTTCCAGTTCCTATTCCCGTTCCTGTTCTCTCCCTGTTTGTTTGTTGTTGGGGAGGTGGGTTCTACGTCACATGTGTTCTGGACCCTGGCGGATGGTATGGGATATAATGATGTGGCCCTTAAATACATTTTCAACACCGGTCTGGATGACCCGGTGCCTCGAAGGGAAATGGACCAGTTGGAGGCTTATAATTTCTGGTAGCTTGTGTTCTACCTACAACATCGGTCTCCGTGGAATACCCCAGCCACATTCTCCTGGTGGGATGGCCGATTCTAGACTGGGGTCTACAAACAGGAGGACCGCCAGCCCAGCGCCACTGCACAAGATGGCCGCCAGCCCAGCGCCACAGCACAAGATGGCCGCCAGCACAGCGCCACAGCACAAGGTGGCCGCCAGCCCAGCGTCACAGCGCAAGATGGCCGCCGTCCCAGCGCCACTGCCCAAGATGGCCACCGGTCCAGAGTCATGACACAAGATGGCCGCTTGTCCAGTGCCTCTGCACAAGATGACAGCCACAGTTGACCCTCCAAAGTCGAGTCAGGCTCCTGTTGACCCTCCAGAGTCGAGTCAGGTCAAGTCACTGTTGACACTCCGGAGTCAGGTCAAGTCACCGGTGATCTTCATGGACAAAGGCAAGTCACCATTGATCTTCATGGGCAAGGGCAAGTCACCAATGATCTTCATGGGCAAAGGCAAATCACCATTGATCTTCATGGGCAAAGGCAAGTCACCATTGATCTTCATGAGCAGAGTCAGGTCACCAATGATCTTCATAAGCAGAGTCAAGTCACCAATGATCTTCATTAGCAGAGTCAAGTCATCATTGGTCTTCCTGAATCCAGTCCAAACACCATGGAATCCGCACCTCTGCTGAACTACCAGAGCTTCTCCACGTCTCGGCTGAACTACCAAGGTCTCTCCACGTCTCTGCTGAACTACTAGAGCCTCTCCACATCTCGGCTGAACTACCAGAGCCTCTCCTCGTCTCTGGAGAACTTCCAGAGCCTGGTGGGCTTCTGTCTCGACTGCACGGAAGTGGTGGTCTTCTGTGCCGCCCGGGTGGGCTTCTGTCTCGACCGCACAGAAGTGGGTTCACATTCGAATATTTGAGCTCACAAAAAAACGTATATTTGAATATTTGTTTATTTGAATTAAGTTCAATGAGACAGACGTTATTTTTCAGCAATATTTGTTGTTTCCGTAATTTTGAACAAGCTTACACACAATAAGCTTGAACACATCGTGTTTTGTAGCTGAAAACCTTTAACAATGCGTGCAAACAAACAAAAGTACAGATTAAAAGCAAAAAAAAAGGTGAACAAATATAAAATGTAAAGCAGCCTGCAGCAATAGGCTATTGTAGAACGTAGCCTACACTTTTAAACTTTTAAACTGTCAGCAATCTTTTTTTCTATTGTTTTACATGTTCTTGTTAAGAATTACGGGCATGTAAACATGGTCAGGGGAAAGTCGGCTCTTTAGTCTGTTAACAATAAGGCCGGCCGTGGAGAAAACACGCTCTGACGGCACAGACATTGGCAGGACTTACAAATAATGGTGTGCTAAGCGAATAAGTTTTGTGAAGCGCTTCGTGTTTTTATTTCACCACTGAATGGGATCCTCATCTGGTGGAATACCTGGCACCAGCAAGAACTGTTCCCACTCGTCTCGGCTGGACTCTCTGTAATCATTGCTTAAGAACTGGCTCAACCTTTTCCGACGAGTGGGCATTGCATCCTCTTCATCGTTGGTGACGGCGGCTGCATCCGCACCACTCGCATCAAGGAAAATGTTCTGATCTCAATGTTCAAATTATTTTTTTTACTTCTCATGTTTTCATCGAGAAACCTGAGATGTTTGTGCTGAGGGTCTAGGGCAGATGTGAGAAGAGGAGTTTTCACTGCAAATCAAGTTAACGGTGTTTATTCGTTGCTTGAGAGATGCTGCAACAATGTTCTTGAATTTGATCTCTTTCTGTGATTCTCCACGGCATATTTGAAGGACTGTAGAAGACCACAGTTCTTAGGGGCCATTCAAATATTGCGTCTTTTGGGCGCTCAAGTTCGTTATTTCCAATCTAGGCGCGGTATGCTCGCTCATAATGGAAGCGACGCGGTCACGATTCGCACGATTTGCTGAGTTTAGGTTTGAAGATTATGAAAATTCATATTTACAGTAAAGAAGTAAAAGGAACTGAAATTGTGAATATTAACATTGTTTTCCAGTGTACTATAAAATAATTACAATTTTATTTAATACTCATTTTCTATTTTAAAACATAATGGTATTATATGGTGTTTATTTATTAATATTTATTATTTATCATTTAGTAAAAATAATAATAATAATAATAACTAAATAAAGTGCAACAATGCTATTATTAATTTATTTTTTATAGTAGGTCACACTATGCTCAAGGTGATCGCCAAACCAAATCTTCAGGTGCTCTGATGAGAACCAGACTGAGAAAAATTATTTGCATCTCTGATTATAGCACGATATTGACGTGTACTCCAGTTTTATCAAAGGATTATTGTTGCAGTGCATATATCCCATTTTTATGAGTTTTTGTGAAAGTGCAGAACTGAGTCAGTGAGCTGACACTTTCGGTGGATACAGTTTTCAAAAGTTGAATATGTATTTTTTTTTTTATAGTGCTAAGACAGAGGCACCAAACTCAGTTCCTCTATGGCCACAGCCAAAAGGATTTTAGCTTCTACCTTAATTAAACACACCTGATTCAGCTAAATACGTCTTTCGCAATTTAAAAACCACAGGAATGAGTGTTGGAGCAGGGTCGGAGGTAAACAGCAGCTGGAATAATTCAAGTGAGCATGTCTTTGACTTGAGGTCATGATTTAATTTAGCAATTTCTGTATTGCATTAGTTTTGAATATTTCTCATGGGCATGTAATAATTTTTTACTTTGTGGTGTGTTTTTTACGCATTTTACCTGTAAAAGGAAACCTGCTTAATAATTATGCACACCTGAGTATAAGGCATTTTTCACTTCCAGCCATTGTTAACAATTACACATCACTTTGATTAAATTGGTTATTAAATTTGATGCGGTTTGTAATTGGTAAATTGTACTTGGAAAACAAATATGGCCAGAATATCAACTTGCATAATAATTCCACTGTAGTTGTAATGTTTACAAAAAAATCTGGGTTAGAGTAATACCCTTACAATGGAGGTGAATGGGGTCACATTTTGGAGAATATAAGGTCAGACAAGGTCCAAAATGCAACAGAATATGATAACAAAAAGTTCTAAAAAAATAATTACTTAAAGGGTTACTTCTCCCCAAAATGAACATTTTATCATTAATCACTTACCCCCATGTCATTCCAACACCATAAAAACTTTGATCATCTTCAGAACACAATTTAAAATATTTTGAATGAAAACCGGGATGCTTGTGACTGTCCCATTGACTTCCAAGTAAATGACACTGTCTAGGTCCAGAAAAGTACTGCCAACAGTGGTTCAACCGTAACGTTATGAAGTAACAAAAAGAAAATATTTTTTCAACAATTTGTCTCCTCTGTCTCCCTGCAGCTGTGCTGTGGTAAACATGGAACTTTTCCTTGACATGAAACGGTAAATAATCAAACCAGTGGAAGCAGTGCGTTTATCCTTTATTCATGCAAAATCTATTCAGTCAGTATCGCTTTCTCTGCTGCGGTCGAATTGGGCTCTGCCATCTTCCATGCAAGACACATCAACTTTCAGTAGTGACGCTGTGCCAGACAGTGCAACTCCTGTGACCTGTCCCTGAACCCTCAGACGCGCTAGCGTGCCCACTCGCAAAGCAGACAGCCACTCCTCTACTACCGCGGTTGTTGTTTTTTTACACTTTTTTTTAAATTCAAATATTAATTTTCACCTTCAAAATTCGTTTTTTTTAAACTATTCAAATATATATTTGAATTTAGAATATTCATTGACAGCCCTAATTAGCAGTGTTAGTTTAAGATTTTAACATGAACATCTGCTGTTTATTTCTCTCAATGTGCACACTTTTATGGCATTGTTTAATTTGGTTCAATGGTTGGTGCACAATTTGGTTAAGAGTAAAAAAACTCTTAACTTTTGGGAGGACACTAGCGCACAGAAAGGTTCCTTGTTTACTAGTTCAGAGTTACTGCTAGTTTTAATATAAAAGAATGCAATTACCTTCATAAACTATAACCTAAATAATTAAAAAGGTCTACAACTCAAGTTTCATATGGATCTCAACTTCGTTTTTCATTTACATAAATCCTGGCATAAATAGAAATGAAAATAAATTACTTTCACTGAAAGATTAAAACAAAACAAAAATTAAGCTGGAGACTTTTTGGTTTAAAATTATTAAAATTTCTCGTACATTAAATGTGTAAACAAACAAACCAGTGTGGTGAATTATTAAGGCCTTTTTATAGTCTACTTAGGGTATTTTATAGTCTACTTATTTTAGTTATTTAAATAACATGGGTTATCTTAAAACGTCTTTTATAATATTACACCACCAAAATATGTATTTATTTCCTTGTAGTTCTTGTTGTCATTGCAGGCTGGTTTGTATTCACCATTAAGAAACATGATTAGTATAACCTGCTTAAAAGTAGACCTGAACTAAAAACAAGAAGACAACAAATTGTTGATGAATAAAAATAACCATTTTATAACTTTAGATAATGTTTTTATTTAGCTACATCAAAACAGTAGACGTGCATGGGTAAATTTTACCCGCTGACACTATACAGGTATACAGCGACCTCTGATGGTTTAAGTGTTAACCATAGTCCTAGGCTACCGGACTGTACTGCACGCGATGTAGACAGCATTTGAATAAAGTTTATTATGAACATATGTCACATAAAGTAAATAAAATAAAATAGGCCTACAAGAAAAAATAATTTATCCATCCCACAAACCTGTTAAGTCAATGTATTTTATTGTTATTATTATTGGTAATGTTTTTGTATTCGTTGTTAAGTTTTTTTAATTTATTTTCCCTTCATTTCGATCTCTACTTAACATTCAGGGCTGCACTTCCCAAAAGCATCTTAAGCCTAAATTGATTTTAGAACTATAATCATTTGGTTTACGATGCTTTTGGGAGGTTCAACCCTTAAGAGGTTTGTAAATAATAGCCTATACTGATAATGCCCGACATGCCAATAAAGCTTTGACTATGCTATATGAAAGGAATTTTTACTGGAACTTTAGAGAATGTATGTAACAATAACTCTTTAATACCCTAACCCTAAAATAATAAATATTAATAAATAATTTGCTAGTTTCAGTTGTAAATGGAAACACCACTGATTTATCATCACATACAGGCATAAATGCAATTAAGCCAAAAGTTTAACATTTACAGAATTAGCAAAATAATATACTAGCATCACACAGAACGTTAACTGAATAAGCAATACACCAACTGAAAGGGGAAAGGAGCATAACAATAAATATACAGTCCTAATTAATATAATATTATAATAATATAATAATTATTAGTCTATATAATAATAGCCTATATAACGGTTAGCCTATATAATAATAATAATAATAATAATAATAATAATAATAATAATTAATAATAGCCTAATATAGGCTTACACATATGCAGGTGCTGGTTATATAATTAGAATACCATCAAAAAGCTGATTTATTTCACTAAGTCCATTCAAAAAGCGAAACTTTTATATTATATTCATTCATTACACACAGATTGATATATTTCAAATGTTTATTTCTTTTAATTTTGATCAGTGGTTCTCAACCTTTTTTGCCAGCGGGCCGCACTAAGGTCCAAGTGCTAGTTATATAATTAAATAAATTATAAGCATATAATTTACATATTTACATATTACGTCACCAATACAAACCAACCTGATTTATAATATTATAGCCTAAATATTATGATATTTACATCTATTACATTCATTGAAATAATTGTAATCCCCATAAATAAAACACCTGATGCGGTCGGGAGCTGACCAATTTTGTGAGATTCAGCTCGAAAGGAGTAACAGCACAAAGAAGTTGCGATTGTAAAGTCTGTTATACTTTCCGCATGAGCAATCTGACTTCTTCAATTTATACTTCCGAATGCGCACGCTGATGGTCTGCTCTGCAACAAACATGTTAACAAACAATTACCCAGAATTATTGTACATCTTACTGTCTTTATCAGTAAATCACATCAGTACCCATCAGTAAATCACTGATCACAGATCAGGCATTAATGAATACTGTTACTCTCTGTTTGTGGCAGTGCTGTCAAATCCATATCGTAAAAGTCTGTTTGTAAAGCCTGTCCTGACATTGCAACTGAATTAAATGTTTTCTCCAAATTCTCTGGGCGGGCAAAGCAGAGAAAGGTGATGTAACCTTTCTCCTTATGACGACATATGGGAAAGATTCCAGATCAGTCTGTCTGAGCTCTCGTTTTCTCATTTTCTCAGAGCAGGCTTGGTTTACACCTATCAAAATCTCTAGCCGCTTGGGCACCATTGACAGGCTAGGGGAACTAGTATCAATGTTAAAAAACCTGAGTTGTTCACAGTGTTAAAGAGATGGATTCTCGTGCTAAACATGGCCAAAGTTGTAAAAAATAATTTCTGTGCCTAAAATCTTACTTCTGGGTTGGTACAAGTTTTGGCTGTTTTTTTTTTTTTTTTTCAATCGTGGAACTATAACAATTGCATCAGATCAGGTCTTTTGTTGGAAATCAGCACATAAGTGAATATATGTTAATAGAACAACACGAAACATCAGTATTATAGCTCCGTCCAGAGTACGCCTCCAGGAGCTCAGATTTTTCCGGAGAGAATCAGAAAGCTGTATTTTTCTTTTATAAATATGATAAAACTAAAGACTTTTTGGATATAAGAAGGATGCATTACTAATCTATAGGTACTCAAGATTAACATGATATTAGGTGAAACTGTGTATGTTATGTACCCTTCAAAACAAACGCCGTTATTAATAGACATTTAGTAAACCAAATGAAACAATAGCTACACATTTTAATGCTATAAAAGTGTGCACATTGAGAGAAATAAACAGTAGATGTTCATGTTAACTTGAGCAAATGCTGCTAATACACACAGAAATTTGTTAATAGAGTTAATAAAGCGAAAACTGGTATGTTTTAATGCTAGTGAATAAAAGAAAACTATTCCACTCGCTTGCCTCTGCTCATGACGTTACCTGGATCAGTGAGATGCGTCTCATGTTATGCAGGCATTGTTATACACTCTTCCGTCCTGTAACTCCACCCCCATGTCAAAACAGTTCCAGAAAGTGAGACACACAGAAATGTGAAGCGCAAAGTGAAAAGCGGTATCGCAAGCTCAAACTTTACTGAAACGCAAAATAAAAGCATCATTGCAAATAAATTAGTAGATATGACCATGGAAAATATGTATTGCAAAATCACTGCTTTTGCGCGGTTTCATTTATATTTCACAATTCTTTATTTTTGTTTGCAAAATATATTTACTTCTCGCAATATGTAATTTTCTTTTTCATTAATTTTCAAATTTGCAAAGTACACATTTATTTTTCTGAATACTTTCATTGTCATTTCCAAAACTTTATTCTTTTATATATATATTTCGTATTATATTGGCTCCATATATATATATATATATATATATATATATATATATATATATATATATATATATATATATTTATATATTAGGGCTGTCAAATGATTAAAATTTTTAATAAAATTAATCAGAATTTTCAGTGGATTAATCAGGATTAATCACTATTTGCAATTACACCTGAATCCTAACCATTTTTTTCTGAAATGCATACCAAAAGATAAATAACAGGTCACAGATACATAATTTTCATGTATTGATTCATCAATATGTGGTTCTTTTTTTCTGAATTTCAAAAGTTTAACATTTACTTAGATCAAATTTAGCTGAGCACTATATCAAACCATGCCATTTAACTACAGATAGTGTAAGAGTTTTAGGTGAACCAGTGGTTAAATATAGCCACATATCTATGAAATTACACAGCAAAATCCCCAGTGTTAATTTAACACTCTTGAGTGTGGACTCATATAAACACTAAAGCAGTGTTAAAAGTAACACTGAAGCAGAGTTGAAGTTAATGAGATAATTAAGAAGTTAATTGAGTTATGATTGACCATTATTGAAGACACCTGATGTTAACAAGCAGAATCACCAAACTAGAAAATCACAATTTGTGTATCACCATTATAGTGACGCTATAACAGGAAGAAGCTCCAGCGTATCAACTACCAAAGTCGTCTCTGTTTATCGAGCTTGGCATGAGAGTATTTGAGAGTAACTGGGGTAAAACCTTAAGCTTCTTCGGTGTTTTTGTCGCGGCGCTCGCCGCTGTTTTTTACTATCTTGAGAATTCAGAGATCGACGAGACTTTCCTGGCCTGAATAATTTGTCACACTGCGCATGCGTAAAAAAATGTACGTAATTAACAACAAACATCTAATTAACGTCGTTAACACGCTATTTTTGATAGCCCTAATATATATATATATATATATATATATATATATATATATATATATATATATATATATATATATATATATTTACAATCTAATTATCATAACTGTAATTTGTTGACATGATGCCAGAGCTTGTGCAAACATATACACATTGCTTTGATAAGATGTTTTAGAACTGCTTCTTTCTCACCGCTGCCATTTTTATTGTATTTGTCTTATTGAGAAGAGAGAATACAAATGCGTCCACAAGTTTGAGCCTGAAGAACAAGTTGCTGGCTGAAGTTAATTTAACAGCTGCAGGTACTGTAAAGGTATCGCTAACTCTAAATACAGCCCCTTTAAGTTGACCAAGAGAGGATTTGATTCTATTTTTCAGGGACAGGAACAGTGTGGATGTAAAAAGAACTTGGCCTTTTTTCATTTGGTACAACTCTTGGACCATGTCAAATGTTCTGAGTTTGGTTCTTTTAAAGAGGATTTGAGTGTGAAAACAGCCTTAATGTATGCATAAAATTACAGCAAACTACTTTCCAGCTTGTTTTTGATGTGTATTAAATGGTATTCTTACAGTATTTAAGGGCAATAATCAGCTATTCTGATTTTTGTCATCATAATGCAGCCCTAGGTTAAGTACACACTTATCTATAATCACATGACATGCACTTGGGCCGTGTGGATGGATTTTTGCTATTTTGCTTGAATTGTAGTTATGATCTGTCATCTTCCTATCCATTAGAATGAATCTGAGCGCCTGCAGGCACAGGTCGCCAACCTTCGCAGTCAGCAGATAAAAGACACAGAAAAGCATCAGCTACTCATCGCCAGCTTGAACAAACAACTCAAAGGGTAATTATTTAAAATTAGGTCCTGGGGCCTAATTGCAGCAACATTCCAACTCAGATTCTTGTCTGTTTTGTAGCCATGGTAATCTCATTTATACACTATGCTGTGTTTATAGCAGAAACAAATAATTTTTAACATATTTGTTGAATCAGACTGAGCAGCACACAGGAGTGTCTGGAGTCCTCGCTGATGGAAAAAGAGCATACGCTTGCCAGAACCTCAGAGAAACTGGAGTTTATTGATGGTCTGAGAGAGGCTTTAGAGACGAAAGAAAAACAAAACCAAGAAACAACTGAAAAACTGCTTCAGACTGAACACAATGTGAGTAAATATGAACTGTATTGTAATATTGTGTACATATTTAACAAGATGACACATCTAGATGATTGGGCGTATATTGACTTTTATTTCAGCTGTCTGCCACATGTATTTCAAGTTGAAAATAAATATTTCCAGTAATTGCAATTGTAAACACGTACACATATATATTCCATCCTGATGATCCAATGGTAGCTATTCGCATCTCAACTTGTCTAACAGACATTTCTTGCTGGATGATGCACCATCACCTTCAACTCAACCTTGCCAAGACAGAACAGCTTGTGATTCCCATTGTTTCATCACAATTTCACCATCAAGTTAGGCACATCAACCATAACTCCTTCAAAAAAGGATCATAAAATAATTATTATTAATAATATGAATAATGTTCATATTATTCATCGTCTGGCTGACTACGTCTTGTATTAATTTTTCTAAAAATCCTGTTAACGTGCACAAACTGACAGTCACCACTTATAAGCTACTACTAAATATTGTAGAAACATAATTTTCTGTAAAGTTGCTTTGTAACGATTTGTATTGTAAAAAGCGCTATACAAATAAACTTGAAAAACAGCTATAAACCTTGGAGTTATGATTGATGATCAGCTTACTTTCTCAGACCACATTGCTAAAACTGTCCAATCCTGCATATTTGCTTTATTCAACATCAAGAAGATCAAGCCCTTTCTTTCGGAACATGCTACACAACTCCTTGTTCAAGCTCTTGTTCTGTCCAGGCTGGACTATTGCAATGCCCTCTTGGCAGGTCTTCCATCCAGTTCTATCAAACCTTTACAATTAATCCAGAACGCGGCAGCAAGATTAATTTTTAATGAGCCAAAAAGAATATGTGTCACACCTCTGTTTATCAATTTGCACTGGCTACCAATAGCTGCTCGCATAAAATTCAAGGCATTGATGTTTGCCTACAAAACTACCACTGGCTCTGCACCCATTTACCTAAATTTGTTACTTCAGACTTAAGTGCCCTTTAGAAACTTACATTCTGCAAGTGACCATCGCTTGATTGTGCCATCCCAAAGAAACACAAAGTCACTTTTACGGATTTTTAAATTAAATGTTCCCTCCTGGTGGAATGACCCCCCCAACTCAATCCGAGCAGCTGAGTCCTTAGCCATCTTCAAGAATCGACTTAAAACCCATCTCTTCCATCTTTATTTGACCCTCTAACTTTAACACTCACTATTCTAATTCTGTTCTTAAAAAAAAATCAATTCTTTCTAATCTTTGTATTCTATTTTTTTTCATTTATTATGCAAGTGTGTGTGTGTGTGTGTGTGTGTGTATAGACCTCTAACACTAGCTTGCTCTATTCTTTTTTTATTCTATCTGTTTTCTTTTTATTTATTATATTATTTAAAAGCCCATGCTATGTGTACTGTGTTAACCTAACTGAGACTTGTTATAGCACTTATATATCATTGCTCTTTTTGTTGTTTTTGATTGCTATATATGTAATACGTGTACACACACATGCACGCACACACCCACATGGATGCATACATATATAAAGGGTTTCCGTAGGTACTTAAAAATCTTAAGTTTAGTTTGTATCAAATTTAGGGCCTTAAATAGTCTTAATTCTGCAGAGGTCTAAAATTTGAGGACAGAAAGGCAAGAATTGAGATATGGATTAATGTGAAGAATAAATGTAAAAAGGCTTTGATTTCATTGAATAAATATAATTGTTACACGTTTTAAAGTCGGGTGCATTGCTGCTTTGTGTACTGCTGGTACCGGGCAAACTACTATATTATATATCTGCTTTTATGAAAGAGCCACCTACTGTCAGAGGAATTAGCATTTTCAATAAGCATGACTGCTGTATTTGTGCAGACTAATTAGAAAAAATAACCCTTTTTTTTTTCTTCAAAAATACACTTTGCAGTAGGGTTGTGACGGTGATGATATTTTTCCACCGGTTAATCGATGTGTGACAACACCGGTAGTACCGATGTCACCGTGATGGGGGGGTCATATGAATTTTTTGTTTGTTTTTCCTCTTTCCCTCACTTTCCTTTGCTTAAACAGCTTGTAAAACACCATGCACATTTTACTTTAACTTTTAGCGGCAATTTGGCATCAACTGCTTTAATTCAATTCAAACAACAACAAAATACAACGTAGAACATAGAATTTTTATTAACAAAACAAATAAAATACACCATGCTAGATCCCTAATATAAAAGTACAAATAACTTACACAGTTTAAATAGGTATAGGTACAAAACTAAAAATCAATAAAAAATGAAGAATATTTAATTATGAAACGTAGAACATTAATTATCAAAACGAATAAGAATGTTTGGAGTCACAGACGGCATAAACAATCATGTAAAATAATAAAGAAGAAAAAGTTCAAATAAAATAAAAATCAGCAATAACCGTGGAACCAAATAAATGAGAAACGAATGTTTAAAAAAGTTCCAGGATCACTTAGATTAATGGCATAAGTAAACAGGCTTTTCAAAATCCAAACTATTTTTAAAACAGGCGCTTGTACATTTTCATTTTGAAACTCTTCCACTATAGTCTTATCTGTTTTTTTTTTTTTTTACCTCACTCTTCTGTCAGTCAGCTCGACTCACTCAGCTCACGTGATAAATGAAATCTGATCTGTGATGCGTGACTGTCTTTTGAGTGCTGCACTGAGCAGTTGCATTCAGTTTTAATTGTAGTATCCTCTAACTTAACTAAATGAGTTTCATCATAAAAAAAAAAAAAAAACAATGGTGGGGGACGGAGCCGCGGTGGGCAAGTGACGTCACCAATTTTGCGGTTTAACACCGGTGTCATCACCAACACTGTCTATCGCAGCAAGCCTACTCAACAAGAAGATAATGCATTACAAAAATCTAAACCATTAAGAGAGTAATATATTTTAATATTATATTTTTTTAATGTAATAGTTCAAACTGTTTCTTAACAAAATGGTTTAAAGGCTGAAATGTAAAGATTATCATTCTATAATAATATATACTATATATATGAGCATGTATACAGTGTATGCTTACTTTTTGCTCAGGGCTTTTTGCATATTACGACTTGTCCACAAGCTTCCCCTTTAACTGTGTTTCATGCTGTTGTGTGAAGCTTGTGATTCTTTGTTGTAATTGGTGCATTATTACTTTTCCTGCTTAATTATTGGTTTTTAAAATAAATTAAATGAACAAAACATATAAGGAGAAGTGCCATAACTGAAAAAAAGCACACCCAATGTGGCAGTGCAGCCATGACATGAAACAACTACTGTCGCATCATACTAACAACCGAGCCTCTGATACTAAATACAAAGCATCATTTTAGATCAAGTAATTGCACCATTGCTATGCAGTTAATGTGAATTACTGCGTATGTGCAGCTTTCCTAACCTATTTTATTGATAGTCCGTTGCCCCTTAAATGTCTTGTGTGTGAGAGAGAAGCACTGACCACACTGACCACTTTGGATGTAAAACTAATGTCAAGTGTAATATTAATAATCCATTTCTGGCCCAGTTCTACAGTGGTGAAGGAAAGCAATAGTACCCTGAGGTGAAGCAGTAATAATAGCATAATAGCATAATCTGACAAGCTACAGTATCAAGTCCATATTTGTGTTCTGTGGAGTGAAAAATGTTCCTTAGGCCTTTATATTTACACTGTACTAAAGCAAAAAGCAAATATAAGAAAATATTATCTGAAAATATGTTTCAAAATTTTTCTTACCTAATTACATAAAATTAATTGTTACATTATTTTATATATATATATATATATATATATATATATATATATATATATATATATATATATATATATATATATATATATTAGGGGTGGAGCGATACATGTATTTGTTAGACATAATTGCTAGATTTTTTAGACATGATTAGACGGATAAATTAATAGATTTTATTTAATGTGATAGTTCATACTTATAATTAAGTGCTGTCAATCGATAAAAAAAATGAACCAGTTAATCTCACATTTTTTCTGAAATGAATCACGATTAAACCCACGTAACATTAAAGTTTTTAAATATACATTTATATTGCAATAATTTCACATTCAATTTTCAAATTGTGCCTGTGCCTAAAATTTGTGCCTGTGTTGTAATGTAACACCTCTTCACCACTCAAGCGAATGTAAATAATGTAATAAATATTGTGGTTATGTTATTTTTCATTTTTCAAAAGCATTTTAGAGCTTTTTGCATTTAGTGTCCACTTTAGTTTTTTAAACTGTTTAGTCCAGACCCAGGAATCAAGAACAGTGTCGCACATTTAAGAAAATGGCAGACAGTATATGTGATTTATTCAATCACATATGAGTAATTGATACTACCTTCCCATGCAGCTGGCTGAAGTTATAAAGACATGCAGCACCTTTGAGAAGGAAAACTCAGACATGAAAGCAACCGTTGCAGAACTGACACTTAGACTCAGTGTGCTGAAAGATAAGGTAACATCTTATAGACCTGATTGTTCACTGGCTCCCATGTCACATTTTTTATCCCAATTGCATTTCAACAAAATGTATTATTTATTTAAGATGTCTTTACATTCCATTTTCTTGTTTCAGATGCAGAAGCAAGAGACAACTATAGAATCATTGCAGAATGATCTGGTTCAAACAAATGATGATCTCGATAGACTGAACGCTGCTCATCTAGAAGAAAGAGCACAACTGGTTCATGACTTGCAGAGCTGTGAGCGTGAAATCGATAGACTTCAAGATGTCATCACTGATAAGGACAAAGATATATTGGCACTAACATCCAGTGCAGCAGAATATTCAGAGCAAATTCATGAACTAAAACAGGAAATGAAGATCAAAGAGAATGTGCTGAGTAAAATTGAACAGGATGTTCAAATCTTTAGAGACCCACAGCTTTCTGACCAACAGTTCTTTAATGCCCTAATACCTCAGCTGATTGAACAGTTGAAGAGAACTGAAACTGATCTAAAAGTATCTAAAAAAATTTTTGAATTAAAGACTAATGACATTAAAGACTTAACCAAGCAAACAGAAGAGGACAAGAAAACAATTCAGGATCTCCGCATGGAAATACAGAAGCTGAATATGAATCTCAAAGAACAGCTATTGGATAGAGAACAAGTGCATGAAAAAGACTCTTTCCTGCATGAACATAATAAGTTGCTTGATGAAGTAAGCAAATATAAAAGTGAGCTTTTAATGTTCACTAGAAAACTTGAGGACAAGGTTGAATGTCAAGAACAGCTTAAGAAAGATGTCCAAGATAAGTCAAAGATAATATCTGTATTGGAACATAAGCTGAAGATTGTTCAAGAGGAGACAGTAGCTGAGAGAGATAGACTTAACAAAGAACTTAAGATTCTAAATGAAGCCAAAGAAAACCTTGAGAAAGACTTGTCTGATAAAATTGAGAGTATTCAATCTGTGAATAATAACAATCAGAAACTGAAGGAATCGCTCGTGCAGACTTTGGAAGAGCTTGCAAGACAAAGGCAGCACCTGGATAATGCTAAGGAGCAAATGCAAGCTATGCAAGATCAGAATTGCAACTTGATTTTAAAAGATGAAAGTCTCACTAATGATAATTGTCAATTGAAGAGGGAAATTGAGGCTAGCATCCAGTCCCTGTCTGATGTTTCAGAAGAAAAGAAAAGACTGGCAAGCAAGATATCTGAAGTTGAACAGCAGCTTTCAGAAAGTGTTAAAACAATAGAAAACTTGCAAATAGATAATGAAGAGCTAACACTCAAAGGAAATGAACTGAATAAAGAACTTGAGCAAAACAAACAGTCATTGGCTAATATTATTTTAGAAAAAGATGGCATTGTTAGACTCCATGAGACACTGAGCAGGCAACATCAACAATTACAAGAAATGTTTGAAGAGAAACAAAAAGAAGTGCTTACACTAGCCCAAGTTGTTTCTGAAATGAATAACAAGGTTGCAAAAACATTTAAAGAAAATGAAACACATGCTTCTAAAATTGCTAGTCTTGATGAACAGAATAAGTACCTCCAGAAACAAACAAATGAACAGATGAAGTCACTCACAGAAACAACCAAGGAGAGGGAGATTCTACAAAACAAAATCTTGACTTTTGAAACACAAGTTGTGGAAAACTGTAAAATCATAGAATGCTTGCTTAAACAAAAGGAAGATTTGATTTTGCAAGTAGAGGAGCACAAAAATATAGAAAAGAAACTGCAGTCTGGAGCTGAGACCTTGCTAGAAAAGTCTTTAGAATGTGCAGCCCTCTCTAAATGCCTCAAGGAGTCCAAAGAGGAAGTAGATCATCTTAGGAGAGAACTTGAATCCACCACTTCTCAAGTCCTTCAGTACAAACATATTGTTTTTGAAAAAGAAAAGACCTTAACAGATCAAAGTACTCAAATGGAAGCTTATCAGCACCAACTCAAGCAATTACAAGATAGTCTTTCTATTCTTCGAGAACAAGGTAATAATTATAAATCAGGTCTGACAGAGAAAGACACACTGATGCAGAAAGAATCAAATTCATGTTGTTTGCTACAAAACGAACTTAGTCATGAACAAGAACTTGTTTTTATCCTTCAACAAGAGATGAGTTCTCTGAAAATGGAGTATTCCAGACTGAACCAGACTTCAGAAATGAAAGAAAGTGCTTTAAGAGAGAAAAATCTTGAATGTCAGAATCACTCAGATGAATTGTACAGAAGAAATGAGTCTGTGCTGTCACTAACTAGTCAGCTTGGTATTATGAATGAAAATATTGTGAAGCTTGAATCTGACAATGCACATTTAAAAGGTAATTTGGAGGAGCATTTAGCAGAAAATGTAAGATTAAAAGAGGTGCTCAGACAGAAACAAATAGAGGTTGTGGAATATCAAGATAATGCCCAGGCAATAAATGGACAAAACACTATAATTAAATCTGAATTGAGGAATTCAATGGCAGAAATATTTAGACAACAAGAGATGACCACATCCCTACGAAAGTAATTGGAAAATAAAAGTGTCGAACTGGCATCTTTGGCAGAACAGTTAGAATCCAAACACTCTCAACTTGAAGCTTTACAACTTACTCTGCAAGGGAAAGAGGTAGTTTTCCGGGCACAGGAGATGTCTGTAAATAAGATGCAAGTCAAACTGTTGGAAAGTGAAAGCCAAATCACCCAGAAAATAACAGTGATCTCTGAGCTACATGAAGAAGTTCAGAATTTGCAGACTGCTTTGCAAGAAAAAGATAGGTTACTGTTAAATAAAGATAAAGAGTTTTCTCTGGTTAAAAAGACGTTAATGGCACAATCAGAATCATGTGAAGCAAGACTGAAATTAGAAGTGAATGAAATTGATACATTTCAAGGAGAGTTCAAAAGCTTACAAGAAAACAATAACCATCTCATCAACATCATTAATGAAAAGGATTATTTATTGATGCAGGAGAAAGAAAAGTGTCTGCACTTGCAAGGTAGTGCATCAGAACTTGAAAACACAGTTTCACAATTAACCTGTCAAATAGAGCGATTAACCTCAGAGATCACACAACTCCAGGAAACACAAACTGAGAAGGAACAAGTCATGCTTGCTGCTCGGTCACAAGTGCAGAAACTGGATGAACTATACAAGAAACTTCAAGAGGATTACGATTTGACCAAACAAGAGTTGCTTAAAGTTATCAATGAAAAATCATTAAAGGAAGAAGAGATCTGTAAATTGGTCCTGGAAAAAGAAGAGATCTGCAGAAATTCCAGTTATCAGATTCAGAGAATTCAGGACCAGCTACAACATCACAAGTGGCAATCCAGCAAAGTGGTAGAAAAAAAGACAATGGTGAGAGAGAAATACCATATCCTGGTTAGTGCTAAATACCTACAGTAGATATATACAATTAACTTAAGTGATCCATTGAATATGCAGTTATTATGTGGGTATTACGTCCCAAAACTTGCTTACAATTCTGCTACACATTCAAACGTATGTACTTTTTTCTTTACAAAAAGGGTATATAATTTAGGGCATAGTTTAAGTAGGTGAATGATGATGCAGAAACATTTTCATTTTCAGGGAGATTTTGGGTAATTTGGTCCCTGCACTCAAAAACACTTTTCCTGTTTTACAAAAATATTGTTACATTTATCTGTATCTTCAGGAATTCATGGCTTTACAGGGTAAAGATATGTCTCCAGAACACTGGGTCCAGTTGCATAGCCATCTGCAGGACTGCCAGCGAGAGATTCAGCAACGGGATTTTAGCCTCCAACAAATAAACATCAAGGTATGCATCCAAATGTTCCCTCTGTAAAGCAAAAAAGTAATATTTATTGTTGTGAATTTGTTTTCCTTTATATTTGTTCAAGTATTATTATCCTTGTATATCTACTAGTTGCAACAGGCAATTGAGGAAAAGGAAGGGGTGTCCTCCCAGTTAAGCACTGTTTCCAAGATGCTCAGAGACACACAGCAGACTGTTAGTGAGCTCCAGAATCATTGCTATTGGCAGGAGAGCCAATTTCAAAACCAGTATTCACACACACAGGTGAGTTTGTGTTTCTATAAAAGTTTCGAATCATTACACATTGTCCAGTCAAATTTTGGTGCTTTTATTTGAACTTACATATTTTTTTTTGTCACTGGGTTGTTGGCTAAAAGATAACATGAATGACAGATCCTTATAGTGTTAAGCCTGGCTCACACTACAGGAGTTTTAAAAACATAACCGTTTTTGAAATGTGGTTGCATCACACATAAGGAAAATCTTTGCAGATTATCTTCCCTCATATATTAAACATTCACACACTACAAGCTTTGAACATCGTGGCACTTCACTCACTTATGGGATGAAATTAGACTCAAAATGATTAATAGATGCACGCAAAAATATCAATGTACTACATCAATTGTATACATGTCAAGTCAAGTCACCTTTATTTATATAGCACTTTAAACAAAATACATTGTGTCAAAGCAACTGAATAACATTCATTAGGAAAACAGTGTGTCAATAATGCAAAATGATAGTTAAAGAGCCAGTAAGATGAAAATTCTAAGCTTCCTATCACTGTTTATAAGTCCTGTACAATAGGTTTAAATCCATCCAAGGTTAAAAAACATTGTCATTTTGTCAAAATATCATTTTAAAATTACCTCAATTCTCAGAGATCCCCAAACGGTTCGCGCGAAGCTGTTCAAAAGATTCAGTTTCCTTAAACCCCACCTTTCGGTAGCATACTGTGTTCTGATTGGTCAACTAACATAGTCAGTTTTGATTGGTTGTTCCACACAAAACTTCAATCAATCAATCACCTTTATTTATATAGTGCTTTAAACAAAATACATTGCGTCAAAGCACTGAACAACATTCATTTGGAAAACAGTGTCTCAATAATGCAAAATGATAGTTAAAGGCAGTTCATCATTGAATTCAGTTATGTCATCTCTGTTCAGTTTAAATAGTGTCTGTGCATTTATTTGCAATCAAGTCAATGATATCGCTGTAGATGAAGTGACCCCAACTAAGCAAGCCAGAGGCGACAGCGGCAAGGAACCGAAACTCCATCGGTGACAGAATGGAGAAAAAAAAAAACCTTGGGAGAAACCAGGCTCAGTTGGGGGGCCAGTTCTCCTCTGACCAGACGAAACCAGTAGTTCAATTCCAGGCTGCAGCAAAGTCAGATTGTGCAGAAGCATCATCTGTTTCCTGTGGTCTTGTCCTGGTGCTCCTCTGAGACAAGGTCTTTACAGGGGATCTGTATCTGGGGCTCTAGTTGTCCTGGTCTCCGCTGTCTTTCAGGGCTGTAGAGGTCCTTTCTAGGTGCTGATCCACCATCTGGTCTGGATACGTACTGGATCCGGGTGACTGTAGTGACCCTCTGATCTGGATACAGACTGGATTTGGTGGCCACGGTGACCTCGAACAAGAGAGAAACAGACAAATATTAGCGTAGATGCCATTCTTCTAATGATGTAGAGAGTACGGTGTTATGTGAAGTGTTTCCGGTTCCAGTTTACCTAATTAATGCAGCCTAAAAATCCTTTAACGGATTTGGATATTAAAAGCATATTAGTATGTTATGTGTATGCCAGGTTAAAGAGATGGGTTTTTAATCTAGATTTAAACTGCAAGAGTGTGTCTGCCTCCCGGACAATGTTAGGTAGGTTATTCCAGAGTTTAGGCGCCAAATAGGAAAAGGATCTGCCGCCCGCAGTTGATTTTGATATTCTAGGTATTATCAAATTGCCTGAGTTTTGAGAACGTAGCGAACGTAGAGGAGTATAATGTAAAAGGAGCTCATTCAAATGCTGAGGTGCTAAACCATTGAGGGCTTTATAAGTAATAAGCAATATTTTACAATCTATACGATGTTTGATAGGGAGCCAGTGCGGTGTGGACAGGACCGGGCTAATATGGTCATACTTCCTGGTTCTAGTAAGAACTCTTGCTGCTGCATTTTGGACTAGCTGTAGTTTGTTTACCAAGCGAGCAGAACAACCACCCAATAAAGCATTACAATAGTCTAACCTTGAAGTCATAAATGCATGGATTAACATTTCTGCATTTGACATTGAGAGCATAGGCCGTAACTTAGATATATTTTTGAGATGGAAAAATGCACAAATGCTAGAAACGTGGCTTTCTAAGGAAAGATTGCGATCAAGTAGCACACCTAGGTTCCTAACTGATGACGAAGAATTGACAGAGCAACCATCAAGTCTTAAACAATGTTCTAGGTTATTACAAGCAGAGTTTTTAGGCCCTATGATTAACACCTCTGTTTTTTCTGAATTTAGCAGTAAGAAATTACTCGTCATCCAATTTTTTATATCGACTATGCATTCCATTAGTTTTTCAAATTGGTGTGTTTCACCGGGCGGGATTCCTCAAAACTTCATGGTAAACAATGCGTTAGCATCTTTTTGGGGTGAATTATGTCTTCCTCTCATCGCGAAGCAAACAGTAAAATAAAAAACTTGAAAAACGCTTCTTTTTCTTCTTTGTGGGTGTATTCAAGCCGCGCGCTTCAGTTTGAATCTGAATCGAGCGTTCATCGCAGGGGCGTGGTCACATTAGATATAATGAAGGGAGACGTGAAAGATTGGACATCACATTGTTTTCATATGGATTATTTTATCACAGAATATCTGTTTTCGGCAGCACTTGTTTAGTTTTAAAGTAGACATGTCAAGCTTTCTATAGATATCTCTCTCATGTCTCTTCGTTGAGTATTCACGGAGTTACACTTCATTTTAATGACGTGTTTGTACATGACGATCAGCGCAGATAAAGGCTGCAGACAGCACACATACTGATAAGACGCTCGGGAGAAAACAAACGCATAACTTCATAATCATACTTCGCGCTGTGATTCAGAGATGCTTGTTGGTCCAAATAAAGTTGGTAATGAACCCTCTTTTATGGCCAAACGCTTTGAAAATCCCGCCTTGTAATCACAGAGATTAGAAAAGCAGTCATCAGTGAAATGTTGTGAACACAACAAGGATTTGTTGTACTGCTCTGGTATTGTGGTAAAAATGAATTTTAGCCATTGGTTCTTCTGATCTTCGTTCTTTGGCAGTGAAAATAAAACAAACTTTACAATTAAAAACACACTGTCTCCTCGACATGATGCTATCACACCAACCAGAGCGTCTGTGTGGGGGGTGGGGCAGGTCAGAGTTCCGTTTCTCCCAAGACGGTAGGCGGAGATTATTATGCAAAGTGTTCTAGTGACGTACATAGAGATGGGCAAAAGATTTGAAATCTATAACGACTCGTTTCAGCGATTCAGAGTCGACTCCTTACTTTAGAAGCCAATAACTTTATAAATCGTGTACTTTTTGGTTTAATTACTTTGCACATTGTTTACACTGACGTATAGCTACATCATACACTGTAATACAGGTAATTTTTGATTTCCCATCTGTGTGGCTCTTTAAAGGCAGTTCATCATTGAATTAAGTGATGTCATCTCTGTTCAGTTAAATTGTGTCTGTGCATTTATTTGCAATCAAGTTAACGATATCACTGTAGATGAAGTGACCACAACTAAGCAAGCCAGAGGCGACAGCGGCAAGGAACCGAAACTCCATCGGTGACAGAATGGAGAAAAATACCTTGGGAGAAACCAGGTTCAGTTGGGGGGCCAGTTCTCCTTTGACCAGACGAAACCAGTAGTTTAATTCCAGGCTGCAGCAAAGTCAGATTGTGCAGAAGAATCATCTGTTTCCTGTGGTCTTGTCCTGGTACTCCTCTGAGACAAGGTCTTTACAGGGGATCTGTATCTGGGGCTCTAGTTTTCCTGGTCTCCGCTGTCATTCAGGGCAGTAGAGGTCCTTTCTAGGTGCTGATCCACCATCTGGTCTGGATACGTACTGGATCCGGGTGACTGCAGTGACCCTCTGATCTGGATACAGACTGGATCTGGTGGCTACGGTGACCTCGGAATAAGGGAGAAACAGACAAATATTAGCGTAGATGCCATTCTTCTAATGATGTAGCAAGTATATAGGGTGTTATGGGAAGTGTTTCCGTTTCCGGTTTACCTAATTAATGCAGCCTAAAAATCCTTTAAAGGATTTGGATATTAAAAGCATATTAGTATGTGTAAGCCAGGTAAAAGAGATGGGTCTTTAATCTAGATTTAAACTGCAAGAGTGTGTCTACCTCCCGAACAATGTTAGGTAGGTTATTCCAGAGTTTAGGCGCCAAATAGGAAAAGGATCTGCCGCCCGCTGTTGATTTTGATATTCTAGGTATTATCAAATTGCCTGAGTTTTGAGAACGTAGTGGATGTAGAGGATGTACATGTATCTTACAAACCACAAACAAATGCCTTTCAATTTGATTCAGGATTAAATGATTGTGCAGCGGTGTGGACATGTACGTGTACATTTTGCAAATAAAAATGTTCTGTTCTGCATTAATATATCATAAATTGCTCATGCAAAAAGGAATCCATGCATATGTGGAACGGGAGACATGCATGCATTAATTGACGTCTAGTTTGAGTCAATCTTGTTTGGTTCATTTGGATTTTGAGACTTCATTTTCGCAGTTTTCAGCATTTCACGTCCCACACATACACACACACAACTACTAAAGAACAAGGCCCAGTGCAATTCATTAAAGTACATGATTTGAAAAATTTGCGAATGTGCGTCACTACAGTGAAACAAATGCTTTTCAACCGGTGTCTGCAGAGTTAAGAATTACATTAATGTGCAGCATTTTGTTCAAATAGAGACATATTTGTGAATACAAATGTTGTATAGTTTGTATTTAAAAAAATATCATAATTTGTAGGGATTAAAATGTTCATTTGTGGATCATCGATTCTATTTGATACATTTGAATTTTGAGACTTTCATTCCGCCCTTTAAGCCTTGCCCAATCCACACACACAGCTCACAGTCCACGCGCAGCTGAGCCAAAGAAAAACGTACTCGGTTACGAACGTAACCTCGGTTCCCTGAGATACGGAACGAGTACTGCGTATGGGGAAAAGCTCCTTTTTTCCTCGATACTGAAGCCTTTTTTCAATAACGCAGTGCAACTGCACTGCCATTGGTTTAATCTGTAAACTTTTTTAAACCAATGACAGCGCTGCGTAGCTGCGCGAGCCTGTGGCGATGCAGCGCGCCAAAGCCCGCCAGAATGGGCGGGGCGAATGGCTATATAAGCAGGCAATCGCCAGAGGAAATCAGGTCATACGACTGAAGCGACGACACTGAACCTGCAGCCTCGTGGCACGGCATATAACGCAGTACTCGTTCCGTATCTCAGGGAACCGAGGTTACGTTCGTAACCGAGTACGTTCCCTTTCGATACTTCACTCATACTGCGTATGGGGAACGAATTCAACCGGAAATTCAACCATTGCCACGGTAGGGAACGACAAGTCTTAACTTGAACACCCTGGGGTCCAGAGGATAAGTGAGAGGGCCGGAGCCATCGAACCCTTGACGCTATACTGCTGAGAGGGAGCTAGCTCCCTGGAGGTGGTATGATGACAGAGTCTGCTAGAGGCCGTCGTATCAAACCGAAAGAACCCGAGCATGCAAGGTCGGGATATCCAAGTTATAGAACCTGACAAAAGTGGACGGCGAGGACCAGCCGGCCGCCTCACAGATGTCCTTGATAGAGACACCACTAGACCAGGCCCATGAAGAGGCCATCCCTCTAGTAGAGTGGGCTCTAACTCCTAAGGGGCACTCAAGGCCCATAGAGTAGTAACATAGAGCGATAGCTTCAACTATCCAACGCGAGAGGCGTTGCTTTAAGACCGAAGACCCTTTGGTGCGGTCACCAAAGCAGACAAAAAGCTGGTCAGATTGCCTGAACGGCTGAGACCGCTCAATGTAAATTCTCAAAGCCCTCACTGGGCAGAGTAAATCCAGCTCTCGCTCACCTGACAACGGAGGCAGAGCTGAGAGGGAAATTACCTGTGCTCTGAATGGCGTCGAGAGCACTTTAGGTACGTAGCCATGCCTGGGTTTTAAAATGACCTTAGAGTCATTGGGCCCAAACTCAAGGCATGCAGGGCTCACCGAGAGGGCCTGCAAATCGCCAACACGCTTGACCGATGCTAGAGCAAGTAGCAGAGCGGTTTTGAGCGTTAGGGGCCGAAGGTCAGCTGACCGCAGCGGTTCAAAGGGAGGTCCTTTGAGTGCTCCAAGGACCGTGTGAAGGTCCCAAGTGGGAACGGTAAGAGGGCGTGGGGGCTTCAACCGCCTAGCACCTCTCAGGAAACGCACAATGAGGCTGTGTCGACCCACTGATTGGCCAGCAATAGGAGCATGAAATGCTGCAATGGCTGCTACGTACACTTTGAGTGTGGAAGGGGTGAGACCCTTTTCTAGACGCTCCTGGAGAAATGACAGTATCGGAGATACATCACACTCAACAGGGTCTTTGTTTTGTGCTAAGCACCAGTCAACAAAGACTGACCATTTTTGGGCATAGAGGCGTCTTGTAGACGGGGCTCTTGCCAGAGCAATGGTGTGTAGTACGTCCCCGGGGAGGCTCAGAGGCTCCCATCGAGGGACCATACATGCAGAGCCCAGAGTTCTGGCTGTGGATGCCAGATTGTCCTGTTCGCCTGAGAGAGGAGGTCCCGCCTCAGGGGGATCGGCCATGGGGCTTTCATGGAAAGCCTGAAAAGCTCCGAGGACCAAACTTGGGTCCTCCAGAGTGGGGCCACTAGGAGGACTCTGTGTCTGTCTTCCCTGACTCGTCTGATGACCTGAGGGATCAGAGCGATCGGGGGAAAAGCATAAAGAAGGAGGCTGGGCCAGTTGTGGGCCAGTGCATCTGTTTCCTTTGAAAAATAAGTTGGGCAATGAGAGTTGCTTTCTGAGGCGAAGAGGTCGACCTCTGCCTTCCCGAAAATCTCCCAGATTTTGAGAACTGTCTGGGGATGGAGCATCCACTCGTCCGAGGGGACATTGCTCCGTGAAAGCATGTCTGCTCCCAGGTTCGTCTTGCCAGGTATGTGTGTCGCCTTGAGCGATCGCAACCTGGGTAATGCCCATTCCAAGAGGCGCTTTGCCAGTGCGCAGAGGCGGCTGGACGAAAGGCCGCCTTGGTGATTTATGTAGGACACCACTGTCATGCTGTCCGACTGGACTAGGATGTGGCGCCCTTCCAAGATTGCCTGAAAGGATTGAAGGGCTCGTTCTACTGCCAGCATCTCGAGGCAGTTGATATGAAGATGGCTTTCTTCGTGCGACCACGAGCCGAAGGCTGGTCTGCCCTCGCACAGAGCACCCCAACCCAGGTTGGACGCATCTGTTGAGAGTACCGTCCTTCTGGAAACCGCCTGTAGGGGTACTCCACGACTGAACCAAACAGGGTTCATCCAAGGCTCCAGGGCTGCTAGACAGGCCTGGTTGACCCTGATGCGAAAGCGGCCGTGCCGCCAAGCATGAGGTGGGACCCGGAGTTTCAGCCAGTACTGCAAGGGCCGCATTCGTAGGAGGCCGAGCTGTAAAACTGGGGAGGCGGAAGCCATCAGCCCTAGCATCCTCTGAAAGAACTTCAGAGGGAAACAGGCTTTGTTCTTGACAGAGGCCGCGAGCTGCTGAAGTACAAGAGCGCGCTCTGGTGATATGACCGCCCTCATATTGATGGAGTCGAAAACTGCTCCCAGGAACGTAATACGTTGGCTGGGGAGCAGTGAGCTCTTGGCGAAATTGACCCTGAGTCCTAGGCACTGTAAGTGGCTAAGAGGTGAGCAGCCACGGCCTCATCCAGGGGCGGCAATTGCTCATAGCCCTTCTCCTGAGAGCCATCTACTGAGCTGAGAGCTGCAGAGGAAGTGCGTAGGCGGGCCGAGTAGGGGGCGCGCCACGACTTTGTCAGCTCGTCATGAACCTCAGGGAAGAATGGGGCAGGTCGCTGGCGGGGGGCCTGGCGGCGTCCTGGCAGGTACCACTCGTCCAGCCTGCTGCGTGTCGGCTCTTCAGGGGGGGCCCACTCCAAATGGAGTTCCTCAACGGCCTTGGAGAGGATGCGGAGAAGCTCGGCATCCATCCCAGCTCTGGCGTCGATGGGCTCCAGTGACGGCAGGTGGGCGGGGTCAGAATCGCCGGCCCAGTCCTCCGTTTCAGAAGCCGCGAGTGACATAGAGTCGTCAAGCGGCTCGTCCTCCGATCCGCCAAAAGAGACGAGGTCGCTCGCTTCAGCCGAGGGACGCTGCTCTGGGCATGAGAAGAGGACAGGGGACGGCTCTCTCATTGGAGAGGGTGAGGCACGCGGGCGCTGAGCCGGCGTGAGCTCACCCAAATCCGGGCGCTGGGCCCCTCTTCCCCGCTGTCTTTTCCTGGCCGGCCTGCGGGAGGAAAAAGACGGGAGGGCGCGAGGGGCGGGATTACTTTCATTAAAGAAAGCAATCCGCGAGCGCAGAGAGGCGAGACTCATGCTTTCACAAAAGCAGCATGAAGTCTCAGTGAGTGCAGCCTCAGCATGGGGTTTACCCAGGCAGAAAACACACTCACCATGGCCGTCGTCCTCATGCAGAGGGGCTCTGCATGTGCCACAGCTGTGGCGCGGCATGGCCGTCGCCGTTAAAACGGCGTTAGAAACGCTCTTTTAGAGCGGTGAAAACCGCTGGAAAAAGCTCTTTTAGGATCGCCGGATGGCGGCAGGAGATCGCTGAGAAGCGGCCGGAAGCGGGAAGCGGGCGGCCCGAGATCGGCGCTGAGAGCGGCTGTCTGCGAGTACGCCGGCGCTGCAGGCGGTCGGCGGTCTCAGCTGGTCCGCTGCGGTGCCTCTTCGACGGCGAGAGCTCGTTCCAGGCGAAGGCGTTCAGCAGAGATCCAACGAAGTGAAGTCGTCGCTGAAGGAGTAAGATCTGATTTCCTCTGGCGATTGCCTGCTTATATAGCCATTCGCCCCGCCCATTCTGGCGGGCTTTGGCGCGCTGCATCGCCACAGGCTCGCGCAGCTACGCAGCGCTGTCATTGGTTTAAAAAAGTTTACAGATTAAACCAATGGCAGTGCAGTTGCACTGCGTTATTGAAAAAAGGCTTCAGTATCGAGGAAAAAAGGAGCTTTTCCCCATACGCAGTATGAGTGAAGTATCGAAAGGGAACAACGACCACTAGATGGCACTACAGCCCCACTCACCTGCGCATTCCATTGTGTACAGTTTTATGAATGTTACATTGTGTTTTCTTTGTATCTTTTTGATCTGGCTATTCTCCTCTGCCCATAGAAATACAATAAAACTGTTTACTTGAACTTGTTCTTAATTAAGACACAGAATAACTTATATTAATTTGTCCAAACAAGAACTTCATAACAATAGCCTACCATGTTTTTTTTTTCTTTTCCGTAATTTAACAGCACATTGTCAGTTATTCCTTCCTTGTAGGCTATTATTATTATTACTATTATTATTATTATTATTATTATTATATATAGGCTTACAACATTAAACCAAACATATAGATACACTATAGAGTCTAGATACATTGGTTAACTAAAACAGCCCATAGTACAATCCGTGCCGTTCAGTCTGAGCTGGGGTCAAACATGAAGAGGACAATTTTTTCATGTGAAGAAGACCATGAATTTTTTTTTTTTTTTTTTTTTGAAAACAGGTTAAGTACAAAGCCTGGTTTACATAGGCCTAATAAATAATAATCTGAAGCATTCAAATTCAAGTAGCCAACATTGTGAAATAGTGAATTTGTGGTTCGTAAGATACATGTATAAAATTGATGTAGTAAGAAACGGAAACAGTTTCCTCCACTATCAAACTAAGCCGTATGTCACAGGTCGGAGCGGACCACAGATGTCGTGAGTCTCGCCCCTCCCTAGTTTCCACCTCGAGGAGGTCCCAAGAACACCCCAATGACCAGACACACGAGAGAGAGAGTATAATTAAATCAACTTTATTTAAATTATTTAAAAAGGTGTGAAGGGAAGGGAAAAGGGAATCTAAAATCCACTCTCGGGGCCAGAGAGTATAGGTCCGAGTCGCATCTGACTCTGTCACGGGGACTCTCAGGTAAGCCTGTCCGTAATTTGTGTCCTTTCCTTCACGTGACTCAACAGGGTTTTTCTCAGTAGTGCCTTTGTGTTTCTCCTGCAGGAGAAACGTCGGTGGGGCCCTTTCAGTCCCTGCACGCAGAGCAAAGGAGGTAAGTAATTCTGATGAATTGGGTGGGGTGCGTACCTGACGCCGTTCACCACGAGATTCTGGGTCCGCGGTTGGAAATGCCTGAAAGGTCCACAGGTAAGTATGCAGATGAATATATTGAGGTCTTGGCCTTCGGTGTATAGGCAAGTATGCAAGAAAGATACACGATCATTAACTTCGATTTTCGTCCAGGTAAACCCTACGGATGGAGTTTGCAGGTGACTATGCAAGGGCGATGCACTGGTATTTCACTCGGGGCGTACAGGTAAGTATGCAGAAGGACAACTTTGTCTTTACTTTGGACGTACAGGTGAGTATACAAGGGCAACTAGAGCTTGACTCTGGGCATATAAGTAAGTATACAAGGACAATATGCTGGCTCTTAGCTTTAGACGTACAGAGAGGTATACAGGGGCAACTGGAGCTTGACTTTGGGCATACAGGTAAGTATACAAGGGCAATACGCTGGCTCTTAGCTTTAGGCGTACAGAGGGGTATACAGGGACAACTGGAGCTTTGCTCTGGGCATGCGGGTGGGTATACAGTGACAATACTGAATGGATACAACTCACAGACCCTCGAAGAGGTGGACGTCAGGCTTAAAGGGGGGGTGAAATGCTATTTCATGCATACTGAGTTTTTTACACTGTTAAAGAGTTGGATTCCCATGCTAAACACGGACAAAGTTTCAAAAATTAAGTTGTACATTTGAAGGAGTATTTTTGTTCCCAAAATACTCCTTCCGGTTTGTCACAAGTTTCGGAAAGTTTTTTTCGAGTATGGCTCTGTGTGACGTTAGATGGAGCGGAATTACCTGATATGGGTCCTGACGCACTTCTGCCGGAAGAGCGCGCGCTCCCGTATAGCGAGGCTGAGCACAGACATTTCACTGATCAGAGCGATTCACTGATCAGAGCGAGAGCATCGCGAAAAGTCACAAAAGAAGTGTGTTTTTGGTTGCCAGGGCAAGACAACCCTGCACAGATTACCAAGAAAAAAAAAAAAAAAAACAGCATTAAGGGACCAGTGGATGGAGTTTATTTTTTACAGAGCATCAACGGAGTTGTGCAAGTGTTTTTGTTTGTTCCCTGCATTTCGAAGATGCTTGTTCACAAGGCCCAGTTTGACGACGGATTTGCGTATCGTTTATTTCTTAAGGATGATGCAATCCCAATGAAAAAGGGTCACGATCGTGTGTTGGAACCGCAGGCGGTGAGTAAAACTGCTTCAAATATCTCTGCCTCCTTGTTAGTGCGTCCCCTCCCATGCCAGAGACCCGGGTTCGAGCCCTGCTCGGAGCGAGTCGTTGCTGCTGCTGCTTTCGTTCAGTTTCAGCCTCTGGATCTGATTCTGGATCATAAATAAACGGCTGAATCTGACTGTAAGCCATGGTTTGTTTTGGATGAAGGGTTTTACCTCACGGTAATGTCTAGGCCCGTCGTCAAGGGGGGGCATCGGGGGGCAGTGCCCCCCCAAATGACTTTTTGTGCCCCCCTAAACGTAACGCACAGAACAATTAACCAAACTTGCATTACTGTGTATTCACACCGCCGGGGTCGAGAGCGTCAAAGTGGCATTTTCAATGTAAACCAGCGGGGCGGCACGACTTGGCCTTTGAGAGCGTCGAACAGAGTTGAAATCAAGGCAACTTTATGGTAATGAGCTATGACGCGGTTGGGCAGCAACCAATCGGAACGTAGAAGTCAACCGCTTGAGAGGATTCCAGAGGACGCAGCTCCGATCACATTAGTTCCCAAGTAAAATAGAGGACAGGTTGATTATTGCTGTTTAGCGTTTGCAGTAATCTATGATGTGTCCCTGTTTGCGTAAAAAAATTATTAAAAGTGATACTTGGACCAAGGTGTCTGAGATCGTTCATTTTAAGTAAAGGATCTTAATATTTCGTCCACATCAACATTTAATGAGATTAACTTATAACGTTAACCTCCTTTAGAAATGCATAACACATTACCTTCAGAAATGATTCAGACGATTAATTATTCAAAGCATTATTACACAGAACATAATTTTAAATATAATTATATTCATAAATGTCTGTTAAAACATCCCAAAACAGCACCCAAACCTTGCAAAGACCTAACTCATTAATTATTCAAATACAACAACCAATGGCAAGTCTCCAGCAGCAGACCTTTCAATATGTTATTTTTGTGTTAGTAGTTTTATTAATTCAAATTACAATATGCAGTTTGTGTGTAAGTATATGTATATGTATATATAAATCATGCAATTCATTTAGTTAAGCATACAGTATTGTATTGTTTATACGCAATTCCTTTGCGCAGCTGTGCTGCGCGTTGCATGCGATCTCAGAATAAAATTTTGGCGGTTTTGGAAATGTTAAGAGACAATAAACAGAGACGTTGAGATCAAACGGTGAAGTATTTTATTTGAATAATTGAACAAAACAAGACTATTGTGGTCTATTTTAGCTATAGCCTAATATGGGTTTATGTTATGGTCTGTCTCAGATCATTAAAAAAAGTGTGCCCCCCTATGAAAATTAAATGCCCCCCCATTTGGTTTGTTCTGGCGACGGCCCTGGTAATGTCACAGCTTCCACATGCTCTCAACGCAAAAGCCTATTCGCGCTCGTGATTCTTTAGCTCCGCCCACACGTCACGCCTCCAGTCGGTCGTGTTTTTCCGGCAAAAATCGGTACAGACTATCTTTCTCTTATGAATATAATAAAACTAAAGACTTTTTGGATTTATGAAGGATGCAGTACTACTCTATATGTACTCAAGATTAACAGGATATTGAGTGAAAACGAGCATTTCACCCCCCCCTTTAAGCTCTTTTCTGCTCGGGAGTCTAGAGAAGGTGTATATGTCACGACAACTGTGGTCTTCACCGGGGCAGACTTCCCAGACCAACACTCAACACGGTCAGCTCCAACCGTGGAAACTCTCCCAGGACGACTCAGAGCCTCAAGCTCAGACCTGTAGGACTAGTAACAGACAGACAGAGTTCCTTCACAAATTTACTTAGCTTCAGTGAATATATGGAGAAAGACACACCACCTCTCGAATTTTGAACAAGAGTGGATAGAAGTACAGATTGAAGTTGCTGCACGTTGGGCCTTCCATGGCCTCAGCTGGTGCCACCACGCTGGGTGACTTCAGGTAGGTTTGTGCCACCGGGTATGTACCTCAGGAATGACTCGAACGCTTCCCTCTCCTCTCTTCCAGACAACGGACCAGAGATCTAGACAGGGGCGAACCTCTGAAAGCACTCCACAAACAGGTATTTATACACAAGGGCTACACAACTGGATGTTCATATAGCAGCCAACACTTCTCTCAGTCGTCGTCCCCCACAATATGCACACTGTTCCTTACTTGCTATTGTTGACACGTCACCACTCGGCGGAGTAGGAGTCCAAAGCCACGAGTGGGCATGTATATAAAAAACGGTCGTCTCACAACACCGGTGCACGTTCTTCTCCACAGGGTTTTCTCTCCCAGCCTAGAGGGTGATTACTGACGACATGACACAGCACGACACTGCAGACTTCAAGTGTACACACAGCAAAGAAAAGGACTCACCCACTGCACTCCACACACTCACAGTGAATTAGGGTCAAAACCACATAGGACCGGGGATTAGTTCCTGGACGTTGGGGGCACCGATGCAACAGACGGCCAGAGGAAACGTCACAGCCACGACAAGGCACCAGACTCCTTTTTTGCTGCTCCCGGCTCACCCACCAATCCTATTACGGTGGGGCTGCTCACACTGGCCACAACTCACAAGAGGTATATGGATATTCCACACTTGCAAAGTAACTGTTGACACGACAAATATTTCAGTGTACTCACACTTTCATTAACACTGGATCTTTCCACTTCTCTTCCAGATAACCGACATCCGACACAACTGGCAGCACGATCTCCTTCCTGCAATCCTAGCAGATCTTCAATGGGTGTTAACTTCACATCACACAATGCATCTGAACTCAATGCTCCAATAAAGAAATTCGTATACTCAGCCCTGTGTGTGTATCTCTCTTTGCCCAAGCTCCACAGTACACCATACACTCTCTTTCCCACTCTCTCCTCCGCTCCGTTGCACCCACAATAACTACTGGGAATCACCAACCACTTCCTGTGTATCTGATGCCCTATTTATGTGTCTCCTCTTCACCAAATTGCCCAATCAGTGATCGCCACGCTCAACAAGACACCTGTTCCCAATAACACGCCGATTTGGGTTCGCCGGCGTTCCCGGAAGCGGCGGTGTTTGCGATGTATGGTCCGGGCGGAACTAATCTTCCTCATTTTTGGTTCCGCCCCATCACAGTCACTCCGTGACACGTACATCAGCGGTTTTGTGCATTGGCTGTGAAAGTACTGATATAGCCATCATCATGACAATTTTAATTCTAAATATCAAACATGTTTGACAATAATGTGTGCGAGCAGATCGGGAGGTGCAAGATTTGATCGGTGAACGCCTCACAAATAATAACAAATAATCTGTGCCGAACATCAGGACAGATCAAGGTGCTTGACAAGATGTTAGCTCCGATTCTTAGTGGGGGGAATCGGGGGTAAAGCCAGATGAATCATAATGAAAAGAAATCTAACAGAAAGAACTGGTGCGACGACACCTAGCTCTTGGATCTGAAAAAGTAACTGATATGATGAGGCCTTGAAATGAAATTATTATAAAGTATTGCATATGTTTAAGTCTGTTCATTTTTCAACAGGGTTCAGTCTATGCAGAAGTTCCACCAGGAGCCCCTCAGGAACCAATCAGTGCCGATTTGAACCCAAGTGGATCAGACAGTGGAGATCTCAGGATGAGGTTTGTCAGACAGACAATGTTTGAAGATGACTCGTGTTGTAAGCTTTTAGTGTGATTCTCTCTTAAATGTTTTGTCCAGGCTGGCTGAGGCAGAGTTTCATCTGTCTCAGTTAAACTCCAGATTAGAGGAGGAAAGATCAAGGAGAGAGGCTGCAGAAGAAGCCATGCGGTTGACTGAACAGAAAGTTAAGAGGTATAAGAGAAAAGTTCCTTTGTTAAATCACTTTTTTAAAAGCTCATAATATAAATAACATAACAGTGGTGTGACTAAAGTCCACTGAAGCTGGAGAATGAGCAAATGATATTTGTAAAATGTTAGTGCAATATACTTATGATCTTCTTAGGGAGCACGGCCTTGGAACATCCAACCCAGTCTTGCATGAATCTGCATGAGTGACTTAACATTCTGGAACAGCTCAATAGGGAAGCCTACCTACTCTGTAAACTGGAAATGAAATCGAAGGGATTTTACCAGACACTATCAAATAAAAAGCTAATCACAATGCTTCTCCTAGCATGTTAGATTGGAAAGGATGAAACCCTCTATCGCTTTAGCATTTGGACGTCCTCTTGTACTTTGTAGAGAATCGAATCAAAGCCAGCTTTCCCCTGTAACCCATGCTGTTCTGCAGATTTTGAAAGGATCATAGTATTTCAAGAGCATCCCTTGGCATAGGTCTTCTGAGATCACATAGGTCTTCTGTGCTGCTTGGTAGGACTGTCACACTTCAGGCATATCTTATTCACCCTTTCTGTCACTCTTCTGTGTTTCCTTTTCTCATTTTACCTTCTTTTTTGACTGTTGGGCTGAAAAAAAGTCATCTTCTATCTTAAATAGTCCTCTAGACTTTGGTGTCAGATAAGAAATCATAACCTTTGCACCACTACCCAAACTGGTTATAGTCTGCCAAGTAAGGTAAAGTATGGGCCTAGGTCAAGGCAATCTTTGACAATTAGTTCACCCTCAATATGTGAACAGCATCTTAGCTGAACTTCATCATCAGGGTCCAAAGTCTTTAATATGTTCATGAACACTTAATTGCTGCTGTCTTTGCACTTAATTACTGGGAAGTCTGGTTTTGTTTAAGGCAGTGTGATGGGGCCTAGTCTTGTGTAGCCAGACCTTCATACTTATGGTAGAAGGTCAGGGAACCTTGGCCACTTTGAATGACCAAGGACCGCCCAACAGGCCATATGACTGACAGGAAAAACAACCAATCTCCAATTTAGTGTTGTGCTGTGTCATTTTTAGGGGAATCACAATAACAGACCGGTGTGTAAAACACCTGGACATATTATAGTCTCTGCCACAAACTTTACTTATTTCATATACTTTTGGAAATCCATTGTCACAGTTGTAAACATTATGGCTTTATTATTTCATGAGGGGGTTTGGCATAACATCATCTTTGTTTCCAGGTGGAAAAAGCACGATGCGCATCTCTCAGAAATCCTGTATAATTCAAACAATATGCTGATGACTTCATGACGTCTGAGGCTGAGACTAGGGCTGCCCAAACTTTTCATGTAGTGTGGCCATTTTTTTTTTATAGGTGAAGTATAGGTGACTTCTGCATGTTCTCTTCAGATCTGAATAACATCATAATGATCAAAGATGGTTCATGGCCCAGAAAAGTTCAAGATGATGTAAGGTCCCATGATGTAAGGCATTACCTTTAATGGAGACCTATTATCCCATATTATGCCCCTTTGTACAAGATGTAATATGAGTAGCATGTGTCCCCATAATGTGTTTGTGAAGTTTCATGCATGTCTCTTTAAATGCAAATGAATGTCTGCTCACCACCACCTTTGCCAGAATAGGGTGTCTTTACAGCTCATTCCTCAAATACTCGGTTTGGTTAAATATCATGTCTATCGTGCTAAAACATTATGTGTTTTAAACCATAGTAGTTCATATTAAACTTCTGCACACACACTGAAAACGGCTTTCACACTGCATGTGAGTACTAAACGAAGTTATTTTTCATGTCTTAAAGGGACCTATTATGCTTTTTCAACTTTAGTCTGTAATGTTGCTGTCTGAGCATAAAAAAGATCAGCAAAGTTAAAAAGTTCAAAGTCAAAAGGAGATCAGAAATCACTTTTCTACAAAATAAGACCCCTTTAAAACACATGAGTTACAGAAACAGTTATGTCTGTGAAGGTAAACAGCCGGGAAAGAAATTGCATGTTAATATTAGATCTGTGTGGCAGCAATGTAATGTATAGTAAGTAAATCAAAATTTCCACTGCTTTCTTGTCTCCTCTGAGGCTGTGATACAAAAATAGTGTTCTGTGCTCCTCAGTGCAGCCAAAGACAGAACTGTAACAATTTCTAGAACTTTCGCCATGGATTTTGAACAGGCAGACCACTGACACTTGCAAAACACAATGGTTGGCCATGGTTGGAAAGGGGCGGTAACATTTTCTACTTCAAAGTGGGGGTGAAATCTGATGTGCTAATTTTTTCACAAGATTGTAGAGAAAGAGTTACCAAAAAAATGTACTGGGTTAATCTTTTCATGTTTCCTGGGTTGGTTAAATCAGGGTTGTGATTCTGTTAAACACAGAAGTCGTCAGACTTTCATAATATGTCACATTTAAAAGAAAAATATTACAACACAAATGCATATGTTTTTTTTATTCATTTATTAATAACTGATACACTTTGCTAGTGTTTTGTGCACCATTTGATATTCTGTGTGTGTGTGTGTGTGTGTGTGTGTGTGTCAAACCAGCATGGAGTCAAACCAATTACGGCATTCTCAAAGGGACTTTAGCGTTCAGCTAGAAAGAGACGAGGAACAGTGTGAAGATCTTGTTCTTCGCCCAAGCCGGCACCTGTTCATACACAAGGTACTTCATGTAAAAATGTATGTATAAATGAAGCTTCCAGTCACTCCCCTCAGCTACTGAAACCATTAAAACCCATTCAAAGTACTATCAGCTTGTTAATTCTTAAAATAATTGCAGTTGCAATTTATAAAGAGAGAGAGAAACAAGAGATTGACTAACTTTTGAACCTGATCTGTCAGTTATCATTCTTTATATTTTCATTGAAAGTTTCAGCTGTTTATATGTCCATTAGACAGAACGTATTTGTTTTTAATTTAGATTTTAGATGAAAGTGAGGCTTCATGATGAGTAGGGCTGTTAAGCAATACATTTTTTTTTTTCTAATTAATTACATAATGTCATGAATCAAATTATTTGCAATTGAATCTCTCACTGAATCTCTCATAAAAAATTGCTTTAGAATGAAATATTTTATTTAGTTTAACTCAAAAATTGTTATGCATAAACATTTAGGCTCCAATGGCCATCCCTATTTAAATATATTTATTTTTACGTACAGGCTGCGTACTGCAAAGGATAATTGCAACAGTGCAATGATAATCACATAGATAATGCCATGAGATGAATGGTTTTTAAATGGGTTATAAAGAGTTAGTTCACCCAAGAATGAAAATGTATCCATCTTCTACTCACCATCAAAGCATCCTAGGTGTATGTGACTTTCTTCTTGCTGAATAATCCAATCCGAGTTATATTAAATATTGTCCTTCCTTGCTCTTCCAAGCCTTTCAATGGGGGTACGTTTGTTGTCAATGGATCAGAAGACGTGAAATAAAGTAAAGTAGTATGTTGTCAAAAATAACCATTCCATTAAATTCCTGGGGTCAGAATTGTATGGAAAAATATGTTCATTTGTCTCTGTATGTTGTTTACTTCAAATGTTATGCCACTTTCTATATAATTTTTTGATGTTTTGGGTTCCGGTTGGGTGCAGCAAAGGGTTAAAAAAGAACCCTTTGGGACATTATTTCAGCTTGGTACCTGCCAGATTATGAAAATAGACACTTTAAGGATTTTAAAAAAATCAGGTGGCATAAAAAAGCCGGCGGGTGCGCGTGGACCCCTATTTCCATCTAAACTAAACACAGCACTTCTGTGATGTTCTGATTTGCAATGATCTGTAAAGCCACCATTTCTGCACAGTGATTTTTTCCAATAAGAGAACCCTGATTTCGACATGAATATAGACATTGGGGAATTTGGGAGCGAAAAGTGGCGACAAGGGTAGCAAAAAACAGTCTTTAAAGACAGAATACTCCAGCCACATAAAGAATGAACCTCCTTATTGTTTCCATGGCGACGCGTCATGCTTGTCATGTGACACAATACAGCCAAAATAGTTCTGTATTACACATGGATCGCTTTTATTTAGTTTTTCCTGTTTTATTCAATACATTTGCAAACATACTCACTATATTATGAAATATCTGATTTTCCGATTCTGAAATATGTGCAAGTAAATATATTTGGTAGCTCAAACACTTTTATATCGACCGTGTTAGTTGATCTATACCAGGTGAGGAGCGCGGCCATGTTAGTTCAAGCTGAATCCGAGCTGTGGGATTTACAACATGCACATTCGTCCTCTCCTCCTGAAGCACGTTGAAGTAAGTCTCCTGTGAACTCGAAGAAGGGCAGAGTTAACTTATGTTACCTACACAATCTGTATATGATATCAATAAAAACATGAAGTCAGATTATATTTTTAAGGATCATTATTGCGTTTTCCATAGACATCAGCGTGTATTTTACAAACTGTAAATGTATGTTTTTGCTTGTACTTATGTGTATTTAAATGTCTTAAACCTAAAATAAGCATTATATGTTTGAAAACACTTAATATGTGTGATGTGACCAGTGCTCAGCACGTCTGATCTGGCTCAGCGCCAGTCAAAGCGTGAAAGCGGATTTAAATTCAGCAGTTAATGACGTGACGCACTGAAAGTTCTAATCACACCTGTGTGATCGTATGTGTCAAAGGGTTAACAAGTTTATTGGTTTACTTCGACAGTCCTTCCACAATTTAGTTAACAAACCTAAAATAAGTGAGAGCAGCAGCTAAATATCCTTTCATATTTTAATGACAACCATCAAAAAGATTTGTGACTCACCATGAATTGTCTTCAAGTTGGATAGATAGATGGATTCTTTCTCCCGCCTACTGGCATAACGTCAGAGAATGTTCTGGTATTGCTCAAGCCAAAGCCATTCACAGTCAAAATTTCAAGCAAAGATAATATAAAGCCAAGACCTCTGCTTCTTTTCCCAAGTTGCATCGACACATTACTGCCCCGAGTGCCACCAATTGTTTGGGGGTGGAATTGCATCTGTGCATCATTGTGAAGAATTCTCCGGTTGCTCTTCTCGTCGACGATTGATGGAACGGGGGCCAATCAGGGGCCAATCAGATTTCAGCAGGGGCCATGGCCCTGCCTCTAGAACCAACCCCTGGTCTGAGGGGCGTTTTTTTTTTTTTTTTTTTTTTACAGATGTGCACACTTTATTTCACGTCTTCTGAACTGTTGACAACAAACACCCGCTTTCACCTTTGAAAGGCTTGGAAGAGCAAGGACAATTTTTAATATAACTCTGATTGGATTATTCTGAAAGAAGAAAGTCACGTACACCTAGGATTGCTTCGAGGGAAGATGGACTAATTTTCATTCTCGGGTGAACTTACCCCTCAAAGTGACAGTTCACCCTAAAATTTTTAATTATGCCGTCACTGAAAGAAAGAAAGTCATACAGGTTTTAGATTACATGAGGTTGTGTAAATGAAGCTCTTCAGAGTTTCAACACACACACACACCATGTTGCATGAAATCAGTTAACAGCAGTCTTATGATAATGTACTAATTTCTGGTGTGATATTACTGCTATGATACGAGAATCATATTTTTTGCCACTGTATCTTGGATTTTAGGGCCATACAGTGGGGAAAGTATTTATTCCATCCCCTGCCAATTTTGTAAGTTTGCCCACTTACAAAGAAATGAAGGGTTTGTAATTTTTATGGTAGCTTTATTTTAACGTTTAGAGAACAAATACCTACCAAAATACCCACACTATATAAAGGTTAGAAACTGACATTTCAGTCAGTGAAATAAGTATTTGATCCCCAAGAGAAAAATGACTTGGTACTTGGTCCAGAAACCCTTTTTGGCAAGCACAGAGGTAAGATGATTTTTGTAGTTGGTCACCAGGTTTGCACACATCACAGGAGGGATTTTGGTCCACTCATCTTTAAAGATCCACTCTAAATCCATAAGGTATCTTGGCTGTTGTTTTTCAACTCAAAGTTTCAGCTACCTCCACCGGTTTTCTATAGGATTGAGGTCTGGAGACTGACTAGGCCACTCCATGACCTTAATGTGTTTCTTCTTGAGCCACTTCTTTGTTGCCTTGGCTGTATGTCATTGTCATGCTGGAAGACCCATCCACGACCCATCTTTAGTGTTCTGGCTGAGGGAAAGAGGTTCTGGTGACTTTGGTCCCAACTGCCTTAAGATCATTAACAAGCTCCTCCCATGTAGTTCGGGGCTGATCGTGATTATCCTTAACCCATGAGGCAAGATTTTGCACAGAGCTCTACACCCAGGCGGATTTATGGTTGTTTTGTGTTTCTTCCATTTGTCTCTGACATCTTTTGACAGTTCTTTGGTCTTGACTATTGAGGTTGGAATGGAAGATACAGATTATGTGGACAGGTGTCTTATACACCTAATGAGCTGACATTAGGAGTAAGTTCTTAAAGTGGAAGGATTAATCTGTTTTCCACATGGGTACAAAACCAGTCTGTGGGAGCCAGAATTCTTGCTGGTTGGTAGTGGATCAATACTCATTTTACTCACTGAAATGCAAATATACTACCTACTATAAAAATTACAGAGACTTAATTTCTTTGTAAGTGGGCAAACTTACAAAATCAGCATGGGATCAAATATATATTTTCCCCACTGTATAACTGCATTCTATAGGCTACACATTCTAAACGAGTTGTTTTCCTGCATATTTTTTACCACTCATGAAATGTAAAATGACATACTGTATGTAGGTCTGATGAGGGTATGTTAAATGTGTCAATAATTTTAATGCATCACTTTTTCCATAATTTATTAATTAAATGCGTTAAAGAAACACTCCACTATTTCGGAAAATAGGCTAATTTTCCAACTCCCCTAGAGTTAAACATTTGAGTTTTACTGTTTTCGAATCCATTCAGCCGATCCCCGGGTCTGGCGGTAGTACTTTTAGCTTAGCATAGATCATTGAATCTGATTAGACCATAAGCATCTCACTCTCTGTAGTTACATTGTGTACGAAGACTGATGGAAAATGAAAAGTTGCTGGGGTATATTTTAAGGCGCTGCATAATTAATAATATAATTATAAATAAATATCGGGCCAGAAAATTGCAACTTTATATTTTCATCCTATAACAGAAGAGTCAAGTTTTAAATATTTTCATATCTTCAGAAGTTTTAAAAATATCGAAACTCTTTGTTTATTTTTGAGCGAGATGCTAATGATCTAATCAGATTCAATGATCTATGCTAAGCTAAGCTAAAAGTGCAACCACCAGACCCGAGAAACTCAACAGTTTAACTCTACGGAAGTTGGAATATGAGCCTATTTTCAAAAATAGTGGAGTGTTCTTTTAAATTTACAGCCCTAATTATAAGTAATCATTGCAGAAATCCAGGTAATTACAAAGGGTTCACAAACTTTTTCTTGCAACTGAAATTCCTGAATCTAAAGCTACAGTAACTGTCATGTTTTTGCTTACAAGTGAACTGTAGTAATGCCCAGTATCATTTTTAAAGGTGCCTAATTTTGGTATGGTATTATTTCATTTATGTATTTATTTATTTATTTTAGATGAAGCGTGGGGTTCACTTGTGCCAGCGTTGGCTCAAAGGAAGGAGCGTATACTGCTGTTCCAAACTACTGCCATCCAGGGGGAAGTCTCGCTACATATTCATGGGATACCTTCTTATGCTTCATCTGCTGGTTTTTGTGTGCCTCAGCTGGTCCCTTTAGAAAACAATTGTCACCGAAATAAAATTTGCACCAATAGAAGATCTGCAAAAAAAAAAAAAAAAATGGTGTGGGCAGAGAAATGCTCATAGTCCAGGCGCTTTGATGCATCACATAGTCAGTGTAGGAGCTTCTCTTTAGCTGCTCACTCAAATTTAGAACTTACTTTGTTTCCATATAGACTTCACCACCAGCATTTATGATGCAGAGACCTCATGCGTATTGGAACGTGTACAGATGACCATTAGAGTTTGGGTTATCTTATGTAATTACTATGCACTGAAATCTTAAATTTAGTTAAGCAATTGGTTTTTATTTTTTTATTATTATTTTTTTTACATTCTACCATCAAATAAACCGAAGATGAATGTCTTGTTTTGTCTGCACTGGAAATGAACCTGAGATCAAAACATAATTTTATTGTTGTATGTTTACAGAGAGATTATTGAGTTAATGTGCAAACTTTTAGAAGTTGTTACACTGTAAGCTAGTAAACTAAAACCGTTAGAAGCTTTACTATGTATCTGATTACAATTTAGAAACACTGGAATTAAAATTGTGGTTTTGGAATTTAAACTAAATTATGGTTACTTTGAAGGTTGATTGTTTCTGTGGAATTTATTTATAGCATGAACCTTTCAGATGTTTGCTTGCAGAGCCATACATTTATATTATTGTATAAAGTACTACCTGTTTTGCAACACTAAATATGTGGAGTAGAGTATGATATGAGAAAAAGAGTGAATCTTTGTTGAATTAAACTACTGAGACCTTCCATGTGTCTGCACAATAATTATATATGCACTATATATATATATATATATATATATATATATAATAAGCACAAAGATTTTTGCTATTAAATCATAATATAACTTTGTGATATACATTTAGTGGCCTTCAATTAAATCATGTGTATGGCATTTGATTTCAAAGTCCTATCAATAATGGCATTTTCAAATACTGAAGATGTTATTCATCATTACAGTAATTACAGTGCTAATGCATGTCTGGTGTAAAGCATCCATCAATATCAGGGAATATTGAAGAACAATTCAAGCTCAGATAATTGAATCAGCCCTATTTATTGACTAATTGCAAAAGTGTAAATGTAACTCCTGTCCATTTCCTTGAGATCAGTATAGCACAGATTAATGTGTAACTTTAATCTGTTGTAACTGATATCATACAGAAAAAAAGTGCAGCATGTTCAATCACTGTCATAAAACCATTGGCATAGTGTAGATCAGGAAAGTACACCACTATATTGACAAACACATATTGTTTGTATGTTCACTGGCATACATATATATAATTTAATTAAATTCCGTATTGCATTGCACTGGGGGGAAAATGTCTGCATAAACTTAGCCTCTATGTTTTAAAAAAATTATATATATTACTGATTTTATGCAACCAGCAACTAGCATTTTTCCATCATAGGGCAATATGTCGGCTTGCAGCAGAGTGAAGTCCACTAATGTTCTTTCTTTACTAGATAAAGAACAACTGTCTTCATAAATACTCAGTACACAGAATACAGGGCATAACGGAATTAAAGAAAAAGTAAATTGAGAAACTTACTGAACCACCCCACCCCAAAAATTTTGCATTTCTTCACATTCCCACATTTCCACATAAATTATGAAAAAAATTACCGTGTAGTTTATTACATTTAAAGCATAGGTCAGGGATATTTGGGTTATATTTATTTAATCTTATGGGGTAATATAAGTTCACGTTATACAATTGTATTATAAGAGAATAAGAACATTGGGGGGAGTTGAGCAGAATTCTTTAGGCCTGAAAAAATAAAACTTCTAACTTGCCGATAATTAAAAGCTTCAAATTATATTAGAATATTGTCTTCATATAAATCCATCACCCTAGTAAATCTGTATTTTGTAATGATTTTATTTTTTATTCTCAGTGTAACAGACAGTTCTGAAAATGCAGAATGCAATTAATTCAAGGGCAAGCTTCAGTTATGTCTATGACATTGCAGTTATAATAGCATGGAAGGTTTTTGTTCCACAGAGAAAAACCAAAAGAAACCTTACAAATTTGTCACATTTTTTAAATAATAAAATTAGAAGACGGAGCCCCATTAGTACAAGTAAGTGACTGTAGGTTTTATAAGTGACTATCAATAACTTAGAAGTAGAAGTTTATGGAACTTCAAATTACTTCACTATTATACTATAACAGCAGAAATTGCATAGGTCAAAACAAACACAATACATATTTTTGCCAACTATTTTAAACAATAATTACAACAAAACCTAAAATAGCAAGTCTTTTCCTTAAAATTACCTTTAAACTGTCCCAAACCCCTGCTTTAAAAGAGAAAATGACTATAGAAGAAACCCAGTGATGAAGAAAACATTACAAAGAATGGCATATAAGAGGTTTAGCTTGTGGATGTTCATGAAAAGCAGGATGTTCATTTGTGCAGGAGTCATCCAGAAAGTATTCAGACTCTTTTCTCCCCCCTTTTGCTAAAATACTTTCATTATTTTTTCACATCTATATTCAATGCCCCAAACCATAAAACACATTTGCGAGTTTATTTAAAAGGACAAAAACTGAACTATCACTATTAATATAAGTATTCAGACTCTTCAGGCTCTGACACCTGAAATTTAGTTTAGGTGCCTTCCATTTCGCTGGATCATCTTTTAGATTTTACCATAAGGATGCAACATATTAAAATGTGAGAACAAAATATATAATTATAAATATATAACTATAATAATGTATAAGGTATCTGAGTTCTTTTTGAATGCTGTATGATTTTACAAAGGGTAATGCTCTACTCATACTTTGTGAAAGGTTCAGCTTTACAATCATTTGTCATTCAGTAATAAACTACTCAAAGTGCAGATAAAGACCAAAAAAAAAGGCTTAAATAAAAGTGCTGAACACTTTTTGACTGATGTCAAATGTTTTAAAATCTTCCCAGCTAACATTTGCTGTGACGTCTGCTTCAAACATTTCATGCTTTCTAAAGAAAAGGTGAATACTTGACTATCGAAGTCTTGCACATAATTCTTTCAGTGTGCTTTTGTCATTGAAATTAATTGGGATGTCCAAGCTTCAAATAAGGTATTTCAGGTAATGAAAGTCTTGAAATATGTCACTGACCTTCATCTAAGTTAGGTAATTAAAAATAACATTTATAAAAACACCAAATTACAAGATTTACTAGCTTGCACAATGTGAGGTATATAAAACCCAGACTCCGAACACATTCTATTGTTATGGTTTTAGCATGAAAGCCGATAACTTCACTTGTTTTATTAAAGTCTGGGTGTTAATCATGATGTTGTTAATCATCCCTGGAAAAAAAAAAAAAAAAAAAAAAAAAATATATATATATATATATATATATATATATATATATATATATATATATATATATATATATATTATAAATAAATAACATCAATGTTATCATCTGATTAAAAAGAGAATAAAACTGGAATTGTTGGAAGAGTCTGAGATTCTTCACAGTGGATATGTTTTTGGTCTTAGGTTAGTATGAGATTATATAGTCATTATATCATTGTAAAATAACCCCTCTACAGTTTGACCAGGTCCCAATGCACCTGATCAGGGCCCCTTGAAGGGGTTTATTTTGTGACAGTGCCTGACTGGCTGTATATGATTCTACTTATTAAACAGTTACCAAATAAATACATCGACAGAAATTAAATATATTTAACGATAAAATTAAGATAAAATACCACAGTGATATACAGTAGACATAAAACTATGTAGCAGCTGTACAGCTGTATGTATATATATATATATATATATATATATGTGTAACATGTGTACATAGTAAATATGTGTGTGTGTGTGTGTGTGTGTGTGTGTGTGTGTCTGTGTGTTTGTGTGCATAGCCTAATCGTTATTCTAATCATATCATTTTTCCAAGCACACTTCCAATTCCAAACCACATCAATCTTAATCATTCTTATTAAACTATAGGTGATATTTCATTGCTGATGGGGGAAGGTATGAAAAAAAGTTGATTTAAATTAAAAAAATAAAATGAAATGGCTATGAAATGATGCAACACTTTGCAACACATGACCATCGTACTCAGTTGGGTCAGTACGGTTGCAGAAAAAATAAACACACACACAGAGAAAAGTCGTAGGCTATATAAACTGCAACACATGCCACACCTTCCTTTTTCATAAATAACATATCTATGAGCTGTTATGTACAAGCTTAGTAATGAAAACTGATGTGGTTTGGATTTTAACAGGACTTATGTAATCAGGGCCTTAAATAAAAAAGCATTTTCTGAAACAGAAGTTGCGACTGACTCTACTAATTGTATTGTGCCAAATTTCTGAGTGAAAATGGGAAGAAAAAATGTTAGACAGGACTTGGTTTTATCAATCAGTTGTCTGGATTGTGTAAAGTAAGTGTTTCCAACTGGAATGGTCACTGAATGTAACTGCATTTAGATGACAAGTGAGCATATCACAAGAAAAGCAAACATGTAAGGATGAATTGTTCACAATTAAGCCAGTAACCAGCATTAAAGGGATAGTTCACCCTTTTGTTAACGTGTTAATGTTAATGTTTAAAAGATAGAATATTTTTCTAAAAATCTTTGTACAACTAAAGAAAGTCATGTACAACTGGGATGACATGAGGGTGAGCAAATGAGTGGACTATACCAACTTCTATTTATTTAAAAAAATATATAAACAGGGTACATATTTGACGACTTGAAAAGTAAAAGAAAACACAGACTGTTGCCTATTTTATGGGGAAGAGAAATTGTATGCAATATTTAATTGCTGCACATGGATGGATTGCTAAAGCAAAACACCTCAGCTCTGTAAATTAATTTTTATATATCTATGCAGGTAATTCCCCTGGCCTCTAGAGGCACTTGTCCAAGGCCTGCAAAACAGATTTCAATTTTTACATGGACCCAGGGGCGTAGCCATCATTTCAGAAGCGAGGGGGACAGGAATGATATATATATATGAAGACAGTGGAAGCAATCAAAAACAACAAAAAGAGCAATGATATATAAGTGCTATAACAAGTCTCAGTAAGGGTTAACACAGTACACGTAGCATGGGATTTTAAATAATATAATAAATAAAAAGAGAATAGAATAAAAAAAGAATAGAGCAAGCTAGTTGGAGGTCTTTACAAACACACACACACACACACACACATATAAAATTGCATAATAAATGGAAAGAAAATAGAATACAAAAAGATTAGAAAGGTAGTTAGAAAGTTTTTTTTAAGAACAGAATTAGAATAGTGAGTGTTAAAGTTAGAGGGTCAAATAAAGATGGAAGAGATGTGTTTTAAGCCGATTCTTGAAGATGGCTAAGGACTCAGCTGCTCGGATTGAGTTGGGGAAGTCATTCCACCAGGAGGGAACATTTAATTTAAAAGTCCATAAAAGTGACTTTGTGCTTCTTTGGGATGGCACAATCAAGCGACGTTCACTTGCAAAACGCAAGCTTCTAGAGGGCACATACAGTAAGTCTGAAGTAACAAATTTAGGTAAATGGGTGCCAGTGGTAGTTTTGTAGGCAAACATCAATGCCTTGAATTTTATGCGAGCAGCTATTGGAAGCCAGTGCAAATTGATAAACAGAGGTGTGACGTGTATTCTTTTTGGCTCATTAAAAATGAATCTTGCTGCCGCGTTCTGAATTCATTGTAAAGGTTTGATAGAATTGGCTGGAAGACCTGCAAAGAGGGTAATTGCAATAGTCCAGCCTGGACAGAACAAGAGCTTGAACAAGGAGTTGTGCAGCATGTTCCGAAAGAAAGGGCTTGATCTTCTTGATGTTGAATAAAGAAAATCGTACTCGGTTACTAACGTAACCTCGGTTCCCTGAAATACGGGAACGAGTACTGCGTCAAAGACGCATATGGGAAAAACCCCTTTTATCTCCTGAACTGAAGCCTTATTCAATCACGCAGTGAAACTGCACAGCCATTGGATCGTGCAGTGCTATTAAAACAAACCAATGGCTTGGCAGCGGTGCTGCACGAACCTATGGCAGAGAAGCCCACCAAAGCCCGCCAATATGGGCGGGGCATCTGGCTATATATTGGCCGCTTCGCCACAGGAATTCAGGTTACTTCGACTGAAGCGACGACTGAGTTGTGCAGCCTTTTTAGCATGGCAAGGAACGCAGTACTCGTTCCCGTATTTCAGGGAACCGAGGTTACGTTAGTAACCGAGTACGTTCCCTTTCAATACTTCACTCGTACTGCGTCGAAGACGCATATGGGAACCCAGTTCAATCACGCCATGCTAAGAAGGGAGGACGACCAACGCAATCAAACTTGATTTGTTAAACCAAGATATGATAATAGCAACTAGGGGCAGAATAAGCTCAATGAGGTTACGTCTGGCCTAGCCTGATCATCCCGTGTTCGTATCGCCTCAGTAGCCAAGGGACCGAGTGCATACGAGTAGAGTTTGAGCCTTGGGCAAGAATGGCCAAGAGCATGCAAATGAGGAACAAGAAGGTGACCTTCACACAGAAAGTACCCTAGCATGAAGCGCCGGGACGTCTAGATTGTAAAATCTAGCAAATGTGGACGGCGAGCTCCAGCCAGCCGCCTCACAAATTTCTGCGATAGTCACACCATTAGACCATGCCCAAGACGAGGATACTGCTCTCGTCGAATGGGCTCTTACTCCAATTGGGCTCTGCAGGCCCAAAGAAGAGTAGGCTAGCTGGATTGCATCAACAATCCACCTTGAAAGTCTTTGCTTAGAGACCGGTAACCCTCTGGTGCAGTTTCCAAAGCATATGAAGAGCTGTTCTGATCGTCTTATTGGCGCAGAACGCTCTATGTAGACTTTTAGAGCCCTCACTGGGCAAAGTAGATTCAGCCCTGGATCCTCCTCTGTGTTTTGTAATGCAGAGAGGGTGACCACTTGTGCTCTAAAAGGTGTGGAGAGCACCTTTGGCACATAGCCATGCCTCGGTTTCAGGACGACCCTCGAGTCGTTAGGCCCGAATTCTAGGCAATTAGGGCTTATCGAAAGTGCTTGCAAATCACCCACACGCTTAACAGACGCTAGTGCCAATAGCAGAGCGGTCTTTAGCGACAGGGCTTTAAGGCCTATGGACTGTAGCGGTTCAAAGGGGGCCCCCTTCAGGGCTCTCAGCACCGTGGGCAGGTCCCAAGAAGGGACGGAGGGAGGGCAAGGCGGATGAAGCCGTCTGGCACCTCTCATAAATCGGATGACTAAGTCGTTTCTGCCCACCGACTGGCCTGCTATAAGGGCGTGTGACGCCGCTATAGTTGCTACATAGACCTTGAGCGTGGAGGGGGATCATCCCTTCTCCAAGAGCTCTTGCAAAAATGACAGTATCACTGATACGTCACAAGAGGTCGGGCTTTCACCATGGTCTGAACACCATGTGGAGAACACAGACCATTTGGAGGCATAGAGGCGTCGTGTAGACGGAGCTCTAGCCTGTGAAATTGTGTCTAGCACACGCTCAGGGAGTCCCGCGGACTCCCGTCGAGCGACCAAAGGTGCAGAGACCACTTCTCTGGGTATGGATGCCAAATCGTCCCGTCCGCCTGAGAAAGGAAGTCCCGTCTTCAGGGGAACGGGCCATGGGGCTGCAGTCAGCATCTGCGACAGGTCGGCTATCCAGTGCTGATTTTCCCAGAATGGGGCTACAAGCAGAACCCTGCATCTCTGGTCCCTGACCCGCCTGATTACTTGGGGAATCAGAGGGACCGGAGGAAAAGCATAAAGAAGACGGTTGGGCCAGTCCTGGGACAACGCGTCCTTGATCTTGGAAAAATATATTGGGCAATGAGAGTTGTCTTTTGAGGCAAAGAGGTCTATTTCCGCTCTGCCAAAGACCTCCCATATCTTCTGAACCGTCTGCGGGTGGAGTCTCCACTCTTCTGAGGAGACTCCGCTTCTTGACAGCATATCCGCGCCCTTGTTCAGCTTGCCCGGAAGATGCACTGCTCTCAGGGACCCCAAATTGCTTTGGGTCCATTCCAGCAGTCGCGACGTCAGTCTGAAGAGACGCGTCGATGACAGCCCACCTTGGTGATTTATATAAGAGACCACCGTCATGCTGTCCGATCTGACCAGCACGTGGTGACTCTTTAGGTCTGACAGGAAGCTCTGGCAGGCTCGGTGAACTGCAATCATCTCGAGGCAGTTGATGTGAAGCCTGCTCTCCTCTTTCGACCATTGGCCGAAAGCGGGTTTCCCTTCGCACAGCGCGCCCCAACCCTTGTTGGACGCGTCTGTGGAGATCACTTTCCTTCTGCAAACCATACCAAGTGGAGCACCCCGTTCCATCCATTGCATGTCCCTCCAAGGGGTCAGGGCCGAAATACAGTCCTGACTCACCTTGATATTCAAGCGTCTGTGACGCCATGCATGAGGTGGAACACGTGGTTTCAGCCAATATTGGAGGGGGCGCATACGAAGCAGCCCGAGCTCCAGCACCGGCGATGCCGCCGCCATAAGACCCAGCAGCTTCTGGAATGTCTTTAGGGGTCGAGAAGCACCTATTTTGAAAGAGGCCGCAAGTCGCTGTAGAGCCGCAGCGCGCTCCTTCACCATTGTTGCCCTCATCGTCACTGAGTCTAACACTGTTCCCAGAAACGATATCTGTCGGCTGGGGGACAGTGAGCTCTTGACAAAGTTCACCCTGAGCCCCAGGCATTCCAGATGGCTGAGGAGCACAGTTCTGTAACCCAATGCCTCCCCCTCTGACTGAGCTAGAACTAGCCAGTCGTCGAGGTAATTGAGAATGCGGATGCCCTTCTGCCTGAGAGGGGAGAGAGCCGCATCCATGCACTTTGTGAACGTGCGAGGCGCCAGAGACAGCCCAAAGGGGAGGACCTTGTATTGGTAAGCCACGCCCTCGAAGGCAAATCTGAAAAACGGCCTGTGACGGGGGGCTATCTGGATGTGAAAGTAAGCGTCTTTCAGATCCAGCGAAAAGAACCAATCCCCTGAGCGTATTTGCGAGAGGATTTGTTTCAATGTGATCATTCTGAAGCGCCGTCTCATGAGGGCACGGTTCAGATGTCTTAAATCGAGGATGGGGCGCAGCCCACCATCCTTCTTGGGAACCAGGAAGTAACGGCTGTAAAACCCTGAGTCGCGGTGTGCTGGGGGAACGATTTCTATAGCTCCCTTCACCAGCAGATTTTTCACTACGGCACGAAGAACGTGAGCGTTCTCGTTGTGCACTGAAGTGGTGACCGCCCCGTGAAAGCGTGGTGGCCGTCGTGCGAACTGAAGGGAATAGCCGTGTTTTATTACTCCCATGACCCAATCTGATACCCCGGGAATGGCTTGCCATTGTGAGGCCCGGATGGACAGAGGTTGTATTAACTCGAGTGATTGACCGCCGTGGGGGGACATAGCACTCGTGAGTGTTGTGTGAGGAAAACTGCTCTTTTTGTGAAGGAGTGTGTTTTTTATTTTTTGCACTATAACAGCGCTATGCTGTCTGGGCGCTAACAAGGGCCCATTGTTTGCAGCAGGAACAACTTCGTCGACATCTGGAGATGGACGGCAGAACACACGGGGCAGTTTGGGGGGTGGTCCGGCTGTGGCGAGACTTAGCCCCCTCCTCTTTCTTTCCTGTTGATCAGGATGACGGCGGCGGCGCAGGGTCCAGCACTATCTTGGGCCGGGGTCCCATGCGCTTGGGATACTGATACCGTCTGGTGGCCGAGCGAGAACGGTGTCGAGGCTCGGGTTTCACCGGCTGGGCTGCGGTGGTAGCAGCTGGCGCTTGCTTAGGAGGCTGACGAATCGGCACCTGTTTGGGGCGACTGGCAGCAGATGAAGCGCGCTTCGGCAGGAAGTGTCGCATTGCCTGGGACGACTTCTGCGCCTCTGTGAAACGCTCGGCGAATCCCTCTATCGCCGGGCCAAAGAGGCCGCTGGGGGAGATCGGTGCGTCTAGGAACTGGGCTCTGTCAGCATCCTTGATCTCCGTAAGGTTGAGCCATAAGTGGCGCTCCAAGACGACCAGGTTAGCCATCGAGCGCCCAATGGCCTGGGCGGTGCTCTTGGTAGCCCGCAGCGCCAAGTCTGTTGCACTTCTCAGCTCCCTGAGCGTGGCGACATCTGGGCCAGACTCGTCGGTGGCGGCGAGAAGTTTGGCCTTTAAGACTTGAAGCACCGCCATAGAGTGGAGCGCCGCGGCTGCTTGCCCTGCCGATGAGTAGGCACGCCCGGCGAGCGCCGACGTCGTACGGCAGGGTTTGGATGGATGGTTGGCCTTGGCTTTCCATCCAATAGCTGCTGGCGGGCAGAGATGCACGGCCACAGACTCGTCCAGCGGCGGCAGCCGTTCGTATCCTCTTTCATCAGCGCCGTCAATTGAGGTGAGGGCGGATAAAGATGAAGTACGCAGGCGCGCTGAGTAGGGGGCGCGCCACGATTTAGTGAGCTCGTCGTGGACCTCCGGGAAGAACGGAGCAGTTCGCTGACGAGGGGCTTGCTGGCGCCCCGGCAGAAACCATTCATCCAGACGGCTACGGGCTGGTTCCTCTGGAGGAGACCAATCCAGACCCAGCTCATCCACTGCCCTGGAGAGAACGCGGATAAGCTCGGCGTCCATCCCGAGTTTCGAGCGGTTTGGTTCAGATGACATCGAGGGGGCGGGGTCCGGGGAGCCCGACAGCTCCTCAGCATCTGAAGCGGCTAGAGACATGCTGTCCTCTAGCAGTTCCTCCTCAGTCCCTCCAAACAAAACCAGATCACTCGCGGCAGCAGAGGGACACTGGTCTGGCTGTACAAAGAGGACTGGGGAATCCCCTCTGGGCGGAGAAAACGAGGCACGCGGGGGCTGAGCCGGCGTGAGCTCGCTTTCATCCTGCTGCTTTAATCCTCTGCCCCGCCTTTTCTTCCTCGCCGGCTCGCGGGATGAAGAAAAAGGGAGGGCGCGAGGAGCGAGATCGCTCTCTGAAAAGAAAGCGATTCGCGAGCGCAGAGAGGCGATATTCATGTTCTCGCAATGAGAACATGAATTCCCCGCGAGTGCTGTGTCAGCGTGGGGTTTCCCCAAGCACGCGACACACTCGCTGTGCCCGTCATCAGCGTGCAGAGGGGCTCTGCACGAGCTGCAATGACGAGACGGCATTTGCAACAACGCCGTAGAAAAAGGCTCTTTTAGAGAAATTTGCTCTTTCAATATATCTCACCGGATGGCCGCAGGGAAGCGATGAATCTGCGGTGGGGACCGGCAGTCGCGTTCCAGTGCGAGGCGTGTCAACGGCGAGCAGTTCAGCGGAGATCAGGGAAGCGATGTGACGTCGTCGCTGAAGGAGAAATAATCTGAATTCCTGTGGCGAAGCGGCCAATATATAGCCAGATGCCCCGCCCATATTGGCGGGCTTTGGCGGGCTTCTCTGCCATAGGTTCGTGCAGCACCGCTGCCAAGCCATTGGTTTGTTTTAATAGCACTGCACGATCCAATGGCTGTGCAGTTTCACTGCGTGATTGAATAAGGCTTCAGTTCAGGAGAAAAAAGGGTTTTTTCCCATATGCGTCTTCGACGCAGTACGAGTGAAGTATTGAAAGGGAACTGCAGGATCGGACAGTTTTAGCAATGTGGTCTGAGAAAGTCAGCTGATCATCAATGATAACTCCAAGGCTTCTAGCTGTTTTTGAAGGAGTTATGGTTGATGTGCCTAACTTGATGGTGAAATTGTGATGAAACGATGGGTTTGCTGGTTGAGTTGAAGGTGATGGTCCATCATCCAGGAAGAAATGTCTGTTAGACAAGCTGAGATGCGAATAGCTATCGTCGGATCATCAGGATGGAATGAGAGGAGTTGAGTGTCATCAGCATAGCAGTGGTATGAAAAGCCATGTTTCTGAATGACAGAACCTAATGATTCCATGTAGACAGAGAAGAGAAGTGGTCCAAGAACTGAGCCCTGAGGCACCCCAGTAGTTAGATGTTGAGACTTGGACACCTCACCTCTCCAAGATATTTTTAAGGACCTATCTGATAGGTAAGACTCAAACCATTGAAGTGTGGTTCCTGAGATGATATTTGCCAGTAGGGTTGATAGGAGGATCTGGTGGTTAACCGTGTCAAAAGCAGCGGACAGATCAAGCAGGATAAGTACTGAAGATTTGGATTCTGCTCTTGCCAGTCTTAGGGTGTACTCACACTAGGCACGGTTGCCATGAACCGGGCCCGAGTACGATTGTCCCCCCTCCCCACTCCCCCTCTGGCCTGCACTCACATATAGGGTTTCAGCATTCGTGCCAGAGCACGTTTACGTCATTATGGTGCGACGGTTTCGGGATAAACAGTAAGAGCGGCGCTCACTGAACACAATGGAGTGCATCGCTCTGTTTTCTTTGTGGATAATTTTGTGTCGTTTGGTCCACAGCCTGTTGTTAAACAGATGTGTCGCCTTAGTGGCGCGAAAATTTTCACGTAATCGTGCTGCTCGTATGAGGATATTTGCAAGGTACCAGCTGAAGTGCAGCAAGGACTTTGCAGTTTTTAGTTTTTATGCGTTTTGCACCTCTGCCGTAGACCAAAGCGACCCTTTCCCTGCCATGTTATTTTTGGAGCGTCGCAAAACCGTGACGCAACGCGTCCTCTTCCGTGCTCCGGCACGGTTAGCGCTCACACTGCATGCGAACCGCGCCCGAGTCCAACTGAACCGTGCCCTGGCCCACCTCTTCCAAGCGGGCCAGGGCCGGCCAATCGAGCCGCGCCCGGGCACGGCTCGGAGCACTCACACTAGTCAAACGAACCGCGCTTTGGTGGTCAAACGCACTCGGGCACTGTTCAAACTGGCTAGTGTTAGTACACCCTTAGAGCTTCAAAAACTGAGAGCAAGGCCATCTCAGTTGAATGTCCACTTCTGAAGCCAGATTGGTTGCTGTCAACCAATCTCCAATCAAGGAGATTGTTGTGTGTGAGAAATGTAGGGACTTGTTTGAACACCAATATATATATACAGTTTTTGAACAGCAAGATTTTTCATGTTTTATAAATTCTCTTCTGCTCACCAGACCTGCATTTATTTGATCCAAAGTACAGCATAAGCAGTAATGTTGTGAAATAGGTTTATAACTGTATATGACTATATCTATATAACTGCTTTCTATTTGAATGTCTTTTAAAATGTTATTTATGATGTATTATATGATGATTTACTGCTGAAGAAACCTTTTTAAATTATTATTATCAATATTTAAAACAGTTGAGTAAAATTTTCAGGATTCTCTGATGAAAAGAAAGATCCAAAGATCAGAATTTATATGAAATTAAAAGCTTTTATAACATTATATACTATACTTTTTTTTTTTTTTAAAGATCTCATAGAAATTAATACTTTTATTTAGAAAGGATGCTTTAAATTGATCAAAAGTGATGATAAAGACATTAACAATGTTACAAAATATTTATATTTCAGATAAATGCTATTCTTCTGAACTTTCTATTTATCACAGCAACCAGAAAAAAATATACTTGGCTGTTTTCAACTCCATCATAATAAATGTTTTTTGAGCAGCAAATCAGAATATCAGAATTATTTCGAAGGACTGTGTGACTGGAGTAATGATGCTAAAAATGTAACTTTGAAATCACAATAAATTATATTTTAAAATATATTCAAATGGAAAACCGTTAATTTAAATGGCCTAGTGAAAATATTTCAAAATGTTAAAGTTTTGCTGTACTTTGGATGAAATAAATGCAGGCTTGGCGGATAGGACCCCAGACAGCAACATAGTGTTGGCCCAGATCCGGCCCACATCTGGGCCACAACTGCTTGCTGTCTGGGACAGAATTCTTTAAAAAAACTAACAATCATACCGTTTAAAAACTGTTCACTAGTAGTGGATACTATAGGCAACTTTCATTTTTTCTCTAACTTCTAGCTTTTAATTTTAGAAATATATAACTGCTGGACAATAACCAATAATAGGCTAATGATTTGTTTACTGTATATACTACAAACACTTTTTTTTTTCTAAAATCACATAAAGCAGAATATTTTCTATACTGTAATAAATGCTAGGCCTATGTCAATTAGCACTGCATTGTTCATATAGGCTACTTTATTTATTAGGCTACCTGGGTTTTACTTGAAAAACAAATAAACCATATCTGGTCACAATCGAATGTCTTCGTGTTTCCAAATGTTTCTGGTGTCTGTGAAAATCAGCGATAGCCGTACGCTGTTGTCCATATTAGGAATTTCCTGGTTATGACTTTCTGCGTGAGAGCGCCCTCCAGCTTCGAGTCTGTATGAAACACACACTGCATGAGTGTTTAGCGCTCCGTGATGTTCATCGCCTTCTGGTTCCGAAAAAAAAAAAAAAAAACATCAGATGAGCAGACTATCCTGTATCTTTGAATTTAAACCTATATTTATTCATACCAGCTCTTTAAAACCTTTATGCAAACACACTTTCCCGAAAAAGTGTGGGGGATGAATATTAAAAGTGTGTGTGTGTAGTGGAGAATTAGCTCATGATTATTACCAATTCGTTGATGGAAGTATTACCAATTTAATAACGCTATAGCGGTAAGGTTGAAGTGTGTACTAAATAAAATGGATCCAGCCGTTTTCCCATTCCCTCGGAGGAGAAATTTTTAATCTGTGCCTTCTTACTCCTTCTTAATTATTCCCATAGTTGTTATATATATAATGTTTTTTTTTTTTTTTTTTTTCTCAAGGAAGTTTACTCTGAATTGTTATTGCGTGTTTTATGTACTGTGAGACGTGATATAGAGCACGAACTTGCGGCTAATGGAGTGTGTCTAAACTGTTCAGTAGGAAGACGTAACGTTATGTAATGGATGCAGGTGGCAAGGAAGTCGACCGGAAGTTGAAGTCGGCCACGTGCCGCCCTCTTGTAGCAGAACTTCACTTGGGTTAGCATCCCATTGACCTCCCATTCATTTTGGCTTCACTTTAACAGCAAATAACTTTACATCTGAGGCGTTTAAAGACTCCATTTGTCCATTATTTATTTCTAAAGATACACGACAATGTATAAAGGGCTCCATTACCTTCTATGTTACATTATGGCCCCGTAGAAACAGTTTTTGTAAAAATAGGCTAATGATTGCGTCATAACCACTCGACTTTCTGTCGCACAGTAGAGAAATTACAGTACAGACAGGAGGAGAAGCTCGCAGGCAATTAACTTAATATGGCGTTCTGGCGTTACATTTTAAAATACTATACAAAATAATTAATCAGGTCTTTACTCCTGCTCACTCACGCCCAGGGCCGTTTGAAGGAACTTGGGGGCCCCAAGCAAAATGGACATAGAGGCCCAACCCCCCACCCCCCGCACGCACGCATCTGAAATTACTTGTGAAGAACGTTTTATCATTTTCACTGTTAGTATATTGAAAGAGATCACTATTAACAGCTCAGGGGTGTGTTTCCCAAAACCATAGTTGCTAAGTTAGATGGTAGACACTTTATAATAACAAATAAATAAATTGATAGTTAATTAATCTTTAGTTAATTGTCATTTAACTGTTAGCAAACAGTATTTTTACTAATTATAAAGTTTACCGAAAACTTAAAGATATGTTAGCATTTCCATATTTTGATATTAGAAGGGAAGGGATACAGGCACCTGCTTTCACTACCAATGCTTAAAAACATCCCAAGCTAATGTTTGATGCACAGAATTTATTGTGTGGTTTTCATAACCCCCATTTGGTAAATAGATTATCACGATGGAATATTATAGCATGCTATTTGCTATGCCACTTTCATCTAGGGCTGTAGCTATTGAATATTTTAGTAATCGAGTATTCTACCAAAAATTCGGATAAAATGCGTTTTTGCTTAATATTGCAATATTAATTATGCAAGAGAAAATAAGACTCCTGGGTCTCTTAAAACGAACAACTAAGTTTCCTTTTTTAGAAAAAATTGTTTTTTTAAATGCATAGAATGCAATGCACATCATAAATAAACATTTAATTATTACCCATTGTTTCTCTGTCTGTACTTGTACTGTGAACAAAGACAATAAAGTTGACAGATGAATCAAGTGCATTTAAGTGCCTTTCAGTAGGTGTTTAAAATAAAGCATTTTCTGAGATGCACATTAAACATTTAACACAAAACATTAATTTAATTTATATTTTAATTATTGAAAATTAAGCAAACTTAACTTTTTGGTAAACAAAGGGGATTTACTATTAAAAATAAAACATGGAAGAAATTTTGTGTGATTAAACCTTGAAATTATTTTTTTTTAAAATAATAATGTTAGATTTTTTTTTGTAGTAGGATATGTACATTCTGCTGAACAATAGTAATACATCTATGGCAAATACTTGTCTAAAAAAGAACTTTTATTTTGACAGGTTGACGTACCTTTACAGTTCTGTGTATGTGATGTGACGCTAGTTTTACTCAAATCAAATGGTCAAATGCTTAGTGAAATTGACTGAAGTTAGTGAAGTGACTGTCAGAGCAATTCTGGAGATGTTGTTCATGTCCAAGTGAGACAGCAGATGCTGAAAACACCACGAGTGTCACGCACGCTTCAGTGTGTGTTAATAAAGGAAGTCGCGCTTCTGCTCCATTCATTAACAGAGACACGCAGAACATTCAGGACTCATATTTAAATAGACTGTTCCGGCTTAATATTTACAGATATTAGTCCATATCGTGATTTGATGTAAGTGCAATGACCTAATTTTAATTAATTAATTCAAAATTTGGCAAATTATGTGTCATTCTGCTTTAAACTGTAAATTCCATTTTTATGACTGGATTCCGTGATTCCCTCCATGTTTTCTGCATTGCGGAAATCATAGGGCCCTAGTTTTATCTTGCAATCGACACACGGCAAAACGTTTGCCCACACCCTCAAATCAAAACACTGCTGACTCCTTGCAGTATGCGATTTCTGTTCTGTCTTCCTTATCCCGTTAAAAAAACATATTACAGTAACCATATTCCTTCCGTTCGGAAAAAAAAAGGTTGCACTAACTGTTCGTTACAAGCAGCATTTGCCGTCAGGCAGGAAGCTAACATAAACATATTTTTGCTAGCCTACCTGCTGCAAAATTACACCATTTGTACAAGACTGACAAGTAGAGCTATTTTATCCAGTGTAATTTATCACTTACCACTATCTTTTTTTCTTATCCTCCACTTCCTTTCTCTTCTGGCTTCCTGAAGCATAATTCAGCTTCATGACTGCCGAGGAGGTTTTGTATTTTGCCGGCAGCAGAGATCACGTGGTTGGCTGGCTGCTGTCATTGACTACTGAGAGGGGCCCCCTTGAGGGGGATCCCGATAACAGTGTCATTACACTTTACTGCATTGACGATGAAAGGGGCACTCACACAGTGTTGTTGAATTTTATTCTTAACCAGTCGTTGTCTTGGGGCCCCAGGTCAGCTCGGGGCCCCAAGCAATTGCTTGGTTTGCCTGCCTTGTCGCGACGGGCCTGCTCACGCCAAATAACTCCCCACTCAAGATCACCGTCTCTGCAAGATTAACGATGGCAGTTTTCACGCACAGCTACTAGAAGATTTACATCTGTCAGACAGGTTGCTGAAGTCATCAAGCTTAGTTTGAGTCTGCGCGTCAGAAACGGAAGTGCTAATAATAGATAAAAATGGGCTTCACTTGTCTCAAATGAGTTCCAATGGGGTCACTGTGTCCATTTATTTTACTGTCTATGAATGGATGTCAGTCAGTTGACGAATAAGCTTATTGTCTTATAAATATTAATTATGTTTCTTGCGATATTTCATATGACAGTTCCTTTACTTGTTTACTAATATTAATATTAATATTTATTACGAGTAGGTCATAAACACAAGAAGCTTTTTTAGTACCCGAGTACAGTTGAGACACCCATCCTTAATGCTGTAAAGCTGCCTAACCAAGTCATTGCAAAGGTAAAATACCTTTAAAAAAATAGAATTCAAGATGTTTTTATTTCCATTCAGTATTTTAATTAATTGTGTTTAGTTAAAAGTAGTTCATTTGTAAAACATTGTACAGTAATAACAAACAGCAATAAAATATTTAATTTCAGTTCATCATTATATAGTAACAGTTGAAAAGTTGAGTATCCAAAAAAATAATAAATATATATATATATTGACCAATTGCAAACAGCAATAATAAAACAGATCTAATGCAAACAAAAAAAAACTAATAAACATAATAACACAATAACGATGTGCAACTAAACTTCATGTTCCGCAATAGGAATATAGTGCGGACATGATACCTTTCTTTTACTGTCTATGTTTGATACATCGTGTCTCAACTGTTCCCCACTGACCTCCTCGAACATTTCTGTAGATTTTACGATGACCACATGAGACATTCATGAAATATGTCAGTTTTTAGAGCACAGATTAAGGTTTACGAAAATGTAAATTAGGCTACCTTTAACAGAAATGTAAAGGATGACAACCGACAAGCTATTCAATGACGAAGGGATGTGGTGATGAGAAAAACGTACTTTGAAAGAATAAAAAAAAAAAAAAATGAAACTTTAGCCGAAATCTTCGGACTTGAGAAGCGCACGTAACGTTACTTCAAATTTCCCACGATCGAAGAGGGCGCTAATATGTGCGAAGCAAATATCACAGATCAGACTTATTGTGCACGCAAGTTATTTAAGGTGTTCCAAATTTGCCCCTGTACCAACTGTACCTGGTCTATACACACAGACCTATTATCAATGTGCCTGTATGTCCCCTATAGATACAGTCGGCATCTAGTCATAGCTGGGGGCGTGGCCGGCGTGGGGGAAAACACTGCGAGCACCGTGTGTATCTGAATGGCAAAATGCACATATTGAGCACTCATTCCCAGAGACACGTAGTACAATTGTAGTCTCTTTAATTTTAATATTCATATACACTAGTCCATATCGATATTTGATTCATTTTACAGCCCTAATATAGATATATTCATTCAAAAATAGTCAAATTCCGTGACGTTCTGCCTTATACAGCAAACTCTATTTTTGACTGGATTCCGCGATTCAGTCGTTTCGCAAACACAGACGGGGTCAATTTATGAATGAAAGTGTAAAAGTTCTGACACAAAACTAAGTTGTTACGTGTCCACATGCTTTTTTAAGTGGGTTTATGTTCGACACTAGGCTAACGTTACATCGTTTTGCTTAAGGTAAAATGATAAGGCTAATTATATATGCATTCCACTTTCTGAAACAACCTTACACAGTTTGATAGCGTTAATAATGAACACGATGTTAATATAGCCTGCCTGTGATGAATGCCGACTGCACACACACACACGTGCTTAGTCTTGGGATTCCACAACTTCCCTTGATCACAGCAGGGGTTCAGATAAAAAATCGGCAGCTGGCAGCAGGAAGTGGCTGCCATTGACAGCCGGAAGGCAGTAACTGGCAGCCGGATGGTAGGCGGGACCTGCCATTCGGTGGGAGCCAATCAGTATCGACCAACGTGGGCGCAACCAATCAGATATAACTGCACCCAAACGCTTCAGTAATGGTTGCGATTGATCAAACGGTAAGTTCAGAAATTGGTCATCGGAGTAATTAATGTTTTTTTGCGTTGTAAGTTTGATTTTAATTGTTATCTTGGTGAACGACTTGGTAGACTTGGTGCCTACTTTGGTTTAATTGTTCAATGAAATCTAATTAGTGGTAGCAACGTTGTTTGTGTACCTTGTTAGGGGCCTACCATTAACTTCAAATTACGTTTGACGTACCATGAAATATTAACGTTTGTTAGCGTTTTAACAGTCTATTGAATAATATAAAAGAATGTTGTTTGACTGGAATGATAGAAGATAAATTTGCAACACTAACCATATATTTTTGCATGTTAAGTCTTTCAGGAGATTGTGTGATATACATTAACTTAAGAGTTCTTAAAAGAGTTCTTTTTTTTTTGCACTATTGAGGTGTGTTTTCTCTAATACTATGCATGTGCAGAACTGTTCTGTGTACCAGTTGAAGTTGTAAGCATGTGAATGCAAAACAATTTTTTTATTTTATTTTTTTTTTATTATCTATACAAAATATAATGGACCGGTTCATAATTCCTTATAACTTTTAGGTCTAGTTTCACAGACAGGGCTTGGATTAAGCCAGGATTAGGCTGTAGTTAAATTTAGAACATTGAAGTAGCTTTTGTAAACATGCATTTAGAAAAAAAAAAAAAAACATTACTGATGTGCATCTTGAGACAAAACCATGGCACTGACACCTTTTTTTTTTTTTTTTTTTTTTTGTAATACCCAATAGTTGCCAGATGCTGTCCTGTTGGAAATTCTTCTTTACGTGATCCTGGAGGAGGGGTGATGCTACATTACTAAGTCTGTCTTTGGTTTGTTCCAAATTCAGAAGTCTGCTGTACTGTATACCGACTCCTTTCGAAAGAGGGCACAATCCAGCTGGCTTGACGGAGTATCTTCTTTTACATATTTGATTAGAGGTTTAAAAAGGTGCCATAACATTACATTTCTCAGTTGCCATGTCTGAATGTTTATCTTTGTAATAATGCTGTTTTCATGCTCCTCATCTCAATATACAGGTGGAACAAAATGGAGAACAAGTCTAAGCCATGTCAGGAATTCAACAAAATGTACACCCTGCAGACACTGCGACGAGGTTTACAACAACTGCTTACCAGGTGTGCAAATTATGCATGATAATGTAATCACTGCTCTGTACATGATGACAAGATGCAATGGGAATAATCATTAATATGGCTGTGCATGCATGTCTACTGTTAATAAAGCAATTTAGGTATTAAAGTCACCATTTTCTTATGAATAATAAAATGCAGCAGCTAGAGTTCTTCCTAGAATCAGGAAGTATGACCGGATTAGCCCAGTTCTGTAAACCCTGTACTGGCTCCCTATCAAACATCGTATAGATATTAACATCTTCAATTATATTAATCTGTTTCTTTCTTATTCGAAGGTCACTGCAGTCACCCGGATCGAGTACGTATCCAGACCAGATGGTGGATCGCACCTAGAAAGGACCTCTACAGCCCTGAAAGACAGCGGAGACCAGGACAACTAGAGCCCCAGATACAGATCCCCTGTAAAGACCTTGTTTTTTCTCCATTTTGTCACCGGTGGAGTTTTGGTTCTTTGTCGCCTCTGGCTTGCTTCGTTGTGGTCACTTCATTTACAGTGATATCATTGACATGATTGCAAATGATTCCACAGATACTATTTAAACTGAACCGAGCTGAAGGATGACATCACTGAATTGAATGATAAACTGCCTTTTAAACTGACTACGAACTGAGTTTACTAATGTCCTTCTGCATTATTGACTGACACACTATTTTCCTATTTAATACTGTAAAGTTGCTTTGCTTTGATCTGTATTATTAAAAGCACTATATAAATAAACGATGCTTGACTTGACCATTTTGCAAGAGGAAAATGAGGGGAAATGCACATCCACCATGGGTTTTACAGTGATTGGTGCAAGATGCTGGAGAAGTAACTCCGTATACCTCATCAGTTCTGATCTAGGAGTCTTGAAAATACCTCCGGATTGTTAGTGATTCTGATTGATATTTTAATCTGCTTGCTTACTGGATATATTTTATACGGTTTACATTGTAAAGCACTGACTTTGACAACTTACTAACCCAGTTACAAATTTAACAGCTACTTTATACTATATATATATATATATATATATATATATATATATATATATATATATATATATATATATATATATATATATATATATATATATATATATATAGTTGTTTCTTGAAATACTACAAATATAACCGCAAATTATGATTTTAAATAAAGGTCTCTGAGACTTCTCTCTTTTCAGTCATTTGTGTATATAGCCTATAATAAATATACAACATACACCCAGTAAGTGCCACTCTCGTATATAAATATAAATTGTTTTATTTCACACAAACAATGATACATGCATGCATAAACATTCAGCTGGAAATTAACGTTTAACAAAATGATCTCATTTCTTTGTTTATATTTGATCAATATTTTAAATCAAATAATATACAATACTGACCTTTTATACTTATTTAAAAAAGTATTAAACATAATCATAAGTGTATATAATTATTTATTTGTCTTGTTGCCGCCGGCAGCCTCCTCCAATTTCCGGGTATTAGCGACAGCTGCCATCCGGTTTTATTGGCAGCCACTTTCTGCTGACAGCTGCCGATTTTTCGAGACTTAGGTCTCTGCAGAGCAAAAGTGGGCGTTTATCACCATGTGGGTGGTTTAAAACTGCTGGGTGTTTCTGAATCATGCAATCTAAATGACCCCCCTTACCCAACCCCACCCCTAAACCTAACGTCACTATTACATCAACCAATCAGGTATCATGGTGTAAAAGAATCCTTGATCTTGTAACTCCCATTACTTTCTTGCAGAGACCTATACTTGGATTTTTCGCTGAACCCCCTCTCCTTGATCATCCTCACAATTTATTGCTTGTAGCCATTTTGTAATCCTTTCCGGCTCTGTATGTTTATTGGGAAGGTTGTAGAACTTAAATTCATAATTTGTTAGTTTATTGGAGGTACAGAAAACGACACAGCAACTCTTCGGCGTGATTGTCCCGTTTATTTCAATTGTCGCCAAGGTAATGTTTTCCCCCACGGGCTAAATTCACATCACGTGACTGGGCGTTCCCGGGGGCGTTCCCAGACCAACCGTCTGTATCTATTCATTTTTCAAAGCTTACTCAACAATTAGGATCCTGAGAGATTCATGCGACTGGCTTTATTGCTAAATAACGTAGGACCTGTCAATTTTTCACAAAATTAAGAAAATTAATCACACAATAAGTAAATAAATAATCATATTCTGTTGTGAATTGCCTTAAATGGAAAGACCATATTAAAATAATTACCCAAACTTCCACATAGTGAAATCTAGACTATTTAATTTAATTTTTAAATGTTTAAATTGTTTTAATCTTTTTAATATTTGAACAATACATTGTTTCATTAACAATTTCTAGGCTACCCTACTTACGACAAGTGCACAAAAAACATAGACAAAAACACCCATTACGGATAATCTTTTTCCACTACGTTATCCTATCCCACGGTTGTCAAGACAACATGACTCTAAACATCCGTTCACGCAGTTTACTTAACAGAAATGCCGTAGGGTGTCAGTCTCTATACGTATTTTTGCAGCATTCGGCTATTCCACGTTTAGGATAGTGTTGTCAAAACTAACGTAAGTTGTTCAGGCTACTTTGCATGTTTGTTATTCACGTGATGCATGTACTGTATTTACGCATAGGCTAGACATGTGTTTGCTATGTTTCATGCAGTCGTTCAGTAGGCTAGTTAAATTGGTTGTTATTAAACATGTTTTACTTAACTACAGTTGTGATGTGACAACTTAAGAGCTAACTTGTAAAACACAAAATAATTTTTAACATAACGTTACATCTCTTTTTTTGTTGTTGCTGTGGCGATTGTAGCAGTCCGGAATGAATAGCACTGAAGTCCATGCATCAGACTACACTGAAGCTGAGAAACAGCATACGACTACTGACAGCACAAAAAGGAACACGGAGTCTTCGGGCAGACAGTATGTCAATGTTTTGTTGGATCTCAGCGAAGAGGATTGTTACAGGGAGCACAACATAAATTTGCTTCAGAGTCGCACTGGCTGGGAAGATGCTGTGAGTCATTCGTTATCAAAAAACACATCGGAAAAACAAACACATACAGTATAATGTTTTCCCTGAACTAACTAATCTATCCATTGATATTACTCTATCATTTATTTTTATCAACAGTTGTCCATTTTTTATCACTATTTTGTCGTTAATTGTGTTTACATTATTACTAGTATTATCCACTGATCTGTAATAAGGAATTTATATTATTATTAATATTATTTAAATAGTGTTATGGACCCAATACTCTATAAGGGATTGTATGAGGCACACACACACCTGATTACAAATGGGTTTTAATTTAAACAAAAGATAACCCATTTGTAATTGTTTGCTTGTGTTCCTCCCTAACTGTATTAACAGTACAATTGTAGTTTGGCTGCATTTGTGTGTAAGCACATTATTTATTATCCCAGATTTTAAGATTGTAATTACTTTCAATTATTTTGTTGTTTATATATCAAGTTGTAATGTCTGTGGAAATGCCACACTGAACAGGATGTAAATACATGTTGTTTGTAAAGGCTGTGTAAACTTTGTGATGCATATGGATTTCAGATGAAGCTTCTATGCTGTTCTCACAGTGTAAAGCTGACTTTCGTTAATAATTTAAAAACAAGAAAGTCACATACTGCATTTTTTAACAGGTTGAAGGTTGGGGGACATTTCCTCCTTTTGGTGTATTTCTTCAACCTCCAAGAAAAGGGAAAAAAATCAAGCAAGAGATCATAGACTCTCACTGTCTCCTCTGTGCAGACCTTAATCTTTCTGATTTGCCAATCTACTGCTCTGCTGGAATTGCACTGAAAACTTTCAGGAAGACTGATCCAACAATTCTAGATCTTGCAGAGGAAACTGACAATTCCTCTTCAGATGAACTATACTCTTTCAGTTCATCTCTGCAAAATATGTCAGAACCATTAATGAACAAATTGCTGTCTGGAGATGAACAGTGTACACAAAAATCACCATCAGTCTGCTATTACCATACAGAACCATGTCAAATCCTGAAGGAAAATACAGTTGCTTTTAGCATCAAAAGCTTTAGTGTGTTGCCGCCTGTCAAAGAGTCCAGAAACCTGAGGAACAATCATTTTAAAAGAATGGAGCCAACAGATTTCCATCCAGCAGAAGTTGTCACCAAGACCATGATGGCTGATGCAACCGGAGCAGTCACCGCTGGTGAAAGATTGAGTGTCAGTGGTGACCCAGAAAATGTCTTCAAAGTCCTCACAGACTTTATTCAAGAAGAGAACAGCTACAGGTTAAAGGAATCTCCCTGCACGAAGCATTGGCTGACCCAGGAAAGCAATCACCTGCCATCTATTTTTAACATATCTTTTCAAAATAAGCATAATTTACCCACCAGCACTGTGTCAAATACATTACCACAGGCTTTCTATGCCCTGGGAAGAAACCACAGGCAGGAAGAATTGACAAGGCCTTCTACCAGGAACAACATCAGTTATAGGTTGTATTCTAGCCACAAAGCAAGACATCTGAAAAGACCTGAAGCTCATCGACTTATGCTGATTGGAACGAGATTTCACATGCCTATGTGAAAATTACTGACCTTTAAACTCATATTGCACCATAATGTTTGGAGACAAATAAGCATTTATAGACTATGAACAAAAGTTTCATGCTTCAGTTTACTTGAAAATTGTGCTACATGAAGATTACTATGCAACATAAAAAGAAGTCTGATGATTTTCTGGGAAGACACCATCCAATTACTCAGAACCATGCAATTTTACTGTGCATGTTCAGTGTTTAAACTAGCCAACATAAAAAAAAATAAAAATTTCCTGAATTCAGGTGTGTAGACTATCCTTTACAAGTATACAACTGAATATTACTTTATATCCTGTGTCATTTGTATATGGCTTTGAATACTAAGATCATAAGAGATAATCAAAAAAAAAAAAAAAAACAAGGTAACTTTCAATGGTTGTTGATTTTTTTTTTTTCCTTCAAAGTATTATTTTGCTTCAAAGTATTTTGATTTCATGAAATTTATCACAAAAAGGGAATGTTCTACAAAGTGTTGTTCAGCTGTATGTGCCAAAAATATTCTAATTTAGAGCAGTCATTTGCAGACACTTATATTTGTTCTGGACAATAGAAGAAGAAAATAAAACAATATTGTATTAATATAAATATAGCAGTATAATTATTGATTCAATTAATGACCAAAGATTTATTTTCTGCAGTTTATTTTCCAGTTTCATGTGAATCAGCATAGCCTCTAAATAACAGAACATAGCTATACACATGGCCAGCTTTTAAAGAACAAAAACTGTAATAATTTTATAATTATCACACCTAATTATAAATTATGTCCTATACCAAATTAAATAAGACATGGTGGAAAACAAAAAGCAACACAAAATTATTCTTGGCACAAAAATATGCATGCACTCTTTACAGAGAAACACTTGGAACCGTTCAAGTTTCTATAGCAACAGTTTTCACTATGACATCATCATTGCCTACACAACATTAACATGTATTTACTTGCAGTATTTATTCCAAGATCTAAATAGCATTTCAGTTAATGTAGAGGCTGAATACGAGAGTTCCTAAAGTTTGGCATAAAAATACTAAAGCTCTTTTACAGTTACAATGTTGAGAAGCAGCCAATGTGACGTCACTTACACTCTACTTGTGGAAATTCCACTATATACATAATGTTCAGGAGCAAAAATAAATTCAGAGCATATCGCATATCCCATATATATATAATACACAGAGAGAGAGAGGCTAAATGAAAATAAAGCTATGGTTGCCTTTCATATGTAGTGTCTAAGGCATATGACAATTTTGACACAGAGATGAAACATTCATAAGAACCAAAACAATAAATACACACACAAACACAAACAAGAAGAAAATAAAAACACGAAGGACATCAATTCAAAATCTCCCTTAAGCAGCACTGCAATTTCATTATCTCAGCCAAAAGCATATGAACACTTAAATTAAGGCATCAACAAAAGGTTTCTACAGTATGTGTAAACAGTTACTTAAAATCATGAGGAGGGATGAACATATTCCATCAAAACCGACACTTGCTTTCAAAGGAATATTAAAGGTTTTGTTTTAAAGTAAACATTTTTGATTTGTGTATTTGAATCTACTCACAATACAGAATGCAAATCACAGTTAGCAGGAACAAATCCTCAGCACTGTTTTTTAAGGAAATGTGATGCCTGGAACATGCATAAGATGCAAATTCAACTGGTTTAAGATGTAAGTTTTAAATTATGACATAACAGTCAGCAAGAAATATTTGCATGAATTTTGTAATTATTCAAGAACTAAATATACTCACATTGGCTATTAGATGGGTCTAGAGCATTGTACTATTAAAATTTAATAAATTTTTCTATAGCACAAATCAAAGAAACATCTAAACATTATCAGACCAGAAAATACACCAATGAGATAATATATATTATTTGTGGAATGACTGTTTTATATAATTTCTGTCTGATTTCTGAGTAACATCAGTACGAACTTACTACACATTGCCACAAGAGGCTCTGACCTGACCTGCTACAACAAACAAAATACTTGAAGGATTACCAATATACAGTGGGGCTCGAAAGTTTGGGCACCCTTTGCACAATCTGTGAAAATGCGAGTAATTTAAAAAAAAATAAGAGAGATCATACTAAATGCATGTTATATTTTATTTAGTACTGTCCGGAGTAAGATATTGTACATAAAAGATATTAACATTTAGTCCACAAGACAAAAAAAGCTGAAATTATTAAAATAACCCCACTCAAAACTTTGGGAACCCTTGGTTCTTAGTACTGTGTGTGGTCACCTGATGATCCACGACTGTCTTTCTGTTTTGTGATGGTCGTGCATGAATCCCTTGTTTCTTCTGAACAGTTAAACTGAGCAGCGTTCTTCAGAAAAATCTTTAAGGTCCTGCAGATTCTTCAGTTTTCAAGCATCTTTGCATATTTGAACCCTTTCAAGCAGTGGCTTTATGATTTTGAGATACATCTTATCACACTGAGGACATTTGAGGGACTCAAACACAACTATTTAAAAAGATTCAAACATTCACTGATGCTCCAGAAGGAAACAAGATGCATTAAGAGCTGGGGGGTGAAAACTTTTGAACACAATGAAGATGGCCAAATTTGTCTTATTTTGTTGAAATATAACTTTTTTCCATTCCATTCATCTCAAAATCATAAAGTCACTGCTGGGAAGGGTTCAAATATGCAAAGATGCTGGAAAACTGAAGAACCTGCAGGACCTTTAAGATTTTTCTGAAGAGCGCTGCTTAGTATCACTGTTCAGAACAAACAAGGGACTCATGCACAACCATCACAAAACAGAAAGACAGTCAAGGATCATCAGGTAACGGAACACAGTACTTTTGAGTGGGGTTATTTTAATAATTTCAGCATTTTTTTTTTGTCTTGTGGACTAAATGTTAATATCTTTTATGTACAATATCTTACTCAGGACAGTACGAAATAAAATATAACATGCATTTAGTATGATCTCTCTTATTTTTTGAAAATTACTCGCATTTTCACAGATTCTGCAAGGGGTGCCCAAACTTTCAAGCCCCACTGTATGTTGATCATTAATAGTGCGCGATAAAGTGCTGCAAATGTATACTTATACATCCTTAGACTTGGGCAGATATGCAGTACCTTATTGTGGACTTGATAAATATTGTGTCTAAAATAAAATTTGGCGATTACACACACAATTATTAGCTGACAGATTGCACTCTAGATTGTTGTGAGGAACTGTTTTGAAGTTCTGCCACCCTTGCTGATGGAGATACTAGGATTCACTCCCTCATTATATGACCTAAATCAACCAAATCATCTTTGATGGAGCCTTTAGCTTTTGGATTTCTCATTGTGTTGAAATAGTGAGATGAGCTCCTCACATGTTTGAGTTTCCACTGAGCTAAAGTGAGACTCCATGTTCCAGGCCAAGTCTGCTGAAAGGAAGTCATCCACTGCTGTTTGGGTCTCGTTGCTAGTGTGGAAGAGGTGGCCAAGGCTCTGAAAGGAACTGGAGATGGTCTGGGTTTCAGCAGTGCTGAGCCTCACCTGCCCATCATGGGAGCAAGGCAGAGAAAGTGGATCAGGCCTGACATCGGTTTGTGTTTCTGTGTCTGAGGAATCTGTGCTCATGCTGAAACTAGACTGTCTGAGGATACTGCCAAGGGGCATGTGCCCACCCGTGTCTAGCAAGAAGTTAAGGTCTGTCTGGGTCTGAGTGTCAAACATCTCAAGCTCCAGATCACTTGGTTGCACCCTTGTTCCAACATCACTGTTGTGCCCATTACCAAGGTTGTCATAGAGCAGGAAGTCAGTCTGTGTCTCAATGTCTAGGAGTTCCAAAGTTGTCTCTGTGTTCAGACTGTTTAAACCACTTTCTTCTGTCTGAGTCTGAATGTGTGTCGCATTAAGGAACTCTTCAAAGTCAAAGTCAATGCCAGTGTGATGCGGTTCATGCGTACCAACTAAACCTGAAGAACAGCTCGAAGCCACCCCAGTCATGCTGTCAGAAAGAATATTCTCAAGGTCACGGAAAAGTATCATGGTCTGAGTCTGGTTGTCTGCTACTGTGTTTTGGTGCAAAATATCAGTCTGGGCCCCAAAACACATGGATGCAGCAGTCTTGTCCTCAAAAAGCCCAGCACCAGTGCTGGTCAGAGGATCTTCTGAACCACTGGTTCTGAAATGTGCATCAGCCTCTGCAGTCTGAGTGGAGACACTGAGAGTATCAGTATCAAATAGATTTGTGCACATTTCTTGGTCCATTTGGCTTTCATCCACTGGGGCTGCAGAACAGCTTGTTTGTGTTTCCCGGGTCACATTAATGGAAGAGAAACTGAAAACATCTGTCTGTGCTCCAATGGAAAATGTGGCTTTGATTTGTGAGGGTAGGGTCTGGGTTTGCACATTAACAGGCAACTGAATCTGAGCGCTTACACTGATGTCTGTCTGAGAGCAAGAGGACACTGAGGCCTCACAGCAGGGGGAGACAGTTAATGGTCCAGCATCCATCCCTTTGTTGAGGTATGATATGTCAGTTTGAATGTTTGTTGAAGTGCTTTTGTTTCTGGATCCAAAACACATTGGATCTCCCACAGAGGCTTGACTCTCAAGATTGACCTGTACCCCTGTGCTAATTGTTTCCTGGCCTGATGTATGTACAGGAAAGGCCTCTTTGAAAGCCTTATTGTTCAGATCAGGCACCAATGTGCTGACCGACGGTGACAAAATACGCACAGTGCTTACGGACCCTTGTGCATCCACAGACAAGACCAATGACCTCAAGGCACTACTTTCCACAGAGGGTAGGAGAACAGGCAGGTGGGTGAACTGCATAACAGGAACATTGACAAGGGCCACTTTGGGCTTTGGGAGAAGGAGCTTCTGGGTGTGTTTGGGGTGGTTAGTGTTGTGTTTTGCTGTGGCCGAGGTTCCAGAGATGAATTTGGTAGGGACTGCTCCTTCGCTGATTTTTTTCTTACAGTCTGGAATTTCATTTATTAGTTCATCAGGCATAAAATTTGTTGTACTGCTTGACAATATTTCCATTTTCCTCTTCTTCACTGGTGGATACCTAAGAAAAACATTGCATTTTAATAAGATGTACAGTATGATTAACAGCCTTACACTGGGATACAAGTTAGCAATTAAAGACACAGTGACTGTCCTGAGCCACATATTATCCTAGGTCAGACATGCTATTTATTTGAAAGAGGATATTAGTATTATGATTTAAGCAAGCCAAGGTGGAAATTATACTATGCTCTTTTTATGTTTTAATATGGCAAAATCTACCATCACAAAACCAGTTTTAACTCTTAGCCAGATAAAATGAGTACCTGTGCTCTTTGGGAACCTCATGGCCTGTTCTGTAGATATGAGACAGCAGTGCTGCTCTGCTGGCATAAGGACAACCACATGTACAGCTGTATGTCCTCCCACAATCCTCAACATGTCTCCGCAGGTCCCACTCAGTGCTGTAGCCATTACTGCACTTCAAACACTTGTGCTTCTTTTCTGCATGCATCTTCATAAAGTGCTACACCATTAGTAAGATTAGGAAACATGTTAGTTGTTTCCTAGCAGGACATACAGTATTGTTCAAAATAATAGCAGTACAATGTGACTAACCAGAATAATCAAGGTTTTTAGTATATTTTTTATTGCTACGTGGCAAACAAGTTACCAGTAGGTTCAGTAGATTGTCAGAAAACAAACAAGACCCAGCATTCATGATATGCACGCTCTTAAGGCTGTGCAATTGGGCAATTAGTTGAAAGGGGTGTGTTCAAAAAAATAGCAGTGTCTACCTTTGACTGTACAAACTCAAAACTATTTTGTACAAACATTTTTTTTTTCTGGGATTTAGCAATCCTGTGAATCACTAAACTAATATTTAGTTGTATGACCACAGTTTTTTAAAACTGCTTGACATCTGTGTGGCATGGAGTCAACCAACTTGTGGCACCTCTCAGCTGTTATTCCACTCCATGATTCTTTAACAACATTCCACAATTCATTCACATTTCTTGGTTTTGCTTCAGAAACAGCATTTTTGATATCACCCCACAAGTTCTCAATTGGATTAAGGTCTGGAGATTGGGCTGGCCACTCCATAACATTAATTTTGTTGGTTTGGAACCAAGACTTTGCCCGTTTACTAGTGTGTTTTGGGTCATTGTCTTGTTGAAACAACCATTTCAAGGGCATGTCCTCTTCAGCATAGGGCAACATGACCTCTTCAAGTATTTTAACATATGCAAACTGATCCATGATCCCTGGTATGCGATAAATAGGCCCAACACCATAGTAGGAGAAACATGCCCATATCATGATGCTTGCACCTCCATGCTTCACTGTCTTCACTGTGTACTGTGGCTTGAATTCAGAGTTTGGGGGTCGTCTCACAAACTGCCTGTGGCCCTTGGACCCAAAAAGAACAATTTTACTCTCATCAGTCCACAAAATGTTCCTCCATTTCTCTTTAGGCCAATTGATGTGTTCTTTGGCAAATTGTAACCTCTTCTGCACATGCCTTTTTTTTAACAGAGGGACTTTGCGGGGGATTCTTGAAAATAGATTAGCTTCACACAGACGTCTTCTAACTGTCACAGTACTTACAGGTAACTCCAGACTGTCTTTGATCATCCTGGAGGTGATCATTGGCTGAGCCTTTGCCATTCTGGTTATTCTTCTATCCATTTTGATGGTTGTCTTCCATTTTCTTCCACGTCTCTCTGGTTTTGCTCTCCATTTTAAGGCATTGGAGATCATTTTAGCTGAACAGCCTATCATTTTTTGCACCTCTTTATAGGTTTTCCCCTCTCTAATCAACTTTTTAATCAAAGTACGCTGTTCTTCTGAACAATGTCTTGAACGACCCATTTTCCTCAGCTTTCAAATGCATGTTCAACAAGTGTTGGCTTCATCCTTAAATAGGGGCCACCTGATTCACACCTGTTTCTTCACAAAATTGATGACCTCAGTGATTGAATGCCACACTGCTATTTTTTTGAACACATCCCTTTCAACTAATTCAACTAATTGCCCAATTGCACAGCCTTAAGAGCGTGCATATCATGAATGCTGGGTCTCATTTGTTTTCTGAGAATCTACTGAACCTACTGGTAACTTGTTTGCCACGTAGCAATTAAAAAATATACGAAAAACCTTGATTATTCTGGTTAGTCACATTGTACTGCTATTATTTTGAACAATACTGTACATTATATATCAAGTTAAAAAATGAATTAAATGTCATTTACCAAAATAACAGTGAAATAACAACACACACACACACACACACACACACACACACACACAAAAAAAAAAAAATCAAAATCAATGGCAAATACCTGTTTAACTAGTGAAAACTGAGAAAAGGGTCTGTTTGGTCCTCTTGGACAACCTTCTATTGGGCAACAGTAGAGCTTTTGTGATTCTTTAATGTCCTTTCTAATTGTAGGGTTGACCAGCCCCTCCTGAAATCAAAAGAAATATAGTGAGAAAGAGCTTTAAAAGACAGCAATAAGAATATGTTTTTTGTGCAAGTAGCAAGAAAACATCTTGGTTCTGACTGTAATCTTTATTCTCTGCATACACAATGAGAGGCTGCATCTGTAACTATGAGAATCACAACTCTTGATTTGCCTATAACCAAGGTTACATACTAATCTGAGACATTGGAATAGGAGAAGCACACTTATGAAAAGCCATCGCATTGACCCTGAGGAGAATAATCCATTCAGTGTGAGTCACTGAACACGATGAAATCCAAAGCAAGGACAAACAGAAATAACCACAGGCAGATCAATTGTGTTCCTGAGGAAGAAAATGTAAGTTGTGACGGTATAAGTGCAACATTTAGAGGCATTAGTGACGTGATGCCTCAGTGTTAGTACCATCATACATTTTCATCAAATGTTGGTCCGTTTTAAACATAACAAGTGATCATATTCAGAAGAAGAGATTTTTTCAAATATTTGAATTTTCCCACAGAAGACCGAAAAACATAAATAAAACAGCATGAGTGTAAGTAAATGATGACAGTAAATAGACAGACACCAAATTTATATGTAGTTTGTGTTTATGCACAGAGGGATGCAACAATGAAAAAAAAAGGCATGAAATTACAGTTTTTTGACCATAGTTCTTCCTCCTCAGTGCAACAAAGACTTCAGAAATTTGAGTCCATGCTTGGCAAACAGCCCTGGCTCATTCTGTGTTGTAAACTGGGTTATGTCACTCAGGCTGTCAGCCTGTCAAGCAGCTCTTATTCAATACATTGACAATTCTAGCTAGGGGCTGACAAAAAAAGCTGATAAAGAGATATATGCTTAACATACCCAGAATAGCTCTGACAATGAGGTTTTGCTTTATATTATAGCACATATTTGAAGTCAAGCACAATAATTTAAGAAATGTTTCCTGTCTGGGGAGTATAAAGATTAATTAATTGTATTTAACTAACTAAAAGTACAAAGTTGTTTGTTGTACTAGTGAAGGTGTTCTGACGATTTGTTCTACCCGGTCAGATTTTGCTACCTCCCATTGAAACAGTAGCACAATTCAACAATGAAAAATGCTTACTTACCCATCAGATTTTGCTTCAAACATGATATTAATGTGGTGTGAGGCTTTATTATTCTTTACAGCTACCCCAACCCTAAACCTACCCCTACAATATTACAAATACTTGTAGCATTATCTGATAGGTAGCATTACTTGTTAGAACAATGGATATATGGCAAATCAGGTGCATGCTATATAGCGGTGTACGATAAAATATTTTAAACTGATTCTCAACAGTCAGAATCGGGAAATTTTATATATATATATATATATATATATATATATATATATATATATATATATATATAAACAATAAAGACAAACATAACGGACTATAAAAGAGTCAAGATAGTAGAAGTAAAATAAGACTCACCCTGTACAATGAAGCAGAACTGAAATAAAAATATTAAATAACAAATTTAGCATGGTTATGATGCAGTGTTGTACCTTGATTCTGTGGGACTTGACCAGATGCATGTTGAGTGCTGGAGTGTTAGGCAGAATCTTCCCACATCCTTCCACCGTACAGAGGATGTTGGTCCGCACTTCTTTGGTGAGCTCGGTTATGGAGGGTTTAATAATCTCTCTGTCTTGTAAAGGCAGCTTCTCGATGCATGTTTGCCTTTTGTGACGGCTATTACTGTTGACTGTTGAAGCAGCCATGATTCAACAAGCCACAACGAAGACATTTACTTCCGGGACACGTCGCATAGCAACCCGAACCTACTCTTGTACTCATAGATATACATAATAAAGGCCTTTATTATGTATATCTATGCTTGTACTTATTACATACATTCTGCACATTTACACTAGCACACGCCCACAAGCAACTCCAGTGTGTCGCTGGGTGTACATAATTTGATCTATATGCATTACCTTTGCATTTGTGTTTGAGACGAGACCAAAGGTTTATTAGCTGAAACTTACTGAAACTACTTGCAAAAGTGTGTAACATTTCAACACTGTTTATACCTTCTAACATTACTTGGATCATTAAAATCAACGTTCCAAATGACCAGTTGTCGGAAACCTATATATATATATAAGTACAGCCTGAATGCACTGTAAGTCGCTTTGGATAAAAGCGTCTGCTAATGCATCAATTATAAATTATTATAATTATATTTAACACGATGATTTTATCGGGGTTTTTGATTAACATAAAGTTTGATATAGAAATAAAAATATTGAATAAAAATGTTAATTTGTATATAATTGTGTCTCCCCATGCAATTGTGTGGTTTGCATGGTGCCTAAGCATGCTACTGACTGTCCCCAAACATTTGAATGGTAAACAAGTAAATATAATTATACGCCTAATTATAATAAACACAGAGTAATAATCAACCATAAGATGTCACTGCCTCAAAGCTTCACTCTTGCCTACACTCTGAAGGTTGATTTCTAGTGATTCTGGGTTTCTCAGGAGGAAAGTTGTCATAGTTGGGTAAATTCTATAGCAGTGAACGGGACACTACATAAGGTATATCTTCTTGAATTACCATTTGCTTATAAAACAAAATAAAAACTCCATAATAGTGTTTTCATGACTTTCAAAAAGAGGAAAAAATAGAGAGATATATGCAGAAAAGAGAACAATGCAGAAGAGAGAGCGATGTGAAATTTACCGTCACTCCCACAGCAGTAGCAATTAACAAGGTTTTTATTTTTATTTTGTATTTTGTATAGATATGCAGGTAATATAATTTGATTGAAACACATAATTGCAGTCTGTGGAAAGGGTCCAATTGAGCAACCCCTAGCAATCACAAGTTGCTGATAACATACAATAATAAAGCCCAACATATAAAGTATACAACAGAAGTGAGCAACGCCACTCTCTCTCTTCCATCTTTTCTCGCTTGCTCCTTTTATCAGGGGTCGCCACAGCGGAGCGATCCGCACAACCAGTTTTTGCACATTTCTCGCAGGATGCCCTTCCTGCCGTAACCCAGCCTCAGAGTGCACTAAGTGAGCAACATCACTAAAATGAACTAAAGATTCTAGAATATTTCCTCCTATAAGCAATCAAAAACAAAATATTCTGAAAGGCTGTTCAAAGGTTCAAAGTAGAAACTGCAACAAAAGTGAATCATAATGTGAAAAATATATATACCATATTGTGATTATTCACACACAAGTTAAAAACCTGTTTCATTATTGACATAAAATCTAGTATATATTTTCATGATTTCTATAGATGAACAGGAAGGACATGTGAAATCTGTTTTTACAGCATTGTGGGTGCAAAATGCTATCCCCTCTGAATATTTGTCCTTCAGGACAATCCCTCATCCTAAATAAGCTCTGCTTGTCTGTAAGCAGATACCACCAGTGAAATGATCATTGAGATGCATGCCGTTCTCCTTTCAATGTTTCAGCGAAACATTCAATGATGCTGTCATGAAAAGGCTCCATTACCTTCCACTCTCTGTTTAAGACTTGATGGTTGCTCTGTCAATTCTTCGTCATCAGTTAGGAACCTAGGTGTGCTATTTGATCGCAATCTTTCCTTAGAAAGCCACGTTTTTAGCATTTGTAAAACTGCATTTTTCCATCTCAAAAATATATCTAAATTTCGGCCTATGCTCTCAATGTCAAATGCAGAAATGTTAATTCATGCATTTATGACCTCAAGGTTATTGAGGACCGGGTCCTGTCAACACTGCACTGGCTCCCTATCAAACATCGTATAGATTTTAAAATATTGCTTATTACTTATAAAGCAATGAATGGTTTAGCACTGCAGTATTTGAATGAGCTCCTTTTACATTATAATCCTCTATGTCCGCTACGTTCTCAAAACTCAGGCAATTTGTTAATACCTAGAATATCAAAATCACCTACGGGCAGCAGATCCTTTTCCTATTTGGCGCCTAAACTCTGGAATAACCTACCTAACATTGTTCGGGAGGCAGACACACTCTTGCTGTTTATATCTAGATTAAAGACCCATCTCTTTAACCTGGCTTAAACATAACATACTAATATTATTTTAATATCCAAACTGTTAAAGGATTTTTAGGCTGCATTAATTAGGTAAACCGGAACCGGGAACACTTCCCATAACACCCTATGTACTTGCTACATCATTAGAAGAATGGCATCTACGCTAATATTTGTCTGTTTCTCTCTTATTCCGAGGTCACCATAGCCACCAGATCCAGTCTGTATCCAGATCAGAGGGTCACTGCAGTCACCCGGATCCAGCACGTATCCAGACCAGATGGTGGATCAGCACCAAGGACCTCTACTGCCCTGAAAGACAGCGGAGACCAGGACAACTAGAGCCCCAGATACAGATCCCCTGTAAAGACCTTGTCTCAGAGGAGCATCAGGACAAGACCACAGGAAACAGATGATTCTTCTGCACAATCTAACTTTGCTGCAGCCTGGAATTGAACTACTGGTTTCATCTGGTCAGAAGAGAACTAGCCCACCAGCTGAGTCTGGTTTCTCCCAAGGTTTTTTTCTCCATTCTGTCACCGATGGAGTTTTGGTTCCTTGCCGCTGTCGCCTCTGGCTTGCTTAGTTGGGGTCACTTCATCTACAGCGATATCGTTGACTTGATTGCAAATAAATGCACAGACACTATTTAACTGAACAGAGATGACATCACTGAATTCAATGATGAACTGCCTTTAACTATCCTTTTGCATTATTGACACACTGTTTTCCTAATGAATGTTGTTCAGTTGCTTTGACGCAATGTATTTTGTTTAAAGCGCTATATAAATAAAGGTGACTTGACTTGACTTTAATAGAAAGAGTCATTGTAAGAGCACTAATCTCTCAGAGGTAATTATTTTCCACACACATCCAGGGGACAGGTTTGGGAAATTCAGAGGGAGTCTGATTCAGAGGGATGGCCTATTAGTTTAAAATTTTCTTTAATCATTAGCCTCGAGCACATTCACAAACACATAAAAGCAGTACTCCCCCCACTGAAATTAGTGGAGTCTGTTTATTGAACTTGATGGTTGTCTGTTAGTAATGTTTGAGAATGTACTGAGTGAACACAGGGAAAAGCAGTCAAGCTTGATTTAGTAATAGTGGGGATGCATTTCAAGGTCAAACAACGCGCTCCATTCTCCAACTGCTGTATCGGTTCATACTGGCAATGCATCTTGTTTTGTGAAACAAAACCTCACACCGAGTTGGGATTTATGGTAATAGAGGCTGCACCCTTAAAAAGAGTTAAGGACTTGAGACAATTTCAGCAAAGTAGACATTGACCTGAGATGATGAAGCTGCTGTAAGCTCTCCTTTGGCTAATGTCCTCTTACAAGCAAAGGCTAGGTTTCACAAACTGGATTGTGGTATGCACATTTCTGACCACTCAAAACAACTTGTCAGACTCGCGTGCACTATCTGATTTTCTGTGCAGTATGTGAAGTGATTATATCATGGAAGGAGCATATGGCCATTCTGTGGACAAAATGGCTCGGTGATCATATTCTTAGAGGCACTGATCTACATAAGCTCTTTGTAAAAGGAGTTGAGAAGATAGTGTAAAAAGAGAAGAAGAAAGAAGACATCTAGGTTATAAAACTACGAATTATGAAATTGTATTTATTTTTTCATAAAATCATGTTCCTGGAAGAGAAAATAGGCAAAAGAGGCAATGTCAAACAGTTACATTCATGAATTTACTGGAGGACATCAAATTTATTTCTTTTATAACCCCAAATCAGTAAAAGCTGTTTTGTAAAATGCAATAAAAATCAAAAATCTGAGATTTGCTAAATTTCTTTAACTTTTATTTAATTGACAAAAGAATCCAGAGAAATCTGCTGCTGCATCAAGAAATGTATACGTCTATGTCAATTCTATGCAGTGATGCTGCCAGGTTATCTGGCCCAGTGCTGTGGTTTGTGTAAATGCCACAGCCAATTGAGACTTTCAGCTGAGTCATCCTGAAACACTGGAGTTTTCGCATGCAGAAATAAAAGTGTAACTTACAATCTTTCATTTTTAAAATTAAATTGTAATCACATTAAATACAGTTTCAGTCATATTAAAATATTTTATGACATGACACCCATCTGGTACTTGCCTAAGATTATGGGTTTGTGATGCAAGTTGTAGGGGAATAACAGTTATATTTCAAGGACCAGGTGTGTTGCAATGAAGACCAGGAGTCAGAGATGCGTTCAATGAATAATAATTTTACTTGAAGAAAATAATTTACAGTTTCATAAGCAGAAGCCGCTCTGCGTACAACTAAAAATCACCAACAATTATACTCCAGACAGATACTAATTGCATCAAAGCGCTGGCCAGCAGAAATCTGATTGGTTCCAAAACCTAGATAAACTTAGACAGTCTCCACATATGGACATACACATCCCAAGCATATCTCCAATGATTGTAGCAGGCATCAGCAATGGCAAAGAAAACACCTCATCTCAGGTAAGGGTCTTAGCAGAAAATGGTCTTCTCACAGAGCATAGGTGCTGACACACACATAAACAAAGACCCCTTATCTAAATTTCAAGGTTTTCTAGCACTGGCAAGTGTCTTATCATTACGGTTGGATACAAACACATAACAAGGAGACATTAATCTTAAAGAATAGAAATACAGGATAGAACAGGATTCTTAATGTCTAGTATACATCTCTAAATGTCACAGTTCTCTTCGTCTCTCGTAGTGCACGTAGATGATAGGTCATCCTGATCCTTTTAGCCTGGCCTTGTGATCCTAGGAGAAGGAATACCCTCATGCCTGTCACTCTTAACTCATAGCACTTCTAAAAGGATATATATATGCATTCTCTATCTATACAAGTATAGATGGCTTTTACTTATTTAGTTAAATCATCAAACAATATTGGAGGTTAAATACTGATTAATAACTTGATTAATAGTCATACAAAATATTAATGAAATAATTAATATAGAGAAGGAAGGACATGATCTGATCATGGCATCCACTTCATCCTCTCCTTTCAGGGTTATTACCCTGGAGTTGGTTCACCCTCCACCTATGCGTCAGAGTGATGTGCTAGTCTGAGTGTTAAAATATATGCCTATGCAACTAATATTAATCCTTAAATCCTGCTTTCAAGTCAAGTCACCTTTTATAAATATAGCCCTTCATACAATACAGATTGTGTCAGAGCAGCTTTCTCTTTTCTTCCCTTTATCAGTCAGCCTCTCAGGCTGATAGAAGACTTGGTTACAGTTGTATACAAAATAGACAGCATTATTGATTTTAGATATCAGGTAAGATTTGCGGTTAACTGATTTTGGTTTCAGACAAAGCTCTGCTGAATGGTTTCGGATACCGGACAAAACTCAACTTCTGACGGGATATGGAGCTGGAGTCCAATATTCAAAAGAAATCAAACTTGACATGCATCTTTTCTCAGTTGTACTTGTCCTCAAAACAGACCTTGTTCTCACATGTATTGATATATTTACAAATTATGAAAATCTTATAGTATTTATTTGAATTATGTTGATAATAAATTTTTGGATTTAAGTAGCGTTTCTATTCCTCAAAGTATTTCACTCCATTAATTGGTGCCGTCTAACAAAATGTCCTGGAAATTCTGTTGATATACAGATTTAGTGTATTTTCAACACGTTTACTTTTATAGAACAAAAGCAAATGTTCAGTGTTAGAGGCGCTCAGATTTGTTTTTCTTTGATGTTACCAATTTCATTTTAGCCAAAAATGTGGTATTAGGATAAGGATTCATAGTTACAAAATAGCAAGTGTGAATCAAATTTGAATTTCCATTGTAAACATTTATTATTGAATCCTGTCATGCAATATTGCCTGGTTGCATAATGCAAGAAAGTTGTTTAGACGTATACAAAAAATTCGGTGGAAAACATTCTTATATCAAAACCTTTATTTAAACCATGCTCCAATTATGCTAAAAAATAATACTTGCTGTATTACCAATGTTAACTGTAAAAACATTTTGTCTCTCTTTGCTGAATCACTGATCATTACAGCAGTCTCAGACATGTCCTCTTACTGATAGACTAGAAACATGACTACTCTGTTTTTTATGGTTTGCAGGATGCAAAATATATATTCTCATGTATGCACATCCTGGGTGAATTGATCTTTCTCTATAATGTCTGTTGTGATCAGGCTCTCTGTGCTGATGCTTGGCTGGAAACACCAGGGCTTTTGTCTGTGATCACAAAATAATTCCTTCCTCTCTGAATGATGGCTGACAATAGTGGAGTTACTGGACCTTCAGCCATGCCTGCCAAAAGAAAACAAAATACTTTATTAACTGCAGTGAAGCAAAAAACAAAAGCTGACAGCCAGAGTGGTAAGCGTAGGGTATTTCAGACAATATTGACTTGTGTCAAGTGAAAGGTTTGTCAACTCTCACCTGAAGCAACACAGTGGCGCAAGGAATCTAGCAGACTGCTGCTTGAGAACCTGACCACCCCTCTGAAGAACTCCTCTCTGTCACTAAGGGTGTTGTTGCCATTTCCCCTGTACCTTGTCTCAAGCTAGGAGAAAACAGAGGATCCGTAAAGCTCATTTATGAATTTCAAGAGGCTTGTTGTTGTGGCTAGTTGAAATGAAATATATGTATTTTATATAACAAATAAATTACTGATATTCAATCTAAAGGTGGTTATGTGAGATCACCGGTTTACACTCACTCTATACACTGCTGTTTCTAGCTTAGGTGAAGGACTGTGTCCAAATGCCTCACAGGACATCTGATGTCTCATCTCTTCATGGTCACCGTGTTCCTTTCCAATACAGGGATCTGTAAAAAATATAAGAAAAGGCCAACAAAACTACATAGATTAATTATAGTTAAGTTATATCACATCTATTTACTCAATGCTTTCACAATAGCAACGCATAGCCATGATGAAATTAAAAAGAATGTCTGCTAACACAACACAAGTTTCATAAATTGTAATGTGGGCAACAGGCTATAAACAATGTTTATTGCCGATTTGGAACAGTATTTAAATTTGACTGGAATACTCTATCTACCCACATCAATAGCTTTGATTCTTATGTAAGATACACAAAAATAAAAACATGTACATACGGGATGAAAGGGTGTTTCTTTCCTGTGGGATTCTTGAGTGTTCATTTGGAAAAACCTATCAGTAAAAAAATACCCCCAAAATAAATAAATGATAATTAAATTGAAAATAAATAAATATACATAAAATAAGTTTGTTTATTATGCAAGTGAAATTTTCTAGCATTTACTTTGTTACTTTGAAAAAAAATCACAACTAATTCATTAGTAAATTAAAAATTTAACAATGTTTTCATTCTCCAATATTGCCTTTAATGCATTCTTGACATTGACATCTTTGGAACTAGACGACTCAAAACACATTAGGATGTGGTCAGGGTATGCCCGCGTTCTTACATTTGACTGCTGGTCATATGCTCTCCATATAACCATGCATGTGACAATTAAAAATCTTGAATCTTCTAGTAGGCAGAACAACATAAATGGAAATTATGTTATTTTTGGACTAAAATTGAGACCGTGAAAAAGCAGAGGTACGTTCCATTTGACTGTATTCCGTTATCTTAAGTGAGATTTCAATCCCATAGGAGCGAACATGTTCAGTTTGAAGGGCATGGCGAAAGGCATAGGGAATAAGGGAACATTGATTCATCGCTTAACAGGATGTGGAGAAGGAAAAGCACCCAACTGTAATTGCACAACGTGTCACCAGTAGTACTAATGATGGAGTGATTGAAAAAGTTTTTTAAAGCTGCAATGAAAGTGGTTGCAGTAAATGTTGTTATTATTATACAAATTAAGAGTATTTATCAATGGTTATGGTGATGTTACATAGGTGAAACTAAGTAAAACCAGCGAAAACCAGCTGAGGCTCTGTCAGTTTTTATTTTACTTTATTTACCTCAAGTAACGTTATGAAGCTGTGTGTGGGAAAGAAAGTATGAGACGAGAACACTACAATCTGGTAACAGTCTAAACGTATAAATTTTATATATATATATATATATATATATATATATATATATATATATTGCATATATACAGTACAGACCAAAAGTTTGGACACACCTTCTCTTTAAATAAGTTTTCTTTATTTTCATGACTATGAAAATTGTAGAGTCATGCTGAAGGCATCAAGAGCTATTTGACCAAGAAGGAGAGTGATGGGGTGCTGAGCCAGATGACCTGGCCTCCACAGTCACCGGACCTGAACCCAATCGAGATGGTTCAGGGGTGAGCTGGACTGCAGACAGAAGGCAAAAGGGCCAATAAGTGCTAAGCATCTCTCTGGGAACTCCTTCAAGACTGTTGGAAGACCATTTCAGGTGACTACCTCTTGAAGCTCATCAAGAGAATGCCAAGAGTGTGCAAAGCAGTAATCAAAGCAAAAGGTGGCTACTTTGAAGAACCTAGAATACAACATATTTTCAGTTGTTTCACACTTTTTTTGTTATGTATATAATTCCATATATTATTCCACATGTGTTAATTCATAGTTTTGATGCCTTCAGTTTGAATCTACAATTTTCATAGTCATGAAAATAAAGAAAACTCTTTGAATGAGAAGGTGTGTCCAAACTTTTGGTCTGTACTGTATATATAAGCAATTATGTATCTAATAAATGTAACCAAAATTTATATGTTTAGACTGTTATCAGATTGTAGTGTTCTCACCTCATACTTTCTTTCCCACACGCAGCTTCATAACATTACTTAAGGTACATAAAGTAAAATAAAAACTGACAGAGCCACACACACACAAATTAAAAAAGTAAAATAATTGACAATATTTATGTTATTTTATAATCTGCGTGACCCTGTCATTAATTTTCTTTAATGACGTTCCAGTGTATTCCAAATGAGCAAAGTTAATTTTGTTAGCAAAGTAAATTTCAATGGATATTCTGTGGTTAGGGAGCAGTGAACACTGCATAGGGACCCTGTCAATCGGACCGCAACATTTTTCCTTTGTAGTGTATTCTATAGTAATTCAATAATTCTTGACAAGTGCATCACCACAACTAACACGTTAATTTTAATAAAACTTGAATATGAAAATGCAAACATACAAACACATGCAGTTAATTAGGCTGAATTAGATTTTAATAATAAAAAAAAAAAAAACAAGGTAAATGATCTATAATGTAAAGCACACTTTTGGATTTTTTGCCACTTGGAGAGCCCTGATGGGTTACCTGCTGATAATGTCTCAAAAGTAAGTCCCTCATTGCAGTGAGACTCCTGGTGCTCAGGTGGCCATCCTTTATATAGCCATGTTTAGTGGCTATTACTAATGCCTATGAACAAGTGAACAAAACAAACAAAAACATTTTTTTTTTTTTTTGTGGGGAGGATCAAGTTGCCTCAACATTTGGTTATACACTACACATTTCGAACAAACAAACAAACAAACAAAAATACATATCACACTAAAAAAAGGAAAGGAAGACCAAAAGAATATACACATCAAATGTCACCTGACAAAGAAATATCTTGTGTTTGACCATGAGGTTGGATATAAACACATAGGAAGTGTGAAGGTGGTGCACAACATAAGTTGGCTTAAGGTGGTTGGGTTTACTGAAGTTGTCTCCCCACGCAATCCGAATCCATATAGCCTCATCCTCATGTTTCTTCATCTTAATGGAAATCTTCAAAAGCAAAATGTAAAGATTTGAATTAATAGACTACTAAGTGACGTTACTTTGAATTCTTAAACTGAAAAAAAAAGTTTAGTTGGATTTGAAAGCTTAAATGCCAAATTAAGTTGTGTTATTACATGCCGAATGACTCCATGCAAGTGTGCCTTAAACTGCTCTTTAAACTGTGTCAACTCTACACAAACTGCATCATCTGTGGAAAAACAAAAAGGAACTTTAGATAATGATTCATTTCTCTAAACAAGTCAAAAGAACCATACACTTACATGTGGCAAGCGATGCTGACTGTACATTCCTTCAAATCAGTATAACAATGAAATGCATAAATAAAACACTCTTACCCTGTGCCTCTGCGAGCTGGCATGCATGCCAGGTGCCTTGATTAGGGTTTTCTATATGATCTAATGGGAGAAGACATGTCAAGCTCAGTGGGTTAATTCAGATATGTACTTTTAAATTACTATAAATCTTGACTTTTATTTTTTTTATTTTTTTTTAAAGTCAATTTCACTCACAGATCATTTCCAAAGTTGTGATGTGCTTCAGGTTAAGTCTGTTCTCCTAGAGAGGAAGAGAGAGATTTCGCAGTCATTTTAGTTAACGTTTACTCTAAAACTCGCTGCCTGTTCTGATAGGAATCCCAGAACCAAATTAATAATAATGTCAACTCAAAAGTGTCGTTTTGCTTCATAACCTATTACTTTATTTATTTATTTACTTATTTTTTAATCAGAAATTCATGATATGTTTCAAGACACCGCTATGTAAATAATATAGAAGTCTGCTGGATGACCGTACTAAGACAATTACTATTAGTTACCATTACCATATCCTGGATAACAATCATTTTCTGGCCTTGTTGTTGCTGTTGTTGTTAAAACATAAGCTAAAGCTTTCAATTAAATCGAATGTGTTTGGATTAGGTCATATTGCATTCACCGAAAATAATTGAGGAGTAAAAAAGAAGGCAAATAAACGGTCTGTGGTAACGTTAGTACGTTACGCCATTTAACGGAGTTTATTCACACATAACGTTAACTGTTGAAAAAATATCAACATTTAATGGATTTACGTTAACGTAACGTTACCTCACCTCACAGAAACTGACGATATGTTCCACTATCATCCATTTGGGTCGTGTGTAATCCAGGGCACGCAGTTGATCTGCTGATAAACAGTTCCATTTCTTCAAAAGACTTTCAATATTTTTGTTCGGTATTCTCCGGATTATCCGATTTAGAATTGATGTGGCTAGTGCGTCCATCGTACAGACGAAAGTGTTCTAAGCACTGATGTATATATATATGTCCTCTATTATAGATCAGTGGTTATTCGACGATAAAAAAAATAATAAAAAGATCTTTCATATCTTTCGCGTTTTAGACGTACAAAACAAACCGCCAGAAATCAAATAGATATATGAACCGGAAGTTCCGGTCTAAAGCGGGCGGGCAATGACATAAAAGTCTTTCATATGCAACATAAGGTGCGTACCATTCGACAGGGTCCCTAAGCAGTGTTCACTGCTCCCTACTCCCTGAGCACGGTATATCAGTTGAAGTGGACTTCACTGACAATAACCGCTCATTTGGAACGCCCTGCAAACGTAATCAAAGAAAGTCACCGATGGGGTCGCGCAGGTTATATAAATATATAAAGACTAAATTCATATTTACATTTTTATTTACAATCACATTTAAAATATGTACACTATACAATAAAAAAATAATTGAGTACTATATAATGAAAAACGTATGTTTATTATACACTTTAATTGACAATTGCTGCTATTACTTGACTATTAACAGAATTGAAGCCCTGCTGTCATGCAAATATGAAAATATAGCCTCTATGTGTTTTTAATAAATGGTCATATAATTGCATAGCGGTCTCGTGCGCCTTCTTCCTGCGCACCGCCGTATAGTAAACACTGAGGTAAATAAAGTAAAATAAAGAAAAATGGCAGAGCCTCTTCTGCTTCTAGCCACTTTTACATTATCATAGCTTTTTACAATCCATAATGAATATGAACGAAGACAGCGAAGACGGCCGTTCTGACTGGTGATGACGTGCTGCGCGCAATGACAGTTGGGGGATAATCGCTCTCCACTTCATGTGAAGTGATGTTTTTTTATTTTTATTTTTTTATTGAAGATATAAAGATTTACAAACAAACATGGCTGCATAAAGTCAGTTTCTTCATAATAGGATACAGAAAATATATAGCCTGAGGGAGCAGCTCTTAATACAGACAGGAAAATATATAGTCTTAGTAACAAAAAAAAAAAGATTTATAAAAAAAAAAAAAAAAAAAGGAGATTATAATACATACATGACATGAGGGGAGAATTCAGTCATTACTCATCTATCAACCTCAGTTGGGAAGTGTTTTAGGGTATCAAATATTTTTTGTGCTTTAGGACCTTTCAAGATTTTTAAAGATTTCACATATAGTTTAAATTCATTTAAAAAAACAACAAATTTGGGAGATGATTTCACAATTCTACATTTGTGAATGAAGAATTTAGCTAGACATACGATTGTATTAATACAGAGCTCATCATTCTTGTTTTTCAAAATCAATCCAAACGTTATGTCATCACTAGAGAAAGAGGTTGGGAATGAAGACATCTGTTGCTTAATCCATTTATATATCTCACACCAAAATGTCTGAATCACATTACATGAGAAAAACACATGGTCCGTAGTTTCAACATCATTTTCACAGAATGTGCATGTATTATCCTCTATACCAAAGCGAATATTCAGTAAATCTTTAGAGGGGTAAATATTATTCATTCATTAGGAGGTATAGGGAGAGTTAAATACATTGTTCTTAGTTTAATGATTGAATCTTTATCAAATTTTTGTAGGATGTTATTTTTATTTTGGCTTTCAGGGTAAAGATAATCAATAAAACATTTTCTAACAAAGTGGTTAGTGCATTTTTTATCCAGAATATAGATCCCTTGAATTGATAGTGGGGCCAATTGTGGTTGTATCGTATAATATGTCAAAATGCTTCTTGTTAGAAGGACAAAAGCTTGGGGTAGTGCTTTATTTAATGTAAAAAAATCAGATTTTGAGGGTTTGAAATTATGTTTGATGCAAAATTGTTCATAATTTAAAAATTGTCCGTTGGTATCCATTAAGTCGGCCATGGACCATATGTTTCTCACATACCAATCCTCAAAGAACAGAGATCGGTTACGGTGCAAAATATACCTGTTGTTCCAGAGAACAGATGTATGGGGTGAAAAGTTATGTACGTATAACATTTTCCAATACAAGAGTATTTGTTTGTGAAACTCTGACAATGATATAGGTAATTTATTAACATTAAAGTCCGCTCTAAGAAGAAATTCTAAACCTCCAATTTTCTTGAATAAGGTCTTTGGTATACAATACCAGAATGAGTTGCTGTGTTTGATCCAAGATTTTAACCAATTTATTTTTAAGGTTCCATTAAGGCAGTCAAAATCAATAACTTTTAGTCCTCCATCCTTTGTGTCTTTAACCATATTGCCTTTTTTCATATAATGTGGTCTGTTTCTCCAAATTAAGTTTAGGTTGATTTGGTTGATAGATTTAATCAATTTGTTTGAAATGGCATTAGAATAGGCTGGGTAAATACACCTTGATAAACATTCCATCTTAGTAAGGTAAATTCGACCTAGAATTGATAAGTCCCTCTGTAGCCATCTATTTAATCTTGATTTGCATTCTTTAATTTTATTTTCTACATTCAGAAGTTGGCTTTGTTTTTGGTCCTTGGAAAGGTAAATTCCCAGGTATTTGATTTCTGATTTAATAGGGATATTACAAATTTTTTTCAGTGAAGTGTTGTGTACAGCAAGCAATTCACATTTTTTTAAGTTTAATGTTAGACCTGAAGCTTTCGAGAATTTTTCAATTTTGGAAATAATTGTAGAAATTTGGTATCTATCTCTTAAGAATATTGTTGTGTCATCCGCTAGTTGGCTGATTATTATGTCAGTGCCCAGTACATTAAGTTTTTTAATATCATTACAGTTTTTAATATAGATTGCTAGCATTTCTGTGGCTAAGATGAATAGGTATGGTGAGATGGGGCAACCTTGAGGGATACCCACATTAATCTTGAAGCTTGGGGTGGTACCACTAGGTAATAGGACACAGCTACTAATATCTTGATATAAACCACCAACCCATTCACAAAATTTGATTCCAAACCCAAATAGTTTAAGCACCGAGAGAATAAATAGATGCTCCACGGAGTCAAATGCTTTATAGAAGTCTAGAAAGAGAAGGAAACCATCATCCTCTATTTGGCTTCTATACTCGATAATGTCCATTACCAGTCTTATATTATTATGGATTGATCTTCCTTTTAAAAACCCTGACTGTGTATCTGATATAATATCTGAAATCCCTGTTTGAAGACGAGAAGCAAAGATATAAGTTAGGAGTTTGTAGTCTGAATTTCTGAGTGTAACGGGTCTTCTGTTATCTATAATTCTGTGATCTTTCCTAGGTTTTGGGATAGAGATGATAACTCCATGTCTCAATGTTGGTGGAAGCACACATGTTTCGAATATTTCAGTAAAGACTATTAGCAGCAGGTCTCTTAAATCTACCCAAAAATGTCTGTAAAAGTCACCTGTGAGACCATCTGAACCAGGGGCTTTGTTAGGAGAGAGACGACCAATTACTGCGTCTAGTTCTGTAATAGTAATTTGATTATCACATGTTTGTTTGAGGCCATCGTCTATTTTTGGTATATGTTTTGCTATATCCTGAAAAAAATTCTCACAGTCCATGCTAGAAAATTTAGAGCTATAGAGCTGGCTATAGAATTTCCAGATTTCTGAAGAGATCACTTTTTCATCTGTGACTTCATTATTATCAACCATCCGGGATCTGATGCTATTTTTTTCCTGCCTTCTTCTTTCTAGACCACAGAAATACGATGATTTTTTTTCCCCCTCCTCTATCCACTTAGCTCTGGATCTAATAAATGCCCCTTGGGCCTTACGACTGTAAATTTCATCTAGTTTAGGTTGGAGGCTTAAAATCTTCTGTCTATCGTCTTCAGTTGGGTTTGGTCTATTGCAGTACATATTTAACTGATTAATAATGTCTACCTCTTGTTTTTCACTATCTTTTTTAATCATTTTACTGAATGAGATTGTAAATTGGTGTATTTTATATTTTAGGAATTCCCACTTTTTGGTAGCAGTTGTTAGCTCCTTAGAATTGGCATATTCTTTAATTAATAATTTGATTTTTTTGGCAATATTCATTATTTTTCAGCAGACTGGAATTGAATTTCCAATATGTGTGTGAGTGGACATTGTTGTCATTGGGTTTGATCTGTAGTAGAATAACACTATGATCTGTTAGTGGTGCAGCAGAGATATCAGAACTAATATTATAAACTAGCAAATTATTTGCAATTAACCAGTGATCAATTCTGGATTTATAATTGTGGATTGAACTAACCCAGGAGTATTTCGATATTTCTGGATTTAAGTGTCTCCAAGCATCAACCAAATTTTGTTTTTCGCAGAAGTTGGTGAATATGGTGTTTGGATGACTAACAGAGTATCTGCAAGGATATTTATCAAGAGATTCATCATGAACTAGATTTAAGTCGCCACCAATGATGATGTTATCAGTCGAGTGTGTTAGTTTAAGATTGTCTAACTTTAAACCAATTTGTTCAAGTAGGTTTCGGTTTTATTTACTGATGTTATATCCATAAATGTTGACTAAGATGAATTTCAGACCATCTATGTTTGTGATAAGAATCAACCAGTGACCAAATTCATCTGCCATATGGGACACAATATGACCTTTGAAATTATTTAGGAGGATGGCGACTCCTGTGAAGTGATGTATAGATGTTCCCTTATTCCCTGTGCCATGCTCAGTGCCCTTCGAACTGATCATGTTCGCTCCCTTCGGATTGGAATCTCACGGAATACCCTGTGAAGTCCACTTCGCAGTACACTTACGGTCAAACGGAACGCACCTATAATTATTATAGTGCATTCGAGTCCTCACAAATTGAAAGCGAATGTAATTGTGAATGTTGATTAAACAATTTAGTCTGTTTACATTAGTGCTGTATTAAGAAAGAACAGTCACGAAGCTTGTCAGAAATCATTATTTATTTATTCTGGTTTGTGCGTTAAAACATTATAAACAAAATGATAATAAAACATTAAAAGCACTAATCTAATGTGAATTATGTTGCTCTCCATTATGAAGTGAAAGAAACATAATATATACAGAGTTCATATATCTCGGAAATGGCCATGAATGCTCTCAGTCCCAGTTTTTATTAATACTACAAATTATATATATATTTTTTAAATAATATTTTATTTTATTAGTAGGCCTATAAGTATATTGTAAAGTTACATTATACAAATATTGTTTTTCTTAAAAACAAAATACATATATTTTGATTATTTAAGTTAATACATTTATCCCATTACAACTGGGCAGCAGTAAGAGGCCGTGAGATAGTTTTTGTCTGCAAGGACAAAAAAAAGTATTACTATTAATGTGACTGTTTTTTATTTATTTATTTATTTATTTTAGTTAATTAGGCTAAATTAGATTTTAATTTTAAAAAACAAGGTAAATGATCTATAATGTAAAGCACACTTTTGGATTTTTTGCCACTTGGAGAGCCCTGATGGGTTACCTGCTGATAATGTCTCAAATGTAAGTCCCTCATTGCAGTGAGACTCCTGGTTCTTAGGTGGCCATCCTTTATAGAGCCATGTTTAGTGGCTATTACTAATGCCTATGAACAAGTGAACAAAACAAACAAAAACATTTTTTTTATTTTTTTTTTTTTTATTTTTTTTGTGGGGAGGATCAAGTTGTCTCAACATTTGGTTATACACTACACATTTCGACATATCACACTAAAAAAGGAAAAGAAGACCAAAAGAATATACACATCAAATGTCACCTGACAAAGAAAAATATCTTGTGTTTGACCATGAGGTTGGATATAAACACATAGGAAGTGTGAAGGTGGTGCACAACATAAGTTGGCTTAAGGTGGTTGGGCTTGCTGAAGTTGTCTCCCCACGCAATCCGAATCCATATAGCCTCATCCTCATGTTTCTTCATTTTAATGGAAATCTTCAAAAGCGAAATTTAAACATTTGAATTAATAGACTACTAAGTGTCGTTGCTTTGAATTCTTGTAAGCTTGTCAGAAGCTTGTCAGAAATCATTATTTATTTATTCTGATTTGTGCGTTAAAACATTATAAACAAAATGATAATAAAACATTAAAAGCACTAATCTAATGTGAATTATGTTGCTCTCCATTATGAAGTGAAAGAAACATAATTGTATACAGAGTTCATATATCTCGGAAATGGCCACAAATGCTCTCAGTCCCAGTTTTTATTAATATTACAAATTATATATATATTTTTTTAAATAATATTTTATTTTATTAGTATATTGTAAAGTTACATTATACAAATATTGTTTTTCTTAAAAACAAAATACATATATTTTGATTATTTAAGTTAATACATTTATCCCATTACAACTGGGCAGCAGTAAGAGGCCATGAGATTTATTTAGTAAATCAAAAATTATTTATCCAGAGTAGGGAATTCTATAATCAACAGTGCAATAGATGGCGGAGGGTTCCAAAAGAACGATTCGTGAATAAACAAGAAAAAGAAGAAGTGAAGGGTACGCAATGGGTTGCAATGCACCACATATGAGACGTAATAACTAGTTGGATATAGTGTAGTTTTAAAACGGGTTACTGCATAACAAAGTAAATAACTGACATCGCTGCCATACTATCAAATAAAGATGAGGAGCTGAGTAAAGTACTTTTCTGATTCACTGTAAACACGTGAATGTCACTCTGTGAACATGTGAACTGTGCTGCCCTTCATGAGCAACATACAGCTGGATTGGAGTAAATGCTTTGTTCTCAGATGAAATGTCTGGTGAGCTGATAATCTTTAATGATTTAAATGTGTAATTGACTGCTTCTGCTAACATAGTAGTCATGGCAAAACTTATATGTTTTTTAAATTATAATAAAAATATACAATATACATTTGTACAGTTAATACAGTCAACACCACCGAAAAATAAATATGGATAAAGGTATAAAGTGTGTGACATATAAACACAAAACTAATTAATAAAAAAATGTAATGACAGTGTACTTGAATGTCACTTTAATTACTTTAGTTATCACGCATAAAATATAATGTCCACCCTTTTTTCCAGTCATCATTACCAAGTTCTCTCAGTACAGCACCATATATGGAACTGTTACAAGTTATTTTTGAAAAAGATGTTCACAGATCAGTTTCCACTATTTGTTATGTTGAAGCCTTATGCTGTAATACATTTTGAAATATAATCGATCACAATACACCATTCAGATCTGTGCTTTTAAAAGTATATTAATAAAGCATTTTAGTGTAACTGGGAGATTTTTGCATTAGCGCTTAAAACCCTATGCAAATCATTTTAGATTATTTGTAAAAGGTTTGTGGTATTTGTGGCCATCTGCTGGACAAAATGATTAATAGTCAAGTCAAGTCAAGTCAAGTCTGCTTTATTGTCAATTCTTCCACATGTACAGTACATACATAGAGAGAATGGAAATTGCGTTACTCTCAGACCCCCGGTGCATACAGATAACATTAACAGTAGAGCCTAAAAATCTAGATCAAATATAAAATGTAGATACAACTATACAATAAGGGAATGTAAAAAAGACATATAATAAAATTAAAAATAAAGTTAAATAAAGCAGAGCAAGGCACATGGCAGATAAATCATACAACAGTGCAGATCAAAGATTTTTAGTGTAAAAAAAAAGCTTATTTAGTCTGATATTGAAGTGACAAAGTGCTCAAGAGCAGTTATTTTATTTAACTGACTGATGAGGTAGTGGAATGACGTCAGTTCCATGCTGAATGAGGTAGTGAGCAGACCAATGCTGCACAAAGTGACTGGTGCATGTCATCGTATATTAGTGGAGAGGTGGAAGGACCTGGGGATGTGGGATCTGGGGGGGGGGGGGGGTGTTCATAGTTCAGTGGTGCCTGGGGCAGAAGAGGGGAGGGGGGACAAGTTCGGAAGGGAGTTCAGCTTCCTGACAGCCTGGTGGATGAAGTTGACCTTCAGCCTGCTGGTCCTGGCCTGGAGACTCCGCAGTCTCCTCCCTGATGGCAGCAGGCTGAAGAAAATGTGTGATGGGAGGGTTAGATCACATGCGATGCAGAGGGCTTTGTGAGTGAGACGGGTTCCGTAAATGTGCTGGAGGGAGGGGAGAGAGACACCAATGATCTTCTCAGATGCTCTCACTATGCGTTGCAGAGTCTTTCGACAGGAAGCGTTGCAGGCGCCATACCACACAGTGATGTAACTCGACAGGATGCTCTCGATGGTGCCTCTGTAGAATATGTAGATGATGGGGGGTGGGGCTCTGGCTCTCCTCAGTTTAGGCCCCAGTGTTCAGTGAGATGGTGCTGGATGTGTTGCTGCCGACCCGTACTGCCTGAGGTCTTCCAGTCAGAAAGTCCAACAGCCAGTTGCACAGTGAAGTGTTGAGCCCAAGCTGGACCAGTTTGTAAATGAGCTGTTGAGAGATGATTGTGAACTGAAGTCTATGAACAGCATTCTGACATATGAGTCATTTTGTCCAGATGTGTGAGTGCTGAGTTGACGGCAGTGGCGATGGCATCATCGGTCGACCGGTTGAACCGATATACAAACTGGAAATGGTCCTGGGAGGGGGGGGGCAGACTTGATGTGATGTATGACTAGCCGTTCAAAGCACTTCATGAGGAGGGGTAGTAAGTGCAGCAGGACGGTAGTCATTTTGGCAGGATGGAGATGGCTTCTTCGGAACTGGAATGATGGTGGTAGTTTTAAAACATGTGGGAACAACAGCCTGACTCAGTGAGATGTTGAAAATGTCTGTGAAGACATTAGTGAGCTGCACAGTCTCTCAGTACATGCCCAGGGATGTTGTCAGGACCCGGAGCTTTGCGTGCAGTGGTGCTGTTTTGTTGCTCAAAGCGAGCGAAGAAGGTGTTCAGCTCGTTCAACAGATATATGTTGCTGTCACGGGTCCGTGGTGGGGGCTTGTAGTCCACAATGGTCTGTATCCCCTGCCACAGGTTCCTAGTGTCTCTGCTGTCGCTGAATTTATGGGCTATCCTCCTGGAGTGCTGTCTCTTAGCCTCTCTGATGCCATGGGACAGGTTGGCCCTGGCTGTTCTCAGGCGCACCTCATCTCCAGCTCTGAAGGCAGCGTTCCGCATCTTCAGGAGTCTGTAGACCTGCCCTGTCATCCACAGCTTCTGACTGGCCCGTGATGGTTTTTAAGACTGTTACATCATCAGTACACTTGTTGATGTAGGCAGTGACAGTCTTTGAGTACTCCTGGAGGTCAGTGGTGTTATTGCATGTGGCAACCTGTTTAAACTTGTCCCAGTCTGTTGTGTTGAAGCAGTCTTGAAGAACCTCTGATGATCCTTCTGGCCACACTTTAATCTGTTTGTGAACTGGTTTGGCGACTTTAATGAGCGGTCTGTATGCAGGCATTAGCATGACAGTGTTGTGATCTGAGGCTCCGAGGTGAGGGAGTGTCACGGTTGGTAAACCGTGATCTCGGGTTGTTTACACTTTGTGGTGAATTCTGTGTGTTCTGCGTTTGCACTGATTAGTTGTGGGCGTCTCCGTTAATTGTATCAGCAACAGCTGCCACTCATTACTCATCTCCTATATATATGGCTTGTCTCACGTCTTGTGTTTGTGAGATCGTTGTTTCATGTCGTTGTGTTACCCCCGTCTGGTTAAAGTGTTAGTTTGCGTTTGGATGTCTGTGTTTCTTCCTAGAACCTCATCCACTCTCCGCACGATCACTCAGCCACGGACACTTACCTTCGGCTCTATTCCCCGCAGTTCCTGTGCCACTCTCTCCGGCTGCCTCACGCCACCAAGACCCGGACTTCCCACCTACACTCCACCTCAGGCCGGATTTCTCACCAACCACCGTCTCCCTGGAGTGTTATCGTCCCATCGTCTTTGTGTATCATTGTTCTACTTGTCTTCATTTCATTAAATCCTGTTAACTCGCATTTGTTTCCGGACTGTCTTTCACCAGCCGTCACAGAACGATCTCACCCAACATGGAAGCAGCGAGCACCAACACCCTCACCGATTTCATGCACCATAGCGTCAAGAGAATGGATCAGCAGCAGGAGAGCATCTCGAACACCGGACGCGCTGTCCAAGCGCTGGTGGCACAGGTGTCCGAGCTCACCCAGCAGATCCATCAGCTCACGTCTCCCACTGCGCCCATCACCCCGCCTGCGCCGACCGTTCCCCCGGGGATTCCCCAGGACCACTTCCGGCCATTGATTCTTCACTTGCACATCACCTGAACATTCCTGTCCTTCCTGTGTCTCTCCCCATCCATGTCACCGCACTCAACGGCCAGGAACTGCCTCCTGTCACCCATCATACTGAACCCATCACACTCATCACATCCGGCAATCATCAAGAAACTATATCCTTTTTTCTCATGGACTCCCCTGTTGCTCCCATTGTTTTAGGTCACCCCTGGTTGTCCAAACATAATCCACGAGTGGAATGGGGTTCGAACACTATCACATTGTGGAGTGAAAGTTGTCATGAGTCTTGTTTGGTTTCTGCCTGTCCTGTTGTTCCTGTGTCTGTCTTTCAGAAGGAGATCATGGCGTTGCCAAACGTGCCCGTAGAGTATCTGGACCTGAAGGAAGTGTTCAGTAAGTCCCGGGCTGCTTCTCTTCCTCCGCATCGTCCCTACGACTGTGCCATAGACTTAGTGTCAGGTAAATCTCCGCCTAAAGGCAAGTTATACTCTCTTTCTATTCCTGAGAGGGAGGCCATGGAGAAATACATTTCTGATTCCCTAGACTCTGGATTCATCCGTCCTTCCTCATCTCCAGCGGGGGCGGGGTTCTTTTTTGTGGGTAAGAAGGATGGTTCTCTGCGACCTTGTATTGATTACCGGGAGCTGAACAACATTACTATTAAGAATACTTATCCATTACCACTCATGTCTTCAGCTTTCGAGAGGTTGCAGGGAGCATCGGTATTCACAAAATTGGATTTACGTAACGCTTATCATTTGGTCCGCATCAGGAAGGGGGATGAATGGAAAACTGCCTTTAATACCCCTAGAGGGCATTTTGAATATTTGGTTATGCCGTTCGGGCTTTCCAACTCGCCCGGGGTTTTCCAAGCACTCGTAAATGACGTGTTGAGAGATATGGTAGATCAGTTTATATATGTTTACCTGGATGACATACTGATTTTTTCTTCATCTCTCCAGGAACATGTCCAACATGTCAGACGAGTGCTCCAGAGGTTACTAGAGAATGGGCTTTTTGTCAAGGCGGAGAAGTGCGTATTCCATGCACAGTCGGTCCCCTTCCTAGGGTTTATCGTGTCGGCTGAGGGAATACGAATGGACCCTGACAAGGTAAAGGCTGTGATAGATTGGCCATCTCCAGATTCCCGTAAGGCCCTACAGCGGTTTCTGGGGTTCGCCAATTTCTATCGGCGTTTTATTCGTAATTACAGCCAACTAGCCTCACCTCTGACAGCCTTGACTTCCCCCAGTACTCCGTTCAGGTGGTCTGACGCAGCTGAAACTGCGCTTTCCAACCTAAAGAGCCGCTTTGTTTCGGCTCCCATCCTTGTCGCCCCTGATCCCACACGGCAGTTCGTGGTGGAGGTCGACGCATCAGAGGTGGGGGTAGGAGCAGTGTTGTCCCAACGTGCTGCTTCAGACGATAAGGTCCACCCTTGCGCGTTTTTCTCTCATCGATTATCTCCTGCCGAACGTAATTATGACATTGGCAATAGAGAGTTGTTGGCGGTCAAATTAGCGTTGGAGGAGTGGCGCCACTGGTTAGAGGGTTCAGGGGTTCCCTTTATTGTTTGGACCGATCATAAGAATTTAGAATACATTAGAACTGCTAAAAGACTCAATTCCAGGCAGGCTCGGTGGGCACTTTTTTTTCGGTCGTTTTGATTTTACCCTATCGTACCGCCCGGGTTCCAAGAATGTTAAACCCGATTCTTTGTCACGTCTTTTTGATCCCTCCGCCCATCCCGTTACTCCTGAGTGTATTTTGCCTGAGAGATTAGTTGTCTCAGCACTCGTATGGGAGGTCGAGTCGAAGGTCAAGACGGCCTTAGAAGGGGTAACGCCTCCGTCCGGTTGCCCACCGAACCGCTTATTTGTGCCGGAGGAGTTAAGGTCCGAAGTTGTCCGGTGGGGTCATTGTTCCAACATGGCTTGTCATCCAGGGATAAGTAGAACTAATGGGTTGGTTAGACAACGATTCTGGTGGCCACGTATGGCTCGCGACGTCCGCGATTTTGTTTTGGCTTGCTCAGTGTGTGCCAGTGGTAAGTCATCTAACCGACCTCCTGATGGGCTCCTTCAACCGCTGTCTGTCCCTTCGAGACCCTGGTCACATATCGCTCTAGATTTTGTTACCGCCCTCCCGCCCTCTAATGGCATGACAGTCGTTTTGACTGTAGTGGACCGGTTCTCGAAGGCGGCACATTTCATTCCCTTGCTCAAATTACCTACAGCCAAGGAGACAGCGGTTACTGTGTTAGATCACGTCTTTCGGCTTCATGGCCTCCCGGTAGACGTGGTCTCAGACAGGGGATCCCAGTTTATATCCAAATTTTGGAGAGAATTTTGCAAGTTATTAGGAGCGTCAGTTAGCTTGTCGTCGGGTTATCATCCCCAAAGCAACGGACAGTCTGAGCGAGCCAACCAAGATTTAGAGAGGACGTTGAGATGTTTGGTCTCCAAGAATCCTTCTTCCTGGAGTCAACAACTCTCTATGGTGGAGTACGCCCACAATTCGTTGCCAGTGTCTGCTACGGGCCTCTCTCCGTTCCAGTGTAGTGTAGGGTACCAGCCACCAGCATTTCCCAGTCTGGAATCTGAAGTCACGGTCCCCTCCGCTCACGCGTTTGTCCAGAGGTGCCACCGCACCTGGACCAGAGCCCGTGAGACTCTGCTCCGGGTGAGGGAGCGCACTAAGGCCAAGGCCGATCGCCACCGGTCAAAGCCTCCCGTCTACGTCGTGGGTCAAAAAGTGTGGCTTTCTACCAGTAACATTCCATTGCGATCCGTTTCTAACAAATTAGCTCCCAAATTTATCGGCCCGTTCACTATCACCAAGATCATTAGTCCGGTGACAGTCCGCCTCAAACTACCTCCTGCGTACAAGAGGATACACCCCGCCTTTCATGTGTCCAAAATTAAACCCGTGTTTTATGCACGTATTAATCCGCCTACTCCGGTTCCCCCGCCGCCGCGTCTCGTAGAAGGGGAACCAGCATATTCGGTTAATCGTATTCTGGACTCGAGACGGAGGGGACGAGGATTCCAGTATCTGGTGGACTGGGAAGGTTACGGTCCGGAGGAGAGGAGTTGGGTACCTGCTAGGGACATATTGGATCACTCCCTTATTGATGAATTCAATCAGCAGGTAGGCCCTTCTGGGAACTCCAGGAGGAGTTCTTAGAGGGGGGGGTACTGTCACGGTTGGTAAACCGTGATCTCGGGTTGTTTACACTTTGTGGTGAATTCTGTGTGTTCTGCGTTTGCACTGATTAGTTGTGGGCGTCTCCGTTAATTGTATCAGCAACAGCTGCCACTCATTACTCATCTCCTATATATATGGCTTGTCTCACGTCTTGTGTTTGTGAGATCGTTGTTTCATGTCGTTGTGTTACCCCCGTCTGGTTAAAGTGTTAGTTTGCGTTTGGATGTCTGTGTTTCTTCCTAGAACCTCATCAACTCTCCGCACGATCACTCAGCCATGGACACTTACCTTCGGCTCTATTCCCCGCAGTTCCTGTGCCACTCTCTCCTGCTGCCTCACGCCACCAAGACCCGGACTTCCCACCTACACTCCACCTCAGGCCGGATTTCTCACCAACCACCGTCTCCCTGGAGTGTTATCATCCCATCGTCTTTGTGTATCATTGTTCTACTTGTCTTCATTTCATTAAATCCTGTTAACTCGCATTTGTTTCCGGACTGTCTTTCACCAGCCGTCACAGGGAGGGGGAGGGCTTTCCTCTATGTGTGGTGTAAACAAAGTCCAAAATGTTATTACCTTGTGTTGGAAAGTTAATGTGTATTTTTGGAAACATACTCTTTAAGTCAGCATGGTTGAAATCACCAGCTATGAGGAGAAAATCATCGGGGTGTGCTGTCTGCTGCTCAATGATGTGCTGGTACAGTTCATTAAGTGCGTCGTTCCTGTTGATCAGGGGAATGTAAACCGAAATGAGCAGTATAGCAGTATATTCCCTCTGCAGATAGAACGGCCGGCACTTAATAATCATAAACTCCACCAGGTGTGAGCAGATTACAACAGCGTGATTGATGTAAACACAAAGCCCGCCACCACGGGTTTTTCCTCCCGCTACGCGAGCTCTGTCCGCACAATAGCACGTCAAGCTGGTTGAGCTGAATAGCGCCATCTGAAACGCTGTTGCTGAGCCATGTTTCTGTGAACACAAAAAAACAACAGTCTCTTACAGTCCTCTGAGTTGAACGTAGTAATTGAATGTAGTCCAGTTTATTGTCCAACGAGCTTACGTTAGCCAGTATGATGGTGGGGATAGATGGTTTATGTGGGTTAGCCGTTAGCCTAGCCCGGATACCTCCGCACTTACCCCTCTTCTGCTTCCTTTCACACCGCTTGTGTCGCCTCTGCTGTGGGTGAGATGCAGTCGTGGGGGTCAGTGATGGTGAAGGCCTCCGTAGCAGATCACGATCCTGCAGCTGTTCCGCGTGCGCGGAGCTTAACTGTAAAAATGCGGTTCTGCCGAAATCGAGCAGAAACTCGTGACTGTATGCGCGCTTACAGACAGGTAGACGTGATGACGACGTTCAAAAAACACTGCAACTCACAAGACAAAAACACGAAAACACCGTTCTGTCGGGACTGAGAGCTGCCGCCATCTTGGCATGAAGCAAACTGTTGTCTAAGCCTGGACCACAGGATTTTTTAAAACATAACCGATATTAAAATCTGGTTGCAGCACACACATGAGGAGAATATTGGCAGAATATCTTCCCTCAAATATTAAACATGCACAAAATACAGGATTTAAACATTGTGGCACATCACACAAAGACTGATCTCTCAAAGACTGATCACTTAACTTATAACACTCACTGCATGGCGATGACGTAGAAGGAATACGTGAGAACCACTATGGGTGATAAGTTGGCTCTGCCGCCTTGTTATTATTTTCATGCACACCGCACTATAATTTGATGCTTGCAAAATCCAAAGTCTTGGCCGTTACAAAGTCTCCATCCACAAACAGACATACATCGTATGCAGATATAAGGCATTTCATTGCACTTTAACAAGTAAACTGAATGGCCTATATGTGTTCAATATTTTAAACGAGCCCTCACTAACTGAGTTTAATGCCACAGTTATGTTAGAATGCATCTCATTTTTTTTTTTGTGGCATTGCGTGGTGCTCGCCATGAGGGGCACGGTCCGGAGCGCTGTATGACTGAAGCATCAGTTCAGTTCAGCTTTACTCCAAATATATGAACTTACCGGTTTTAAATACTTTATATTTAAATTGTTCGTTTATGCCAAATATTAGTGTTAAACTGCTGGACTTTAAATTATATCTACTATTGATTTTCACTGTTGACTGATTTTGAAGAACATTTAGACTGATAACTTCCATGCGCAGATGCAGCAGATTTATCACAGGACGTGTGATATGACAGTTGCATCTGACTATATATGAACTAGCTGTTCATACAGTATTTTTATATTTAATGTTAGTTTATCAGTATGTTTTAAAGTATATTTATTTTCTTATTATAGGTGATTCTGTCACGGAGTGACTGTGACGGAACCAAAAATGAGAAAGATTAGTTCCGTCCGGACCATATATCGCAAACACCGCCGCTTCCGGGAACGCCGACGAACCCAAATCGGCGTGTTATTGGGAACAGGTGTCTTGTTGAGCGTGGCGATCACTGATTGGGCAATTCGGGGAAGAGGAGACACATAAATAGGGCATCAGAAACACAGGAATGGTTGGTGATTCCCAGTAGTTATTGTGGGTGCAACGGAGCAGAGGGGAGAGTTGAAGAGAGAGTGTATGGTGTACTGTGGAGCTTGGGCAAAGAGAGATACACACACACAAGGCTGAGTATACGAATATCTTTATTGGAGCATTGTGTTCAGATGCGTTGTGTGATGTGAAGTTAACACCTATTGAAGATCTGCTAGGATTGCAGGAAGGAGATCGTGCTGCCAGTTGTGTCGGATGTCGGTTATCTGGAAGAGAAGTGGAAAGATCCAGTGTTAATGAAAGTGTGAGTACACTGAAATATTCGTCGTGTCAACAGTTACTTTGCAAGTGTGGAATATCCATATACCTCTTGTGAGTTGTGACCAGTGTGAGCGGCCCCACCGTAATAGGATTGGTGGGTGAGCCGGGACCAGCAAAAAGGGAGTCTGGTGCCTTGTCATGGCTGTGACGTTTCCTCTGGCCGTCTGTTGCCTAATTCACTGTGAGTGTGTGGAGTGCAGTGGGTGAGTCATTTTCTTTGCTGTGTGTACACTTGAAGTCTGCAGTGTCGTGCTGTGTCATGTCGTCAGTAATCACCCTCTAGGCTGGGAGAGAAAACCCTGTGGAGAAGAACGTGCACCGGTGTTGTGAGACGACCGTCTTTTATATACATGCCCGCTCGTGGCTTTGGACCCCTACTCCGCCGAGTGGTGACGTGTCAACAATAGCAAGTAAGGAACCGAGTGCATATTGTGGGGGACGACGGAGTGTTGGCTGCTATACGAACATCCAGCTGTGTAGCCCTTGTGTATGAATACCTGTTTGTGGAGTGCTTTCAGAGGTTCGCCCATGTCTAGATCTCTGGTCCGTTGTCTGGAAGAGAGGAGAGGGAAGCGTTCGAGTCATTCCTGAGGTACATACCCGGTGGCACAAACCTACCTGAAGTTACCCAGCGTGGTGGCACCAGCTGAGGCCGTGGAAGGCCCAATGTGCAGCAACTTCAATCTGTACTCCTGTCCACTCTTGGTCAAATTCGAGAGGTGGTGCGTCTTTCTCCATATATTCACTGAAGCTAAGTAAATTTGTGAAGGAACTCTGTCTGTCTGTTACCAGTCCTACAGGTCTGAGCTTGAGGCTCTGAGTCGTCGTGGGAGAGTTTCCACGGTTGGAGGTGACAGTGTTGAGTGTTGGTCTGGGAAGTCTGCCCCGGTGAAGAAGACCACAGTTGTCGTGACATATACACTTTCTCTAGACTCCCGAGCTGAAAAGGGCTTAAGCCTGACGTCCACCTCTTCGAGGGTCTGTGAGTTGTATCCATTCAGTATTGTCATTGAATACCCACCTGTATGCCCAAATTCAAGCTCCAGTTGCCCCTGTATACCCCTCTGTACGCCTAAAGCTAAGAGCCAGCGTATTGCCCTTGTATACTTATCTGTATGCCCAGAGTCAAGCTCTAGTTTCCCTTGTATACTCACCTGTACGTCCAAAGTAAAGACCCAGTCGTCCTTCTGCATACTTACCTGTATGCCCTGAGTGAAATACCAGTGCATCGCCCTTGCATACTCACCTGCAAACTCCATCCTTATGGTTTACGGAGTTAAGGAATGTGTATCTTTCTTGCATACTTACCTATAGACCGAAGGCCAAGACCCCAATATATTCACCTGCATACTTACCTGTGGACCTTTTAGGCATTTCCAACCGCGGACCCAGAATCTCGTGGCGAACGGCGTCAGGTACACACCCCACCCAATTCATCAAAATTACTTACCTTCTTTACCCTGCGTGCAGGGACTGGAAGGGCCCCACCGACGGTTCTCCTGCAGGAGAAACACAAAGGCACTACTGAGAAAAACCCTGTTGAGTCACGTGAAGGAAAGGACACCAATTCAGCTACAGGCTTACCTGAGAGTCCCTGTGACAGAGTCAGAAGCGACTCGGACCTATACTCTCTGGCCTCGAGAGTGGATTTTAGATTCCCTTTTCCCTTCCCCTCACACCTTTTATATAATTTAAATAAAGTTGTTTTAATTATACTCACTCTCTCTCGTGTGTCTGGTCATTGGGGTGTTCTTGGGACCTCCTCGAGGTGGAAACTAGGGAGGGGCGAGACTCACGACATCTGTGGTCCGCTCCGACCTGTGACAGATTTTGGCGTAGTCGGCAGGGTTCCACCTCGAGTTGAGCGACCAAGGTCCCCCAATGGCCAACGAAGAGTTGCCCGAGGCCCCTCCCCGAGTCATGCCTGTGTTCATGGGGAACCCTTGGATCCAGAAATATGGAAGTACAGAATCTGAGGTGAGATTATCCGAGTGGAAGGCTCAGATTGAATATCTTGCTGGGATCCAGGGACTAACGGCAGCACAGCAATTGCAATTCATCTTGAACTCCCTAGGGGGGAGGCTCGTCGTGAGGTTCAGGCTGCCCCAGAAGCAGTTCGAACCACAGCCCAGACTGTATTCCACTTCTTGTCCGAGCAGTATGGGGATACCACTCCAGTAGCCGTCCTCAGAGCGCAATTCTTCAGTTGTAAACGGGGACCCCGACAGCCCATTCAAGCTTTTGCCTTACGACTTCGGGAGCAGTTCACCAGGTTGCAAAAACATCAAGATCATGGCCTGGGAGATGGGGAGACGCTCCTGAAAGACCAGTTCCTGCTGGGGTTGCGGGAAGGCCCCGTGCGTCAGAGCTTACGTGTCCAGTTTCGAAGAGACCCAGATCTGACATTCGAGGATCTGAAGAAAGAAGCAGTGGCTCTAGAATTAGATCAGGCTGAAGTCAAAGACCCCCCGGTATGTGAAGCTGTGAGTAGTACCGTAACTGTCACTCCCGCAGGGATAGATTGGAAGCAAACGTTGAAGATGGAGCTTTTGAAAGATGTCCGTGAACAGATGAAGGAATTGTCTAAAACGCTATTGGAGGAGCTGCGTCTTGGGGCACCGATGCACAAGGTAATTCAATTCAATTCAATTCAAGTTTATTTGTATAGCGCTTTTTACAAAATAAATCGTTACAAAGCAACTTTACAGAAAATTATGTTTCTACAATATTTAGTAGTAGCTAGTAGTTTGTGCACATTTGACAGGATTTTTGAAAAAATAGAAAAAAATAAATAAAAAAATAATACAAGACGTAGTCAGCTAGACGATGAACTATCAATATTATTAATTAAGTTATTATATGATTCAGTCACACATTTAGCAATAATTGTTAGTTCTGTTTGTTGATTCAAGGTTAGCATCATCTGGGGTCCTCTGAGGGTCAGCATCATCTCTTCTCAGGTGTTCTGGATCCAGACTGGAGCTTGTGTAAATCCTAGTTACCACGGGATGTAAATCCCGTGGCGAAACATAGAAACAAAATACAGACATCATTAGCATAGCTGCTGATCCAACAAAGTAAATTAGTTTAACCCAAGCTAATGAATAAAAATGCACCTTTGAACAGATGCAACTACACTCACAATTAAAAAGATACATTATTCGAATGCTTGGCGAAAGAGATGTGTTTTTAATCTAGATTTAAACAGAGAGAGTGTGTCTGAACACCGAACATTATCAGGAAGACTATTCCAGAGTTTGAGGCCAAATGAGAGAAAGCTCTACCTCCTTTAGTGGACTTTGCTATCCTAGGAACGACCAAAAGTCCAGCGTTTTGTGACCTTAGGGTGCGTGATGGGTTGTAACGTGGTAGAAAGCTAGTTAGGTACGCTGGAGCTAAACCATTTAGGGCCTTATAGGTAAGTAATGATAATTTGTAACTGATACGGAACTTAATAGGTAGCCAGTGCAGAGACTGTAAAATTGGGGTAATATGATCATATTTTATTGACTTCGTAAGGACTCTAGCTGCTGCATTTTGGACTACCTGTAGCTTGTTTATTGAAGAAGCAGGACAACCACCTAGAAGTGCATTACAATAGTCCAGTCTAGAGGTCATGAATGCATGAACTAGCTTTTCTGCATCAGAAACAGATAACATGTTTCGTAGCTTGGCAATGTTTCTAAGATGGAAGAATGCAGTTTTTGTAACAATGGAAATATGATTTTCAAAAGACAAATTGCTGTGTAATATAACACCCAGATTTCTGACTGTAGAGGAAGTAACAGTAAATCCGTCTAGTTGCAGATTGTAATCTACAAGATTCTGTGTAGTGTTTTTTGGTCCAATAATTAGTATCTCTGTCTTATCCGAATTTAATTGGAGAAAATTGTGTGTCATCCAATCTTTTACATTTTTAACACACTCTGTTAGTTTAGATAATTGGGAAGTTTCATCTGGTCTCGTTGAGATATATAGCTGAGTATCATCAGCATAACAGTGGAAGCTAATTCCGTATTTTCTAATAATATTACCAAGGGGCAACATATATATATTGAAAATAGAAGGGGACCTAGGACGGATCCTTGTGGCACTCCATATTTTACTGATGATAAATGAGATGACTCCCCATTTAAGTAAACAGAATGGTAGCGATCGGACAGGTAGGATTTAAACCATCTTAGAGCCTGCCCTTGAATACCTGTATAGTTTTGTAATCGATCTATGAGTATGTCATGATCTATGGTGTCAAACGCAGCACTAAGATCAAGTAAGACTAGAAATGAGATGCAGCCTTGGTCTGACGCAAGGAGCAGGTCATTTGTAATTTTAACAAGTGCAGTTTCTGTGCTATGGTGGGGCCTAAAACCTGACTGAAATTCTTCATACAGATCATTTTTATGCAGGAAGGTGCTCAATTGAGCAGACACAACTTTCTCTAAAAGTTTAGACATAAATGGAAGATTTGAAATAGGTCTATAATTTGCCAGTACACTAGGATCTAGTTTTGGTTTCTTAATAAGAGGCTTGATAACCACCAGCTTGAATGGTTGTGGGACGTGTCCTAAAGATAACGACGAGTTTATGATATTGAGAAGCGGTTCTTCGGCTACAGGTAACAGCTCTTTCAGTAATTTAGAGGGTACAGGATCTAATAAACATGTTGTTGGTTTAGATACAGTGATAAGTTTATTTAGCTCTTCCTGTCCTATGGTTGTAAAGCACTGCAGTTTATCTTTGGGTGCGATGGATGAAACTGAAGTGTTAGATGTTGTAGAATCTACATTCGCTATTGTATTTCTAATGTTATCTATTTTATCAGAGAAGAAATTCATAAAGTCATTACTATTTAACGTTGGTGGAATATTTGAATCAGGTGGCGTCTGATAATTTGTTAACTTAGCCACTGTGCTAAATAAAAACCTTGGATTGTTTTCGTTATTTTCAATGAGTTTGTGTATATGCTCTGCCCTAGCAGTTTTTAGAGCCTGTCTATAGCTGGACATACTGTTTTTCCATGCAATTCTAAAAACTTCTAAGTTAGTTTTTCTCCATTTGCGTTCAAGACTACGAGTTAATTTCTTGAGAGAGTGAGTATAACTGTTATACCATGGTACAGTACGTTTTTCTCTAACTTTTTTCAATTTGATTGGGGCAACAGCTTCTAATGTATTAGAGAAAATAGTGCCCATGTTGTCAGTAATTTCGTCTAATTCGTGTGTATTTTTGGGTACAATTATCAGTTGAGATAGATCAGGCAGGTTATTTGCGAATCTTTCTTTGGTGGCTGGAACAATAGTTCTGCCCAGACGGTATCACTGCGACATATAGTTAATATCAGTTATACGCAGCATGCACGATACAAGGAAATGGTCTGTAATATCATCACTTTGAGGTACAATATCTATAGCAGTAAGATCGATTCCATGTGATATAATTAAATCTAGTGTATGATTAAAACGATGAGTGGGCCCGGTGACATTTTGCTTGACTCCAAAGGAGTTTATTAGGTCAGTAAACGCAAGTCCTAATGTATCATTTGCATTATCAACGTGAATATTAAAATCTCCCATGATTAGCGCCTACCCCGGCCTACCCCGCGAGAACGGGCCTATTCAGACGGCGGCCGAGACCCCGGGAGGCGACCTAGTCGGCCTGCCCGCCCTCGATTTGAATGGGACGAACAAAGGCGACCTATCTGTAATCGTTGCGGTGAGTCTGGACACTACAGCTGCCAATGTGGCTCTTGAAGAGGTTTGGCAGGGGGTTTTTAGAGCAACCGGCCACAGTGGGTCATGTGGTCGGGACCCCTTTAGAAGACCCAGCATTAGTTACAGGCTCGAAGGACGGATTGATTGGACATAATCCTGTGGTGGAGGTCCAAGTATGTGGTACCAAAGTGCCCTGTTTAGTAGACACTGGATCCCAAGTCACCCTGTTCTCAGAGAGCCTATCACGAGAAGTATTTGGAAGACGAAGCATGCAAGGAACCGAGGCCCCATGGTTAACCTTGAAGGGAGCGAACGGGCTGGACATCCCTTATATTGGGTATTTAGTCACTGATTTAGAGATCCATGGGATCGTCGTACCACTGAAGGGGATTGTCATTGTCCAGGATCATTGCTTAGGGACCCATCGAGCCCTCTTGGGGATGAATGTTATTGCTGAGTGTTGGGAGGAACTTTTTCGGGCAGGGCCCGTGAAGACAATTCCGTCGGCAGAGCAGCTGGAATGGAAACGGATCATTGCTGATTGCCGCCGGATCCAGACGGCTAGGGCCCGAATGGACCGAGAGGACACCGGCCGAGTGGCCTGTTGATTTGCTCTATCCGTGCCAGCAAGGAGCGAGGCCATTGTATGGGTAAGGGTCCCCCAACAGGAGTATGGACCCGAAGGCTGGGTACTAGTGGAGCCCCATCTGGACTGTCAAAATGTGGAGGTGGCCCGAGGATTGGCGGTAGTCCGCCGAGGACGAGTCCCAGTAAAAGTACGCAATGAGAGTCCCTACCCGATTCAGTTGCACCGGCACCAGCGATTGGCCAGAGTGACGATGGTCAGCCCCCATCAGTTGAGAGAGGAGCGGGACGTAAGTTTTCGGCAGGTATGCCCCACCCTGGTCGAGGTAGCCTTAACCCAACTGGACTCGCCACCGAACAAGGCGGAGGAGGGAATGCCTGGCCATCTACAGGGCGAGTCTCTACAAGGATAAGGACTGGAGGAGGCTCAGGCGCGTAGACTAGAGGGGCTCTTGAGGAAATGGCAACATGTGTTCTCGACGCACGATGAAGATTATGGCTGCACGAGTGTGGTAAGACACCAAATCCCCACTGGAGGGGCTGGACCCAGCCGTGAGAGGTATCGTCCCATTCCACCCACTCTATACTCAGAGGTACGTACCTTGTTGCAAGGCATGCTCGACAGAGGGATTGTCCGGGAGAGTAGCAGCCCCTGGGCAGCACCCATAGTACTTGTACAAAAAAAAAGACAGGAGTCTGGAGGTTCTGTGTGGACTACCGTAAGTTACACCAAGTCATCAAGAAGGATGCCTTTCCTCTGCCAAGGATTGAAGACTCGCTAGCCAGCTTAACTCAATCTTCCTGGTATTCCACACTGGATCTGGCAAGCGGTTATTGGCAGGTGCGGGTGGAAGAAGCGGACCGGGAAAAGACTGCCTTTACAACTCCATTTGGTTTATTCGAGTGGGACCGGATCCCCTTCGGCCTTTGCAACGCTCCCGCCATGTTCCAGCGACTCATGCAGCGGTGTTTGGGAGGTCAACTGATGGAATCGACGCTGGTCTACCTTGATGATGTCATAGTCTACTCCCCCGACTTTGAGTCTCACTTGCAACATCTTGAGAAGGTATTCCAAGCCATGGAGAAGTATGGGTTGAAATTACAACCGGACAAATGCCATCTGTTGAGGAGGGAAGTTAAGTTCCTGGGCCATTGTATCAGTTCCGCCGGGGTCGCTGTGGACCCAGAGAAGGTGTCAGCTGTGCGAGAGTGGAAGGCCCCGAAGACGGTGAGACAGGTCAGATCTTTCCTGGGCTTTGTGGGGTACTACCGGCGCTTTATTAAAGACTTCTCAAAGATCGCGAGGCCACTGAACCATCTGTTGGCAGGAACGGGGCGACCTCGAGGTCGTGGGTCCCCGTCGATTGCATGGGACTCAGAGTGTGAGACGGCCTTCCAATGGCTAAAACAAGAGTTGCTGCAAGCACCGATCTTAGCTTATGCCGATTTCAACCAACCCTTTGTGCTGTACACCGATGCCAGTAATCTGGGCTTGGGGGCAGTGTTGGCCCAACGTCAGGAGGGAGTGGAGCGGGTCATCGCCTACGCTAGCAGGAGCCTCCACCCAGCAGAGAAGAACGACGCTAATTACAGTTCCTTCAAGCTTGAGTTGCTGGCACTAAAGTGGGCATTGAGCGAAAAGTTCAAAGATTACCTGTGGGGTGCGAAGGTACAAGTCGTCGCAGACAACAACCCTCTTGTACATCTACAGACGGCCAAATTGGGTGCCGTAGAGCAGGGGTTCCCAAACTTTTTAGACCGCGACCCCCAATATTAGATTGCTGACGACCCGCGACCCCCCCCTCCCCCTCCCAATTCTCTCTGTGTTTCCCTCTTGTGAGGATTTGCAATTTGGTTACATACTGACAGAGCTAAAACAAAAAGGAACACAATCTCTAAGCCAGGCTATTTTATTAACAAATTATGGACAAAAACAAATACATCCATAACTGTGAAATGCTTATAGAAAGAATATGAACAAGCTGCCTATAACACCCATACAACAATAACAACTTTGTATTCAGAAAAAACGTCTTACATACATGTATGGATTTCCCAATCAGGACCCAGATTTGGTCAATGGGTGGAGCAGATAATTTTATATTTTTATAATTTTAATTTCATTTTTAAGATTACAAGTAAACCGCATTCAAGACTGCAAGAGTTCCAATCTATATGGGCCTTAGTACTCTTTTTGATGTTTTTTTTTTTTTTTTTTTTTTGATTGCATTGTTTGTGTAATATGTACTAAATTGTGAATAAAAAAAAAAAAAAAAAAACGCCTAATGTGATGGATGGGCGCTGTGCGCGGAGCAAAGCAGGTCCACTCTAGGTTTAATTTTGGAGATTGCCACCCGCAGATCATCTTCCACGTTAAGCCGTGACCGGTGTTTATTCTTAATGTAAGTCAGCGCGGAGAATGTCTTTTCACATAAATACGTTGAGCCAAATTGCATGAGGACATCCAACGCGGCTTTCGACAACTGTGGATATCAAATGCCGTCCTCAGGGTTCGATCGGTTGAAATTTCTATCAGCGCATCTTCCATATCTGACGCCAGATGATTTGCCGTGGTTACATTAAATGGTGACCTTATCCAGTCATATTGGTCGGGAGCGTCTCCTTCAGGGAAATACTTATGTAAGTGATCTGGATAAATCCAGATAAAAAATTTATTTTTTCATTGTGCTCACATATTAGATGGAGAAAAAATTACAGAGGGATTACTACTTTTGTTATCCTGTAAATCAGAATATACTATCAATAGCCTTAAATTATTTTCGCCATGTTTTTTGTAATAAAATGTTATATAAATCAGGCTAGGAATAATATATTTACAAATCCCTCTGTAAATGTCTTCATAATATAACTAGGTATAAGACTGGAAAGTTTGGTGTATATAGGTGCTAATTAAGTTGAGATGTAGTACTTGGAGTATGAGAGAAAGGTCATTTTGAGAAAACCGGCTTTAACCCTCTGGAGTCTAAGGGTATTTTTGGGGCCTTGAGAAGTTTTGTCATGCCCTGATATTTGTGCTTTTTTCAGTTTCTTATAAATATCTAAATGGGTAAAGTCTAATATCACTGTAATCAGCACAAACTGGGCTATAATAATATGTGAAACACATGCATGTACATGATTGTATTTTTGAGAAAAAAAAATGTTATGCATGGTTAGTGAAAAACTAAAAATGTTAAATCACTTGAATAAGGCAATAAAACACATACATAAAATTGGTTGCCGGAAAAGTTGAGAACTGGAGCTTGTAGCCTAGAATTTTTCTTTCTGAATGATGTGAAAATCATCTTGTTTACTCACTCACAGAAAACAATATATTGATTTAAATTTTCTAAAACACTTTTTGTTGGTAAAAGTCATATGCGAGTAGGCGTCAACTATCATGAATATCATTGTGATTTACACCTGAGAAGACAAAGGCCTGCATAATGAGCTGCATAATGAGCCTCCCATTCAACTGTGCCACTGTGAGGGAGGACTTACAAGAAAGAGAACAAAATAAAAGTATATAATTTTATGTTTGTAGTTTATTAAGAATATATTTAATTATCCCACAACATAATTTAATATCCACTTGGGGGAGCAGTTAAACAGTTTATTAGGAACAATCAAAGCTGACTTTCACATTTTTTGGCATCCTTTCTCTAGTCACACAATCCTTCAGAAATCCTTTTAACAATCTTATTTTCTACCAAATAAACCCCATTTATTATCATCATCATCATTATTATTATTATTATTATTATTATTAATGTTGAAAAGAGCTGATAATATTTTTCAGGTTTTTTTAGGGGGAATAAATCGAAAGAACTGCATTGTTTTTACATTTGTTAGAGTTATCTCTATTTGTCACATTTATATTATTTACATCAAGCTTTTGAATGGTATAGTATTGTATATTGTTATTGAAACTTCATAATGTTTCACTTGATTATACATTTAGTCAGGAATTATAGTTTGGAAAAAGTATTTGGAAAAAGTCTAACTAGTAAAATGTTTACACGTTATGTGAAAACTAGTACAAATAAATAAAAAGAGACTTACTCATGTTTATGATCTCTGCTGAATAAAGTGCTTCATTCTTTTTTCTGAGGAAATCCATTTCTCAAATCCTCAACCACATCACATCTTTTTGGGGTGAATTATGTCTTAGTCCTCTCATCGCGAAGCAAACAGTAAAATAAAATAAAAACTTGAAGAATAGTCTGGCTGCTTTTTCTTCTGTGTGGGCGTATTCAAGCCGCGCGCTTCAGTTTGAATCTGAATAGCGTGTTAAGCGCGGGGGCGTGGTCACATTAGATATAATGAGCGGAGATATGAAAAACAGATATTGCGTTGTTTTCATATGGATTACTTTATCTCAGAATATTTGTTTTCGGCAGCACTTGTTTAGTTTAAAAGTAGACATTCCAGGCTTTCTATAGATATCTCTCTCATGTCTCTTCGTTGAATATTCACGGAGTTACAGTTCATTTTAATGAAATGTTTGTACATGACGATCAGCAGAGACAAAGACTGTAGACAGCGCACCTTGTTTGTTATCTTTATTTTATAAGTGCACAAAGGTTTTTTGTTATTATGTCTGTATCCAAAAAAAACTAGACCCTTTACAGATTCGATTGATGTATTGCTCTTATCTGTACGATTAAAACTGAGAGTGTAATTTAAGTTCTTTTCGGGGTTATCAGGTGAAAATGACTCAAAACGCATATATGCGTTAATCGACTCGAAAGGGTTAAAGATTTATCATCAGCCAATGAGATTGCGCATTCAGCCCTTTTACTTTCGCGATTGGTTGCTGATAAAAAGGAAATGACCATATTTGGATCTGACAGCATTGTACAGTGAAGAGAGAGCTTTCCAGCCGTGCCCGTGATGAAAGAGAGCAGACAGAGATCGCGGACCGGCAGGATGATTTACAACGCTAACTTTTGTTGAATTTACGCGAAATCTACAGACGCAAAAAGACAAAGTGTAATAAAATAAAGACCTAAATGTGTATTTCTGACTTTTTTTTTCACCATCTCGCATTAACATATTAAAAAAAAAAAAAAAAAAAAAAAGTTTCTGTAAATCATCTCGCGACCCACCGCTCCCCACTCCGCGACCCCCACTTTGGGAACTACTGCCGTAGAGCAGCGGTGGGTGGCCCAGCTGGCTAATTATGACTATCAGCTCCAGTATCGGCCGGGTAAAGAGCATGTCAATGCGGACGCCCTGTCCCGGCTCCCTGAGGAGCAGGGTTGGAAGGACTCCGTAGAGCAGGTGCCTGACCTGGAAGAGGGGTACATGGTGGGCATCGTGGAAGCGCCAGGGGCCAACAGGAGGCGATACCGTCAAGCTGGGGTTGGGACCCCGACCGCTGGAGGGAGCGGCAGCAGAGCGATGACAGGTTAAGAACATTGAGTCGCTGACTGGAACAAGGCCGGGAGCCGACACCAACGGAAAGACGAGCTCAAGACAGGACGGGCCGTTAGTTGCTGGGGCAGTGGATGAAACTCCGAATACGAGATGGAGTGATGTGTAGGACCATCAAAGATCCAGGGTCGGGTGATGAGAGCTGCCAGATTGTGGTACCCGAAAGCCGGGTGAAAGCCTTGATAATGGCATATCACGACCAGTTGGGACACCAAGGGCAGGAAAGGACTGCGTCTTTGTTACGCAGACATTTCTACTGGCCCGGGCTGGAAACATCAGTGAGTACGTTTATTCGGGCATGCCCCGGCTGGACTTTATTCAAGTCCAAGAGAGAGCCACGAGCACCGATGGTCCCAATAAAAGCCAGGGCTCCCCTTCACATCGTGGCTATGGACTTTTTGACGTTGGGCAGACCTATGGATCAGTACCAAAACATCCTCGTGGTCACTGACTTATTCACCAAGTACTCCTGGGCTATCCCCACATTAGACCAAACGCTGAACACTACCACCACCGCATTGTGGAGGGCCGTCTTCCAGCCGTTTGGATGTCCTGAATTCCTGCACTCGGACCAAGGGCCCAACTTTGAGTCTCGGGTCGTAAAAGAGCTGTGTAGGTTGTACGGGTGTACAAAGACCCACACCACGTCCTACCACCCCCAAGGAAATGGGGGGTGCGAACGATTCAACCAGACCCTACTGGGCCTATTGGGCACCTTAGACCAGGAACAGCAGGGCGAGTGGGTGAGTGCCCTACCGGCTTTGATCCAAGCTTACAATAACAGTGTACATAGTACCACGGGGTATGCCCCAACCTACTTGATGTTCAGCAGGCATGTGCGACTTCCTGTAGACTTGCTGCTGGGGACGGCCACAGTCGAAGAGGAGCTGGGTTTGACAGAGTGGGTGGACCGCCACCATCAACGTCTCCATTATGCTTATGGGCAAGTGTCGTCACGGATACGGGTGGCTGCGGAAAAAAGCAAGAGGCTGTACGATCGGACGGCCCGAGAAGCCCCCTTACTCCCGGGAGAGCGAGTTTTGGTACGAGACAACCGACGGCAAGGTAAAGGCAAATTGAGTGACCGATGGGAAGCCACTCTTTACGTGATCCAAGGACCGCAGCGGCCAGGGCAACCGGTATACACCATTCGCCCAGAAGGGAAGGCGGGACCAGACCGAGTGGTCCACCGTAACATGATCCGGCCCTGCCCGAACTATCCCAAACCTATGGAAGAGGCTCCAAGGGAGCCGGTGCCGGTAGAGCCATGGATAGGTGGATGGGCCGTGGTCTCAGGGGGCTTTGTGAATGCGCCCGTCCAGGTTGACCCCGTCTCACCACCCCGTCGGTCCCAACGGGAAAACCGAGGACGGCCCCCTGTACGTTATGGCGAGTGGACAGGTGAAGGACGTTCTAGGGACTAGAACGAATTGGCGGGGGAGGATGTCACAGAGTGACTGTGACGGGGCGGAACCAAAAATGATTAAATTAGTTTCGCCTGGACCATATCGCAAACACCGCCGCTTCAGGGAACGCCGACGAACCCAAATCGGCGTGTTATTGGGAACAGGTGTCTTGTTGAGCGTGGCTGTTACATGCTCTGACTGTTCCCTCCCCTTTTGTTATGGGTTGCTGTATTCCTCCCCTTGTTAATGGTTTCTTCCTGTTTTCCCGCTCTTCGCTGTTTCTCTGTTTTTAGGTGCTGTGATTGGTTGGGTAATGTGTCCATCATGATTACCCTCGTCTGGTGAAACATCCAATCATTAATGGGTGCAAGATAAAAGACGCCTTGGAGAACAGAGGAGGAGGAGCTTGGAGTGTTTGTTGGCTGTACCAGTTTGTTTGAAGCTGCTGTTTAGTGGTGGTTCGCTTGCTTGTTGTGTTTGATGCAGAGAATCTATTGCCTGACATAAACTTCACCAGCCCGGAGATAAAGGAAAGGGAAGTATGTCACGTGACTTACATTGAGCAAACATGTAGAATTACTCTGTTAGACACACTAGGTAAGGAGCGTGTGCAACCTTGTGTAAGTTTTGTTTTGTTAGTTAGCGTAGCTTTAGGTATGGCATGTTAAATGCCGAAGACTTCTTTATTTTTGGGTTTTGTTTTTAGTTAGTTTAGAAGACGGAGAATTAGTTAATGAATGTTTTGCTTTTGTTATTTTCTTTTGTTTGGCACCGCTCATTTTCTTATTCTCCGGGGCTTTTCAAATTAGTATTATTTTTCTCTTTCTTTGTATATAGCTGTAAATAAGGTTTTGGTTGGTGTGTTCTCATTTGTGTAAACTTTATTTCCTTTGGTAAATAAAGCGAACCACTTATTGTTATGTCAGTTGGCCTTGTGTCATTCTCCCCCAGTACTCCCCAGAGACCAAAATTATAGGGTTGTGTTTATATTTTATTATGTACGTCTTCCTCATACCTCTATGCCATCAGGAGACGTAACATAATTTGGGGGCTCATCCGAGATACATTCCTCAGTATTGGGGAAATTCCGGTTGTTTTCATAACTTTTTGTTTTGCTCTGGGGATGTGTGTGGTGGAATGAATCAAGTGACTATAGTAAGTATGGCAGCATTGAGCTTTGTGTGTAACATGAAGTAGGGTATTTAGATTTTTTTTTTTGTAACCTTTGTGATGTCCTCAAATGTACGTAGGTTTATTGAGAATCCGACATTAGATCTTTTTGAAAAATGTCGTAAGGATGATCTGTTGGTAATAGCTGAACACTTCAAAATTACAGTAAGTCGGCAGTCCTTGAAGAGAACGATCAAAACTGTTGTGTTGGATGGTCTTTCGAAATTAAATGTTTTGAAGTTGCCTGAGTCGGTTAAAGAAGCAGATCAAGTTAGTGAGAAAATGACAACTTGTGAAGGGGTAGAGGCTGATGATGAGGAGATTAAGCTTGTGGAGGCGGACGTAGAGGCGAAAACAGGTTTACCCCCATTTGAGCCTTTTTCTCCACCTACACCGGGTTCTAGAGAGAGTGCGAACTTGAAGATCCGTATAGCTCGACTCCGCATGGAAGCGGAAGATAGAGGGCAAGCTCGACGAGCTGAATTTGATCTACGACTTGAAATCCGGCGGCTGGAGGTTCAGGCTGAAAAGGAAGTGAATTTACGCCGGTTGGAGTTAGAGGAGGGGAAGCTGTTTTATAGGTCCTCTGGCCCGTTTACTTCAGATTCATTTAGCAAAGATCCAACAGAGCGTGGTTTGCTTACCACGGCTTTTGATGCAAGTAAAAACATTTCATTGGTGCCGCTATTTAGGGAGCTGGAAGTGGACAGTTATTTTGGTGCATTTGAGAGAATTGCTATATCATTAAATTGGCCAAAGGAAGTATGGACGTTGCTGTTACAGTGTAGGCTTGTGGGTAAAGCTATGGAAGTTTTTTCTACATTGTCTATTGAAGATAGTATGAAGTATGAGACCGTGAAAGCATCTATCTTGCGTGCATACGAACTAGTGCCAGAAGCTTACTGACAGAGGTTTCGGAATCACAGGAAGGGTGGTAATCAAACTTAGAAGGTTTTGTGTCTTTCAGTGGCCAACGAGACGATCAAGTGGAGGTGCGGGTGTTGCGAGACACTGGAGCTGCACGCTCGTTCATTCTTGGTGATGTGTTACCATTTTCAGAGAAGTCTTGTTTGGGTTCTAGTATCCTGGTGCAGGGTATTAGTATGGAAGTATTGAAAGTGCCGCTGCATCGTGTGTATTTACAGACGGAGCTGGTTACAGGTTTTGTGGATGTGGGTGTGCGCCCTGCATTGCCAGTGCCTGGTGTTGAGTTCATTTTGGGTAATGATTTGGCTGGGGGTAGAATGCTGCCAGTATTGGAAGTGCTGGATACACCTGTTCCTAATTCGGTTACCGAAGAATTAACTCTGGGGTATCCTGATGTTTTTCCAGCTTGTGCGGTCACTCGTGCCCAGATAAAGAAGATGGGGACAGAGTTTACGCTAGATGACACGTTCATGTGCACAGATAAGGCTGTAGGAGAACATGTGCCTCACGAAACCGGAAATAAAAAGGTTATTGGTCTGCTAACATCTCCGTTATCTGTAGGTCGTGAAAAGTTAAGTAAAGCTCAGCGTGATGATGAAACCTTAGTGAAATGCTTTGATGCATTGTCAAATTCAAAAGGGGATGTGTACTATTTTATGGAAGATGGGCTTTTAATGCAGAAATGGCAACCTAGAGTAGTCAATGATGCAGAGTGTTCTACTGTTTGTCAGGTTGTTGTGCCTGTTGAATATCGTGCACATGTGCTCTCACTTGCCCATGATCATGTTATGTCAGGACATCTAGGGGTAACAAAGACATACAATTGTGTGTTGCGTCATTTCTTTTGGCCTAGGTTGAAAAGGATGTTGCAGTTTATTGTCGTACATGCCCTACCTGTCAGGTCATAGGGAAACCAAATCAAGTTATTCCTCCTGCACCGTCAGTTCCAATCCCAGTGCTTGGTGAGTCTTTTGAGCATGTGATTGTGGACTGTGTTGGACCATTGCCTAAAACTAAGACTGGTCATCAGTTCTTGCTTAAAATAATGTGTGTCGCAACTCGGTACCCAGAAGCAGTGCCTTTGCGAAAAATTACTTCCAAAGCGGTCATTAAGGCATTGGTGAAATTTTTCTCCACCTTTGGCCTTCCTAAGATCGTACAAACTGATCAAGGTACGAATTTTATGTCCAAGTTGTTCACACAAACTTTGTGTTCACTGGGTATTAGCCATCGTACTTCCAGTCCATATCATCCTGAGAGTCAGGGTGTACTTGAGAGATTTCACCAGACCTTTAAGTCTATGTTGAAGAAGTACTGCTGGGAGACAGGTAACGAATGGGATGAGGGTGTGCCATTTGTTCTTTTTGCTATTCGTGAAACCACTCAGGAGTCTCTGCAGTTTAGTCCAGCTGAACTGGTGTTTGGACATAGTGTTCGAGGACCACTAAAAGTTCTTAAGGAACAAATGCTAGGTCTTGACAACAGTTTAAGTCCTACAAAGAACATTCTTGATTATGTGGCCCGTTTCCGTGAACGAGTACAGGAAGCGTGTGTGGGTGCTAAAGAAGCTCTTGCTGCAGCTCAGTTTAGCATGAAACAACATTTTGATAAAAAGGCAGTGTCTCGGTCATTTTCAGTAGGTGACAAGGTACTTGTGTTACTACCAATTCCAGGGTCTGCATTGTCTGCACGTTTTCCTTATGAGGTAGTGGGTAAAAGAAGTGACACTGATTACATCATTAAAACACCTGACCGTAAGAGACAAAAACGTGTGTGTCATATTAATATGCTTAAAGCTTACCATTCTAGGGAGGAAGCATCTCAATCTTCAGAGGAGAACACAGGGCCCGTGGTTTCACCTGTTGTTGTGAGTTGTGAGCAAGAACCATCATTTCCTCTTAGTGTGGAGTTGGATATGGATGAGGTGAGACTACAGATTGATCCGTTGCCATTTACCCCATTATCTAATTCTGAGATTTTAGCGGATCCATCTAAGTTGTTGTGTCATTTGACAGAAGAGCAGTGTGCAGACATTGAAACTCTAATTCAGAGTTTTCCTCAGATATTTGGAGATGTACCTAAGCAAACTGACGTACTTTACCATGATATCAATGTTCGTGATGCTGCTCCTATTAAGCAACACCCTTATCGGGTGAATGCTGCAAAGAGGGCTGCGATGAACCAAGAGGTTGGGTATTTGTTGGAGGAAGGTCTCCATGTATTTTAGTTCCTAAAGCTGATGGGACGGTCCGATTTTGTACCGATTATCGTAGAGTGAATTCTGTAACAGTACCAGATTGCTTCCCTTTGCCAAGGATGGAGGACTGTATTGATAATGTGGGGTCTGCTAAATTTGTTAGCAAGTTGGATATGCTCAAAGGTTACTGGCAGGTGCCACTGACACCAAGGGCATCAGACATCTCTGCTTTTGTAACCCCAGATTCATTCCTCCAGTATAACGTTATGGCATTTGGTCTTCGAAATGCTCCTGCAACCTTTCAAAGGTTAGTTAACAAAGTGATGGCGGATGTACCTAACTGTAGTGCATATTTAGATGATCTAGTTGTATATACGTCTACCTGGATTGAGCATATGTCAGTATTGGCTATGGTGTTTCAACGACTTGCTGATGCTTCATTAACTTTGAATTTGGCTAAATGTGAGTTCTGCAGAGCTACAGTAACTTATCTAGGTAAGCAAGTGGGGAAAGGCCAAGTTTGCCCTGTGGAGGCAAAAGTTGTTGCCATCAAAGAATTCCCTGCCCCGACTACTCGTCGTGAGTTAAGGAGGTTTTTGGGTATGGCAGGGTATTACCGAAGGTTCTGTAAGAATTTCTCCTCCGTTGCGAAACCCTTGACAGATTTACTTAGCCCTGCAAAGGAGTTCATTTGGTCAGTTGAAAGTCAGTGTGCTTTTGAAGCCATATAACATTTGTTATGTTGCTCGCCTGTGTTGTCTGCCCCTAAATTTTCTGTGCCTTTCAAACTTGAGGTGGATGCAAGCGCAGTTGGAGCAGGTGCTGTGCTGTTGCAGGAAGACGAGGAAGGTATTGACCATCCGATTTGTTTCTATTCTAAGAAATTTAACAGACATCAGTGTAACTATTCCACCATTGAAAAGGAGGCGTTGGCTTTGTTGTTGTCGTTGCAGCATTTTGAAGTATATGTAGGGTCTACCTCATTTCCTGTGCTTGTGTATACGGATCATAACCCTCTTACGTTTCTGTGTCGAATGTACAATCAAAACCAAAGGTTAATGCGATGGGCTATAGTGGTTCAAAATTATAATATTGAGATTCGGCACAAGAAAGGAGTGGAAAATCTGGTTGCGGATGCTCTCTCTAGAGCGTAACTCTTATGATGGGAATTATAAGAGAGGGGGTATTTAGTCGTGTGTACAAACATTATAAAATTTATATTTTGTATTATAATGTTTGATTTTAAGGGTGGGGGTGTTACATGCTCTGACTGTTCCCTCCCCTTTTGTTATGGGTTGCTGTATTCCTCCCCTTGTTAATGGTTTCTTCCTGTTTTCCCGCTCTTCGCTGTTTCTCTGTTTTTAGGTGCTGTGATTGGTCGGGTAATGTGTCCATCATGATTACCCTCGTCTGGTGAAACATCCAATCATTAATGGTTGCAAGATAAAAGACGCCTTGGAGAACAGAGGAGGAGGAGGAGCTTGGAGTATTTGTTGGCTGTACCAGTTTGTTTGAAGCTGCTGTTTAGTGGTGGTTCGCCTGCTTGTTGTGTTTGATGCAGAGAATGTATTGCCTGACATAAACTTCACCAGCCCGGAGATAAAGGAAAGGGAAGTATGTCACGTGACTTACATTGAGCAAACATGTAGAATTACTCTGTTAGACACACTAGGGAAGGAGCGTGTGCAACCTTGTGTAAGTTTTGTTTTGTTAGTTAGCGTAGCTTTAGGTATGGCATGTTAAATGCCGAAGACTTCTTTATTTTTGGGTTTTGTTTTTAGTTAGTTTAGAAGACGGAGAATTAGTTAGTGAATGTTTTGCTTTTGTTATTTTCTTTTGTTTGGCACCGCTCATTTTCTTATTCTCCGGGGCTTTTCAAATTAGTATTATTTTTCTCTTTCTTTGTATATAGCTGTAAATAAGGTTTTGGTTGGTGTGTTCTTATTTGTGTAAACTTTATTTCCTTTGGTAAATAAAGCGAACCACTTATTGTTATGTCAGTTGGCCTTGTGTCATTCTCCCCCAGTACTCCCCAGAGACCAAAATTATAGGGTTGTGTTTATATTTTATGTACGTCTTCCTCATACCTCTATGCCATCAGGAGACGTAACAGTGGCGATCACTGATTGGGCAATTTGGGGAAGAGGAGACACATAAATAGGGCATCAGAAACACAGGAAGGGTTGGTGATTCCCAGTAGTTATTGTGGGTGCAACTGAGCAGAGGGGAGAGTTGAAGAGCGAGTGTATGGTGTACTGTGGAGCTTGGGCAAAGAGAGATACACACACAGGGCTGAGTATACGAATATCTTTATTGGAGCATTGTGTTCAGATGCGTTGTGTGATGTGAAGTTAACACCTATTGAAGATCTGCTAGGATTGCAGGAAGGAGATCGTGCTGCCAGTTGTGTCGGATGTCGGTTATCTGGAAGAGAAGTGGAAAGATCCAGTGTTAATGAAAGTGTGAGTACACTGAAATATTCGTCGTGTCAACAGTTACTTTGCAAGTGTGGGATATCCATATACCTCTTGTGAGTTGTGACCAGTGTGAGCGGCCCCACCGTAATAGGATTGGTGGGTGAGCCGGGACCAGCAAAAAGGGAGTCTGGTGCCTTGTCATGGCTGTGACGTTTCCTCTGGTCGTCTGTTGCATCGGTGCCCCCAACGTCCAGGAACTAATCCCCAGTCCTATGTGGTTTTGACCCTAATTCACTGTGAGTGTGTGGAGTGCAGTGGGTGAGTCCTTTTCTTTGCTGTGTGTACACTTGAAGTCTGCAGTGTCGTGCTGTGTCATGTCATCAGTAATCACCCTCTAGGCTGGGAGAGAAAACCCTGTGGAGAAGAACGTGCACCGGTGTTGTGAGACGACCGTCTTTTATATACATGACCGCTCGTGGCTTTGGACCCCTACTCCGCCGAGTGGTGACGTGTCAACAATAGCAAGTAAGGAACAGTGTGCATATTGTGGGGGACGACGACTGAGAGAAGTGTTGGCTGCTATACGAACATCCAGCTGTGTAGCCCTTGTGTATGAATACCTGTTTGTGGAGTGCTTTCAGAGGTTCGCCCCTGTCTAGATCTCTGGTCCGTTGTTTGGAAGAGAGGAGAGGCAAGCGTTCGAGTCATTCCTGAGGTACATACCCGGTGGCACAAACCTACCTGAAGTCACCCAGCGTGGTGGCACCAGCTGAGGCCGTCGAAGGCCCAATGTGCAGCAACTTCAATCTGTACTCCTGTCCACTCTTGGTCAAATTGTAGAGGTGGTGTGTCTTTCTCCATATATTCACTGAAGCTAAGTAAATTTGTGAAGGAACTCTGTTACCAGTCCTACAGGTCTGAGCTTGAGGCTCTGAGTCGTCGTGGGAGAGTTTCCACGGTTGGAGGTGACCGTGTTGAGTGTTGGTCTGGGAAGTCTGCCCCGGTGAAGAAGACCACAGTTGTCGTGACATAAACACCTTCTCTAGACTCCAGAGCTGAAAAGGGCTTAAGCCTGACGTCCACCTCTTCGAGGGTCTGTGAGTTGTATCCATTCAGTATTGTCATTAAATACCCACCCTTGCATACTCCCCTGCAAACTCCATCCGTAGGGTTTACCTGGACGAAAATCGGAGTTAAAGATTGTGTATCTTTCTTGCATACTTACCTATACACCGAAGGCCAAGAACCCAATATATTCATCTGCATACTTACCTGTGGACCTTTTAGGCATTTCCAACAGCGGACCCAGAATCTCGTGGCGAACGGTGCCAGGTACGCACCCCACCCAATTCATCAAAATTACTTACCACCTTTACCCTGCGTGCAGGGACTGGAAGGGCCCTACCGACGGTTCTCCTGCAGGAGAAACACAAAGGCACTACTGAGAAAAACCCTGTTGAGTCATGTGAAGGAAAGGACACCAATTCACCTACAGGCTTACCTGAGAGTCCCCGTGACCGAGTCAGAAGCGACTCGGACCTATACTCTCTGGCCTCGAGAGTGGATTTTAGATTCCCTTTTCCCTTCCCCTCACACCTTTTAAATAATTTAAATAAAGTTGTTTTAATTATACTCACTCTCTCTCGTGTGTCTGGTCATTGGGGTGTTCTTGGGACCTCCTCGAGGTGGAAACTAGGGAGGGGCGAGACTCACAACATCTGTGGTCCGCTCCGACCTGTGACAATTCCATGGGCTCTCTCTCTCACACCTGCACGGTTTAAAACACCAAATAGTTATGCTATGACAAGAACAAAGAGTCTCTCTCTTCATCTCCATCCATGCACGATAATATAGTGTATCGTCGATCTCACAGGCTGACGATATAGCCATTTGAAAAATGACCATATTGCCCAACACTATTTCACACTCAATAATGTAAGTTAATTGTAATTAAATATTTTGGTGCTATTATGCACAGTATAATAATGAATTTTAATAATATTATTTATTTAATTTTAATTAATTTAATTTAGAATTTTAGGAGTGTGTGGAATCAACCTCGCATCTCTCGTGTGTTGAGGAAACAATAGGCTTGTTCAAGATGAGCTAAATCTGCGCAGAACCGATCACGGGTGATCACTGCGAGATGCATGCTGGTTAGTAAAGTTTCCGAGTTACGTCTGCCTTGCTCTGGTATCATGCTGACGTGTGCCAAAAAACTCTCGCGACGGCGAGGCAGCTGTGTCGGATTGAGCAGTCGAGCGCAGTTGCTCTCCACCGACTGCGCTGTTCAAAAGCATGATGGGAAACTATGTCGACAGCTTCATGTTCATCGGCTGAGAATGTCAACCGATACATTTTCTCTTTATTCTAAGAATTAGATTACCTATTTATTTATATTAACATGCGAACTAAACAAAAACAAAACATGCCTAGTGAAGTGTAAGATAAATAAGGGAATTAAGATCAATATAGCTTGTGCATGATACAAACCTACATTTTTATAATTCATGACTGAAAACATTTTGTAACATGATTCTGATGTGCCATTTACATGGTAATGCAATGTCTGATTTTAAAATGGGTTTTAAAGGATGAATTCTGAGATTTTATGTGTTCAAGTGATATATAACTTCTGATGATTTATAAAATGTGAATGTAAAGCTCCTTTTGTAATGTAGATTTCTGAGGGTGCACTCTTGTCATAAATTAATCTATTACTTTTCCTACATAATTCTTAACAAAAAATATTGGTAAAATATATATTTGGGAGTCTTAGACCTTTCCAATGATATATAGTTTGTCAAGATTAGATTAGATTTGATAGTAATATAGTATAGTCAACGTAGGCGTCCCATATACGGGACGGGGGTGACAGCTAACAAGTTAAAGGGGATTGAATTACTGTGAATAAGAACCAAATTAGTATGCAAATTTTTCAGAATTAATATTTAACACTTAACCAACTATTCGTCCACCGATAAATTGAGATTAGGGTATTTGATCAATTCTGGACAAAATATTATCCCGTGGCCTATGGTAATAGTATCATAAAATTATGGTAACTGCTTATGAGCAAGGTAACAAAATCTACAGTTTAAGGCAGTAACTTGTAAGCACACAGCACAAGATGCTGGTATTTAAAATCAACCAAGGCTTTCTTGAACTACTCTTAAAAGTGCATGTACAGTTCTCTCTCCACCCTCAATACCACGGCTTAGGTGCCCTTGAGCAAGGCATCGAACCCCCAACTGCTCCCCGGGCACCGCAGCATAAATGGCTGCCCACTGCTCCGGGTGTGTGCTCACAGTGTGTGTGTTTGTGTTCACTGCTCTGTGTGTGTGCATTTCGGATGGGTTAAATGCAGAGCACAAATTCTGTGTATGGGTCACCATACTTGGCTGAATGTCACTTCACTTCACTTCACTTCACTTCAAACTAAACCATTGAAAACACACCAACATTCATTTAAACAGTGGCTGAGAAAAGTGATGTTATTAACGGAGGGTGAATGGAGTCCCAAGTGTCTAGCGTTAGACACTATTTCTTGACCCCAACCAAAGAGAATCAATCTACTAGCACCTTAATCTTAGTTTGTTTTCTTAATAAGATTTACAACAGTTCAGGGAGAATTAGGGGATATTGTGTACTTGCGTTTGGATGCTCTTGTGGGCGCGTGTGTTCCCTTCTGTAACGAAGTTGCTGGAGAGGGAATCTGCTGATTGGCTGGCAGTCAGTCGATGATGCATTCTTAGGAACAGCACTCGATGGTGAGTGGTTGGTTCGCTTTGCCGGGTGGCGGTTTGTTCGCAAGACTTCCTGGATTGCGGGTTGCTATGTAACGGAGTTTCCTCTGAGTCTGGAGCGACTCTGAGAAGGTTTTCTTTGACGAAGTTCAACTAAGGATCTTACGGAAGAGTTGATGAGTTTTGAGTGAGCTCTTGGTGGTTTGAAGAGTAAGTAAGCATACATGCTGGATGATGGAATGGTCAGCACAAAACATAAGCAAGAGCCAAAGTCACTGCAAAAGCAAGGCAAAAAGCAACGCATAGCTGCTTGTCATTGGGATATAAGCATGTCCATCTGACTCATCCTTCCTAGTGCATAAGCTAATCAGATATTGTCTTGGGCGGGACCTACAAGACAATACCTACAAGTTCTCCGGTTCTTGAATGTAATTAGCATAATGTCCACGTGAACGTGTGTGTCCAGACTCCTGAGAGTTTAGTTAAATGCTTTAATAAGCAAACTTAATAGTTTAAATATGGTGCATCCTACACACATCTACTTTATATCACAATTCAAGAAATCATTTACCGATCAAGTAGGTACCAAAAGACATATACTTCCCATAGTTGAGGTGGAAGTAAGTAAGGATTTAGCCGTGATACGTGTTTAATACACAAAATTAACTTGAGCAATGTAAAGCATGCATAACACGAAGAATACACATGTAGGAGGCAACTTCTAGTGATTCCTATAACTGAGGTGGAAAACCCTACGAATAGGCTGTAATGAAAGTTAAACGCACAGAAAGAATTCCACAGGTTATATAAAACATACATGATACTTAAGGTATATGTGAGGAAAATACTGGTAATCAATTTAGCTTATTGGAAGCAATTTTGAGAGCAATTTTGTGGTTTTTGTATTAAACCACAAGTGGGTTAATTTCAGTCTATTGGTTTTGGAGACAAAAGTCCCTGGAATTTACAGCTGCAGAAAGGAGGTGTTCCCTGGTTTAAGGTTTGTGGTGATTCTGGGCAATAGGAATGCCTTAGCATCCTTCGTTTCCTGATAAGGCTGTGGATTTATGCAATGGGGTCACCACAGGGTTTCTTGGCCATTTGGTCTTAAGTTTGGGGAACAGAGAAATCTTTTCGTGCTGTCCTGGCATCGCTGGTATGAGATTAGACAGGCACAAAAAGGGAAAGGGGGGTTGACATCTCCTTTAGCCATCTCGGCACCATGACTGTGTTTAATTACGCACTAATGGTTCGATGGGGAATCGTTCCAAGCTGTGAAATGCGGTGTTGGGTTCAGTTAATGAAATGTACTGTTCAAGGATAATCCTACAGAAGTTAAGTTGTAATTTTCACTTTATTCTATTGTATTTTTGTGTGTATTAATAAATCAATCCATTGAAAATATACATGCACACATACATATCTAAATAGACTGTTTAGCCATTATTGCTCATCTTTTTGTGTTTCATCTGAGAATTGTCAGCGTCTGGCTTAAAACAAGGGAAATTCAGAAGAATGGTTGCTACAAAACAACTTTGACTTGCATAATTTGGAAAAAATACTATGGACGTGATCTGCACATGAGGACAAAACTGTGGTATTTTGATTACATCCTTTTCGTATCCGATTAAAAACACTAACGACATCTCCTCCATTGCTGACGTTTGCAGGCGACAAAACAGTGAGATTCAGGAAGTAGGGCTGTCATGATAACAAATTTTGCTGGACGATAAATTGTCCAAGAAATTATCGTGATAAACGATAATATTGTCGTTCTAAGATCAGTTTCAACTAATATAACGATAATGGCATAATAACGCAGGTCTGATCTTTGAAAATAACACTTTTTTTTTTTTTTTTTACAATATATTTATTACATTTTCAGTTTACATAATGAATAACAATCATGTAAAACATAGCAAGCATTTTTCACCCTATTATCCCTCCCGCTACCCTTCCCCAGAAAAAAAGGGTTGTGTTTCATTTAAAGATACATACATCAGGTAAGAAGATTTTAACAATTCTACTCAGAAGATCATGATACTGCTCTATTCCCTCAGAGCTTGTTCTTGTTTTAGCAGGTTACCAACATTAACATTGTGTCTTAAGAAGTTAGTGAAAGGTCTCCAGACATCTTCAAAAGTATTTTGTTTATTTTTGACAATGTACATTATCTTTTCCATTGACATATTTGATGCCATTTCTTTAACCCACATCCCTATTCTTGGCCCATTGATATTTTTCCAATTAAGAGCAATTGTACGTTTAGCTTGTAAAATACTATTTATGAGTCTATGAATCTGACTTCTCTGCTCTGTAAGGGAGGGCTGGTAGGATATATACCTAGGATAAAAAGCTTAGGATCCAGTGGAAGTTTCTTTGATAAAATTTGGTCAATCATATCAATAATATCCTGCCAAAAGGGTTTCACTTTTATACATTCCCATATACAGTGGTACAAAGTACCTCTTGCCTCATTACACTTTATACAGGTATCAGGAATATTATCGTTAAACTTGTGCAACTTGGCAGGAGTTATGTATGTACGCATCAGCCTGTATCAGTTTCATGCTAGTATTGACTGTCTGCACCCGAGCCTTCTTACATGCCTCATTCCAATCTACTAGGGATATTTCGTCATCTATATCTTCTTTCCATTATCTTAATCTTGATTCTGAGGATTCTTCAGACCCAGACACAAACAAGTCATACAGAGATGAGATTGAACCTTTATCATAACAATGTCCTATGATTGCTGCCTCTAGTGGGGAAATGTCCGGTATGTCTAATGAATGTTTTTGAGATGAGGATATAAAACTTCTAAGTTGAAAAAATGGGTCTATGGAATGTCATATTTGGCTGATATTTCTCCAAAGGACATAAGTATTTCATCTTCACTGTACATATCTTGAATTTTTCTTAGCCCCTTTTCAGCCCATATCCGAAATCCTGCATTACATTTCCCTGGTTTGAAATTAGCGTTTCCCCAAATAGGACTGAAACATGACAAAGGGGAATTTAAATTCAAATATTTACATGAATTAAACCAAATATTGATCATGTTCAATACAATAGGATTATCTGTGTTTTTTCTTAGGTATTTGTGGTCTGCTGAGTACAGGTATAGGTGCAATGGTATTTTTGGTGTAATTGAACAAGCTTCCAAATCCATCCAAGCAGGAGGGCCTTCAGATGAAAAATAAAACATAATTGTACGCAGCTGAGCTGCCCAGTAATACCATTGAATGTTTGGACATTCAAGGCCTCCTCTGTCAAATGGTAGGTATAATAAAGATAGACGTAGTCTGAGACGTTTATTTTGCCAAATGAAGTTGGTAAACAATTTTTTAATTCTACTAAACAGAGATGAGGGAGGGGGTAGGGGAATATTCTGGAACAAATAGAGAAATTTAGGGAGTATATTCATTTTTAGAATATTTATCCTGCCAATCATTGAGATGGGTAAAGATGTCCATCGTTCTAATGATGAGGTAGTATATTCCAGAATTGGGTCATCATTTATCTGGGCAATCTTTTGCTTTAACAGCCCTCCGAGTCTGCAATGAGCAAAGCATTCTCCTGTTTCAGATGATCAACAAGTATTTGGTACTTAAAACGTTCTGTAGCCTCAACAGGTAGCAAATTCTCCAGTGCAATTTTGAGTCGTGCAAACTCTCTGGGATCCTCACTGCTAAAATTAGGAATGGTGGGAATAGGACCTCTGTAGGTGGGCTCTACATGAGGATAAGTTGGAGAAGGAGGACGCACTGGGTGGTATGGATGATATGTTTCAGACTGAGCATAATCTGCATACTGTTGTGGGGTCAAGAATCTTGATTTGGTTTGCTGATAACCATGTGGTTCGGTGGAAGGGAAATAGCTGACAGGTCTGCTGTTCAGACTATGATCTTTATAAGTCCCATAAGTAGCTGCTGTCTCTTGGCTGTAATCATGAGGCATAAACTGAACAGGTGAGGGAGATTGGCTGTGCTCTCTTTGGTCAGTGGACAGATAGTTATGGCCTCTGTGGTCTATGTTGTAATAACCACTTTGTCTGTCTACATGCCTAATACCAAGATGAGGATATGTAGCATCTTCCTGATTAACTAACTTGTGCTGGGCTTGAGCTGGTTCATAAGGAGAGAAAGGATGACTTGAAGTTAGCAGATTTGCAGAGTCTGGTAGCCTCAGTTCTCCTAGGCTGTCAGTGAGATAATCAATCTCTTTATGACTGACTGAATGAGAATGCAATTGCTCTCTTCGTGGTTCTACAGGCAGTGCCCTCATGGGCTGAGGAAGATCGTCTTGATCTCTAAACAGAACTGGCCTGTCCTCAGTGGCTGCTGTATATGGACTTGAGGAGAGAACTTTATGATCTGCATCAATTATTCGCCTTGGAGAAGTCCGAGTACGGGGCTTTGGCTATGGCAGTGGCTGCGGCAAACCCTGATATGCCTCCACAAATGAGCTTCTTTCATTTGATCCAGTGCTCATAGTTTTCGTTGGTTCTGGTCCGCTTTCAGTACATGGGAACTCTTTAAAGGCAGGCTTTTTACCTGGTTCAGGTCCAGTTGCACCATTTGCATGCTGTTCATCAGAATGAAGTAGCTGACATGGCATTGTGTAATCAACATAGAAGTCATCTAAGTATCTTGGTGGGATGACTTGTCGACGTGGTCGAACTGCTGGTAAATCTGAGGTAGCCTGTCTTTCTATTCTGGACATGGTGATGCTGTAGTAGCTGCTTAATCCGGCTCGAAGGACCAAATTTTGTATGAAAGTTGTTTAGGTGCGGATCTTATACTAGGTGACAACCGCTACAGATTGTTCAGGCAGAACAATAAATCACTTGGTCCATGTCCACAACAAAGTTCTTTACTTTTTCTTTTGCTTCATACATCAGTATGGGTGTGGTTCTATAAATGAATAATAATAACAATAATGAATATACAGTAGATACAATGAGGTAGAAACAATACTGAACAAAAAGTAATGCAATAGCATAAAGATAAGGACATATTTATACAAGTCCAGCAGCTGTACATTTACCTCAGGTTCAGTGGCGAAGCCAGGATGTTTTTATAGGGGTGGCCAAGTAAGGGCCAGCAACCAGTCTGGGGTGGCACAGAAATCTTCATTATTTTATATAAAAAATGTGTTTGACTATAATGTAGGCATAATGGGCTATTTTAGTGCCTTAAACACAACTGAGTACAATTAATTTTTTTATTATTCCTCACCTCCAGGTATTTTAAAAAAGGGGCTCACTTTAACTTTATTGCTCATTCAGCTTCTCAAAACTTGTAAATGCTTGTTCTTGCAATGATAAAAAAAAAAAAAAATGTGAAAAAGGCCAGAAATCAACATAACAGTAGAATTTGTTTATGCATTTAAATGGTTTAATTTTCGCATATTTTATAGTATAAGTGCACTGTACTATAAAATTAAATTACTAATAAAAAAATACAAATCAACTTATGTCTGATATTGTGACCTCGAATTGCAGAATAGGCTATATTTTATTTGAACATGCATTTGAGATACGTGGTTTGCTGCTTATACACGCACAGTTTGCAGCTTTAATCGCCTTTTCTGTGATTTCATGACTTAGATGTAGACATCTTCAAGACTAAAAGACTTTAAACAGCCCTTTAATCACAGAGCAAATAAATAAGTCAAAGCTTGTTCTTGTGTTATAGTTACTTAAATCTAGGCTGTGACACTATATTTCACACTTTGGTTGGCCAAAAATATTACATTAGCTCTACTGAACACACACATCTGCAAAAAAAACACCCTAAGTCTTCAGTCCAGAAAATAGCTTTTCATATTTCATGGTGCAGCAGTTGATTCTGTTCCCCTCTGGAATTCCTGTTTCCCCTCGGGTTGCAAGGTCTGTGTAATAAACCCAACCAAATAGTTTATCAAACATTGCCCCAAAGTAGCCTAAATTGTGCCGCATGCAAATACACCAAACACACCTGGATGTAAGGAAAGCAAAAAGGGACAAATCTCTTGCTACACTGCAGCATAGTAAAATGATTCTTACACTCCAGTTAATGTTCTGTTATTATTTTTCTTCATCTTGCAGTTGTTCCTTTGTTTTTGTCTTATGTCCGAGTTTTTGCAGTTTAATTTTTCCATTGCAAATTAGTGTAATCTGTCCATGCTGATGTCCAAATGCTGACGTTTCAATATAGAGCAACAATACATTTTAACTAATATTCTATCTGATTAATCTGTTTACCTTCTTACTGATACAGTGGAATATAGTTCATATAGATCAAACCTATATGAGGAAATTCTAAATTACAAAACTCAAGGTATTTATCAATGTCTTAAAAAAAGAGCAGAAATATTTAACTTGGATATGTCTTCCAATTTCCAAGTTAATGGTAAGCAACTTCTCTACACTAACACATTTTTTCATAGTAAAGTGAGTATAATGATACACCAACACTTTATAATAAAAAAAAGTCAGTGCTTGTCAAGAAACTATACTTAACTGACTTAAAGCAACTAGCACATGGACAATGACCTGTTTTCTAATTTCGGTTTATATAGGTATATTCCTTCAGTTAGGCCTTTAGAACCTCATTGCAGGTTATTTGTTTAGATTTTAACAATAAAGCTATTTCAACAGATGGCAAACTTAATCACATCTCCTCAGAAAACAATGTAAAGTTTAGAAGAAAAGTGGCTACTGGACAAAAAGAGGCCAGGCAATTTTTATTTTAGAATTAGAAAAAAGCAAGACATTGATAAATGGTTAAAAAGGCTCCTAAATATTTTCCTTTTCAACACTGCTTTGAGACATATAAACTGATTATGTTATGTTAACAGCTAGGATTAATTTAGTGGGGAAAGTCACAAATGCATGTTCAGGACCAAAAATTTAAATGAGTACATTTATTGACCATTACACAAAATAGCCTATGCTATTCTGACTAAATATGAAGCAGTTGTGTACTGCATTAATTTATTTCACAGGTTTGGGGCAACAAAGATCATTCTTTCTGACCAAGGCACAGAGTCTGTTTACCAGGTTTATAGTTTATTGAATAAAGGGGGGGGGGGGGGGTCACTATGAATTAAAGTTGTCATGTGTGCATATGGTTCTGATTTATACACAACTTTTATGGTTCATTGTATACTTATTCTAGTGTATGTTTTGCATACACACCACACAGTTAAAGGGGGGGGGGGGGTGAAATGCTATTTCATGCATACTGAGTTTTTTACACTGTTAAAGAGTTGGATTCCCATGCTAAACATGGACAAAGTTTCAAAAATTAAGTTGTACGTTTGAAGGAGTATTTCTGTTCCAAAAATACTCCTTCCGGTTTGTCACAAGTTTCGGAAAGTTTTTTTCGAGTATGGCTCTGTGTGACGTTAGATGGAGCGGAATTTCCTTATATGGGTCCTGAGGGCACGTGTATAGCACAGCACTGAGAGCACAACAGACTTCACTGATCAGAGCGAGAGCGTCGCGAAATGTCACAAAAGGAGTGTGTTTTTGGTTGCCAGGGCAAGACAACCCTGCACAGATTACCAAAAGAGAAACAGCATTAACGGACCAGTGGATGGAGTTTATTTTTACAGAGCATCAACTGAGTTGTGCAAGTGTTTGTGTTTGTTCCCCTGCATTTCGAAGATGCTTGTTTTACAAACAAGGCCCAGTTTGACGCCAGATTTGCACACCGTTTATTTCTTAAGGATAATGCAGTCCCAACGAAAAAGGGTCACGATCGTGTGTTGGAACCGCATGCGGTGAGTAAAACTGCTTCAAATATCTCTGTGTTATTAACTTAGCTATCGGCGCATAAACACATCAAGTAAACAACATGCGATGTTGTCATTAAACTGCACTTTCCACATGTACAGCTTAAAAAAAAAAAAAGAAACTGGAACTTAGTCATTTTCCAAAACCGCTAAGCAAATATATACAGTTTCAGTACATACCACATAGAGACTGATTGCTGATGCTGCTCTTGTTCAATTTCAGCCTCTGGATCTGATTCTGGATCATAAATATACGCTGAATCTGACTATTAGGTATGGTTTGTTTTGGTTGGTTTTGTCCTCACGGTGTCACAGCTTCCAGACGCTCTCAACACAAAAGCTTACTGGCGCTCGTGATTCTTTAGCTCCGCCCACACGTCACGTCTCCAGCCACTCGTGTTTTTCCGGGAAAAATCGGTACAGACTATCTTTCTCTTATGAATATAATAAAACAAAAGACTTTTTGGAGTTATGAAGGATGCAGTACTACTCTATAGGTACTCAAGATTAACAGGATATTGAGTGAAAACGAGCATTTCACCCCCCCTTTAAGCTTTCAGTGCATACATAAATACAACAACAGCAAGGCATATAATACAAAAATAAAAATAAATGAGCATAAATGAATAAGTATAAGACAGTATTAAAACAAAATAGACAAAGCCTCAAGCATCACACTGAAATCGGTAATAAATCTGATTAAAAAAAAAAAAAAATAATAATAATAATAATTTTCGAGTTGTAAAACCCCTCGTCTTAAAACTATTTTCAAGTTTAGGATTTAGGACGGTATTTTGAACCATTTGACTTGCTGTACATGCAGTCTCGCTTCTTGTGCACGCTAGTTCTGATCGTACTCGGCAACTGAACTGAGATGATGACATCACTGAATCAAAGATGAACTGCCTTTAACTGTCATTTTGTATTATTGACGCACTGTTTTCCTAATTAATTTTGTCCAGTTGCTTTGACGCAATCCTTTTTGTTAAAAGCGCTATATAAATAAAGGTGACTTGACTATGTTTGCGTAAAGGGAAACGGACATTTCGAGGGGAACAGATAGACTGCTGCTGCACCGGCGGTATTCTAACCTTCAATGCTTAACTTAGTTTGCAGGCTACTAAGCTAGCCAGTGCAGTGTAGTTCGACTTTAAGCTGCTACTTAGTGCTAGATACATTTTTCCTACACATTCAGAGAGAACTAACTAAACATTGATTTACCATACATCTCAATCGACTGATTCCAGCGTTTTTGTCGTTGCTACTCTGTGTTTGACCGTCCTCCTGTGTTTCACGCATAGACAGTAAAAGAAATGGACACAGCGACCCCATTGGAACTCAATTGAGACAAATGAAGCCCGGTTTTAGCGTTTTTTAGCACTTCCGTTTCTGATGCGCAGACTCAAACGAGGCTTGATGACGTCAGCAACCTGTCTGCCAGATGTAAATCATCTAGTAGCTGTGCGTGTAAACTGCCATCGTTAATCTTGCAGAGACGGTGAGCTTGAGCGGGGAGTTCTTTGTTGTGAGTGAGCAGGAGTAAGTATTCTGATTAATTATTTTGTATAGTATTTTAAAATGTTACGCCAGTACGCCGTATTAAGTTAATTGCCTGCGAGCTTCTCCACCTGTCTGTACGGTAATGCGACAGAGAGCCGAGTGGTTATGACGCAATCGTTAGCCTATTTTTTACAAAAACTGTTTATACGGAGCCATAATGTAACATAGAAGGTAATGGAGCCCTTTATACATTGTCGTGTATCTTTAGAAATAAATAATGGACAAACAGAGTCTTTAAACGCCTCAGATGTAAAGCTATTCGCTGTCAAAGTGACGCCAAAATGAATGGGAGTCAATGGGAATGCTAACTCAAGTGAAGTTCTGCTAAAAGATGGCAGCCCCCACCCGACTTCAACTTCCGATCGAGTTCCTTGCCCCTTGGTTTCACGGACCAGCAGCAGTAGGTGCAGCGCGCGCACTCCTCTCATGGGTCACCTGACCTGCATGGCCAAACGTCCGCTGAGCAGAAATCAGCTCTCAGTCTCCGTACGACCATTACTGTGTTAGTTAAAAATGTAAAACTGGCCCTTAATCAGTTGATCAGCTGTCATCATTGATTGACAGCATTTCTCCTTTCTTGTGTTGACGAACTTGACCAACTAGCTATCAGATCTGGGGTGGCCACCGGGGTGGCCAATGAGCTTTCAGGGGTGGCCCCGGCCACCCCAGGCCACCCCCTAGAATCGCCACTGCTCAGGTTTATGCACATATTCACTTCAAATAGACTCACATAATATTACATTACATAATATTCAAAAAGTAACATTTAAAGTCTAATTCAGCATTTTTTATGCTGATATGAATGTGCGATCAAGCTTATGTGGGCATTGATTACCTCAGAGGAATAAACTGACTTTTAGAATAGCAATATAACATAGCAGCAACTAAATCTACCAATATATACATGAAAGAGTATATAACTACTTACTTTTAAGATGTACGCACACAGTGTGAACAAAATGAACTAGAAATCGGACCCGATCAGCACGGAGATCTCTACAAAACTGCCGTGAAATTTAGCGCAAAGTTACATGTCTGGGCAAGAACACATTTGACTGACATTCATTTCTTCCGATCTAAACCAATGAAATTACAAGAATGATAGTCAGGTGATTCAGAAATAATATGTATATCCTAAAGTGCAACAAATTAATGTCCAGCAGAGGGCACCAGCGTCATTAAATCTTAGCCTTTTGTACAAAATGTATTCCCAAAGCCAAAGCGAGTGAGCACCTCAAATAAGAAGTGCCATTCGACGCGGCCTTCTCTGCATCAAGATAGATTAAAGCCGTGTCTTTTGCCCCTCTCTGATTATGTAAAATATTGAGCACTCGTCTGACATTATGAAAGCCCTGTCTACCTTGAATAAAACCATTTTGATCCTCTCCCACCACCAGAGGTAGCAGGCCCTCCAATCTTCTTGCAAGAACTTTGCTGAGTATTTTTGTATCTGAGTTTAGAAGGCTGATTGGACGCATGTTTTCACACTTTGTGTTTGGTTTCCCTGGTTTTGGAAGTAAAATTATTAGGGCTCTCCTCATGGTTGTAGGGAGAAGACCATTCCTGAAAGACTCCTGGAACATCTCTAATAGGGGTGAAATTAATTTGGACTGAATTTTTTTATAAATATCTATAGGTATGCCATCTGGGCCTACCGTTTTTCCAGCCTGCATACAGTTAATTGCTCCTAATATTTCTACTTTTGTTAAATTTCCATCTAATGCACTACTTTCATTTTCTGAAATTTTAGGAATATTAAGGTTGTTTAGGAATTGTATTTGCTTATCGAGATTACAAGTACCCTCAGAACTATACAGTTTCTCATAGAATACCCTGAAGGCCTCATTAATTTCTTTAGGGTCTACTATGGTTCCACCGTTTGGATCTTCAATGCAGTTAATAGACCTTTCTGTTTGTTGTTGTTTAATGCTCCATGCTAAAAGTTTCCCAGGTTTATCCCCTTGGTCATAAAAGGATTGTTTTAGTCTCATTAAATTAGCTGCTGCTTTGTTAGCTGACCATTCATAGTACTTTGCTCTAAGTAAAAGTAATTGTACATGTATATCGTTAGAGTTGGGTTTCTTATTGTAGAGATCTATTTCACGTTCTTTAATTTTCTCATCTAATGTCTTTATTTCTAATTGTGTAGCTGGTAAAGCTAATTATTTGACCCCTAAGAAAGGCCTTAAATGCCTCCCATCTTATGCTCGCAGAAGAAGTGTTACATACAAAGTACATGTCAATTTGCTTATCTAAAAAATCTATAAACGTAGGGCCTGAAAGCCATCCTGGTTGGAGACGCCATTTTGTGGGATCACTCACAAGATTATTATCTGTATACGTGAGTGAAATAGCTGCATGGTGATATTACTATACTACTATACTGACAGTCGTCGATTTTTGAAATAAGTAGTGCTGAAACCAAAAAATAATCTATATGTGAGTGAGTTTTATAAGTGCTGGAATAACAGAAGTATTCTACTGCATTGGGTTCACTATGTCTCCATATATCCAACACGTTTAATTCTTTCATAAAATGGTTTATTGTCTTCCTTGATCTAGTGTGAGTATTATCCAAGCCTTATGATCTGTCTCTTACTGGATCTAATGTGCAATTGAAGTCTCCAGCTATTATGTATTGCCCAGAGAGATTTGAAACAGTCAGAAACAAATTATTATAAAATTTGGGGTCATCTTCATTTGGGCCATACACATTTATCAGATTTATATTTTCAAATAACATACCCTGAATTATGATATATCTACCAGCAGGGTCCTTAATTATATTTTTTATTTGTATTGGGACAGATTTATGGATTTATATCATCACCCCTCTAGCATGGGTGGTATAAGGCGCTGACAACACCTGACCCTGCCATCTTCGTTTTATTTTAGAAATATCCTCACCCAGTAGATGGGTTTCTTGCAAGAAAAATATTTTTGATTGCAAGAACTTTATCCTGTTCATCACTTGTTTAACCTTTGTGATATTATTTAAAACCCCTACAATTCCATGAAGTACATTTCACCTTCAAACTACTAGACATTAGTTATATAACGTATCCTTGAGAATAATTTTGATAAAATACAGTATATTGATAGCAACACACCCATAAAAAAAATAAAAAATAAATAAAATAAACCCACATACCTTATATCAACCGCTTATGACCGAGACGGGTCCACGCAGTCGTCTATCTCTCGCTTTTAGTTATTTCCTTCTCTTTAGCTCTCTCTGCTTATTAACTATCTACTAACCAACCAATAAAATTATTGTAGTGAACAATGCAACATTTATTAACATAACCATTAAAGGGTTATTTATATATTGGAACGATTACCCACATACCAAATAATAACATACCTGAGGCCTGCATTGAAGGGTGGACACAAATAGGCCTATATACATATATAAAAAATGTGTATATATAAACAAATTGGACCACTTCAGCTGGTGTTTGGAAAGTGTAGGATCTATCCCCATGTGTCAGCAGAAGCCGCGCTAGAAAGATGATTCTGTGCTTATGAATACCCTTGTCTCGCAGCTTCTTTCGTACTTCATCATAGTTGCGCTGCATCTTGTGAACACCAGCGGAGAGGTCTGGATGAAAACGGACTTGTTCGTTATTGTAAAAAACATTCCCTTTGATCCTGGCTGCCTTTAATACTCGCTCCTTCTCTTTGAAATTCAAGAACTTCATAATCAGCGTCCTCGGATGCGTCATGCTCGAGTCGTTATTTGACAGAGTGCCAATTCTGTGAGCCCGCTCGATTATCAACGTCTCCCGCGATTCCATTCCCAAAGCCTCTGGTATCCACTTCTCAAGAAAAGTAACCGTGTCCAGGCCCTCTGCTTTCTCCGGTAGCGCCACCAGTCTTACATTGTTACGTCGGCTTCCGCATTCTAAATCTTCCACTTTGTTTGAGAGCGTTTTAACGGTGCTTTCCAAAGTGCTCACTTTCGATATTAGCCCATTAACATTGTCTTCAGCATCAGAAATAAGTTTTTCCGTGTGCGCTAGGCGCCCTGTGCATTCCTGTATCTCCTTTCTTACCTCCGTAATTGTTGTTTGCACACCATCTATCTTCTTATAAAGGCCACTTTTTAAAGACATTATGGCTTTCATGATATCCCGGTTATTTTCGCCCGAAGTTTCTACTTCACCATCTCCTTCTTCGTCAAGGCCGTCTTCCATGGCTGCCATGGCGTCGCTGATTTTTTCACCCTCAGAGTGTTCATCTTCGTTTCGCGTTTTTTCCTTGTCTTTTTTGCCACCTTTATGTGACATTTTGATTCCCTGTACTCTTATGTACTTGTTGCTAAACTTTGAATACACTTCTACACTTCTAGCACTTCTAACGCTTTTCAAAGATCAATAAACTATTATTTTATATTTGTAGCAAGAAATACCAACATGTTGACTTTGTGTGGCTTAAAAATAATACATTTTGTATGTTATATTATGTTTATATGCCAGTTAGGGATGCTCATATTGACGGTTTAACTGATAACTGAAAGTAAACATTTTGACAGATGAAGGGGCTTTTCACATATCACATCTTTTTTTTGTGCTCAAGTTCGAGGTATGCGCTGCTTATCAAAGCTCCTAAAAGAGGTGCTTCCAGAAGTCGTAGATCCTCTTCTGACTATTATTAATTTCTCATTGTCATTAGGATATGTCCCTAAAACCTTCGAACTGGCTGTTATTAAGCCTCTCATCAAAAAGCCACAACTTGACCCCAAATAACTAGTTAATTATAGACCAATCTCGAATCTCCCTTTCCTGTCCAAGATACTAGAAAAGGTGGTATCCTCACAATTATATTCCTTCTTAGAGAAAAATGGTATATGTGAGGATTTCCAGTCAGGATTTAGACCGTATCATAGTACTGAGACTGCTTTCCTTAGAGTTACAAATGATCTGCTCTTATCATCTGATTCACACAATTGACCACAACATTCTTTTGCATAGACTTGAAAACTTTGTTGGCATCAATGGAAGTGCATTAGCATGGTTTAAATCATACTTATATATGACCGCCATCAGTTCGTAGCAGTGGATGAAGATGTATCATATCGATCACAAGTGCAGTATGGAGTACCTCAAGGCTCAGTACTAGGGCTGCTACTCTTCACGCTTTATATGTTACCCTTGGGAGATATCATCAGGAAACATGGTGTTAGCTTTCACTGTTATGCTGATGATACTCAGCTCTATATTTCTTCGCGGCCCGGTGAAACACACCAAATTGAAAAACTAATGCAATGCATAGTCGATATAAAAAACTGGATGACGAGTAATTTCTTACTGCTAAATTCTGAAAAAACAGAGGTGTTAATTATAGGACCTAAAAACTCTGCTTGTAATAACCTAGAACACTGTCTAAGACTTGGTGGTTGCTCTGTCAATTCTTCGTCATCAGTTAGGAACCTAGGTGTGCTATTTGATCGCAATCTTTCCTTAGAAAGCCACGTTTCTAGCATTTGCAAAACTGCATTTTTCCATTTCAAAAATATATCTAAATTACTGCCTATGCTCTCAATGTCAAATGCAGAAATGTTAATCCATGCATTTATGACCTCAAGGTTAGATTATTGTAATGCTATATTGGGTGGTTGTTCTGCACGCTTAGTAAACAAACTACAGTTAGTCCAAAATGCATCAGCAAGAGTTCTTACTAGAACCAGGAAGTATGACCATATTAACCCGGTCCTGTCAACACTGCACTGGCTCCCTATCAAACATCATATAGATTTTAAAATATTGCTTATTACTTATAAAGTCCTGAATGGTTTTGCACCTCAGTATTTGAATGAACTCCTTTGACATCATAAAACTCTATGTACGCTACGTTCTCAAAACTCAGGCAATTTGATAATACCTAAAATATCAAAATCAACTGCAGGCGGCAGATCCTTTTCCTATTTGGCGCCTAAACTCTGGAATAACCTACCTAACATTGTTCGGGAGGCAGACACACTCTTGCAGTTTAAATCTAGATTAAAGACCAATCTCTTTAACCTGGCTTACACATAACATACTAATATGCTTTTAATATCCAAATCTGTTTTTAATCTGCATTAATTAGGTAAACCGGAACCCGAAACACTTCCCATGACACCCTATGTACTTGCTACATCATTAGAAGAATGGCATCTACGCTAACATTTGTCTGTTTCTTTCTTATTCCGAGGTCACCGTAGCCACCAGATCCAGTCTGTATCCAGATCAGAGGGTCACTGCAGTATCCCCGGATCCAGTACGTATCCAGACCAGATGGTGGATCAGTACCTAGAAAGGACCTCTACTGCCCTGAAAGACAGCCGAGACCAGGAAAACTAGATCCCCAGATACAGATTCCCTGTAAAGACCTTGTCTCAGAGGACCACCAGGACAAGACCACAGGAAACCACAGGTTTCGTCTGGTCAGAGGAGAACTGGCCCCCCAACTGAGCCTGGTTTGTCCCAAAGTTTTTTTCTCCATTCTGTCACCGATGGAGTTATGGTTCATTGCCGCTGTCGCTTCTGGCTTGCTTAGTTGGGGTCATTTCATCTGCAGCGATATCGTTGACTTGATTGCAAATAAATGCACAGACTCTATTTAACTGAACAGAGATGACATCCCTGAATTCAATGATGAACTGCCTTTAACCCTCTGGGGACGGATTGGGCGGTACCGCCCAAAATGGCATACTTTTACAAATGTGTAGTTATCTCAAAAACTATTAATGCTAGAGAGATGCGTTTTTTTTGCCGTCTTCCTCAGATTCCGCTGAAAACAGCGGTGTCCAGTTTGTATATTAAACACTTCCCTTATTGCGCAATACCACTGCGTAAACAGGCCAATGAAAACGATTGTGCTAGGCAGATGCAACACGCAACAGCCAATGGAAAAATTGCCGCTGGGAGGAGTCTTTTTCTAACCCAATCAGAGGAAGGTTATGTCTTCTAGCCATTCAGAGGACTCTGTAGCTCTGCTGTAGCCTTGTAAAAGCTGGCTGGACTATAGTAAAAGACATGTAATCAATAAGCGTTCAGAGAATCAGCATCAGGGTGGAGAAAGCAGAAAGCGATCGGAGTGTTACAGAGAGCGATCGGAGTATTAGCGAGCACAAAGAGCTAAATTCGAGCAATCGGAGAATCAGCATCACGTGGAGAAAGCAGAAAGCGATCGGAGTGTTAGGGAGCACAAAGAGATAAATTCGAGAGAGATACAGCATTATTACAGAATTGTTTTATCAAAATGGCAAGCAGTAAAAGATTTACGGCAGAACAAGCTCTGGAACAATTACTGGAAAGGCCTGGAGAACACATTTCTGTCAAGCAAAGAGTTTGAAAAAATATATTTTCTTTGTTCAAAAACTGTTCTATATTGTGTGTTTTTCAGTAATAAATGACAAAAATCTAATTTTCGTTTTTGAAATTCTCTAGTTTATTGTAAAATGTTTCACTCATACTTCCTTTATATAAACATATTGCATGCATGCTTATGGTAGCTTAGGGTCTTATGAATCCATAGATACCAAACACAGGGTGTTCCATCTCCTTTACATATGATTTATAAGCCCAAATATAAAAATAGAGAAAACAGACCAAAAAGGGCTTAGTCCCAAAAATAAAAAAAGCGCCTAGGACTGTTTGCAAATAAAGTTAATTATTTAATTGTTCTTTACACATTTGATTGAACATTAACCCATTTCTGTCAAGCAAAGAGTTTGAAAAATATATTTTTGGGTCAAAAACTTTTAACTATTGTTGTGTGAGGTAGGATTTTCAGTAATAAATGACAAAAATCTAATTTTCATCTTTGAAATTCTCTAGTTTATTGTACAATTTTTCACTCATACTTCCTTTATATTGCATGCATTCTTATGGTAGCTTAGGGTCTTCTGAATCCATTGATACCAAATACATGGTGGTCCATCCTCATTACATATGGTTTATAAGCCGAAATGTAAAAATAGAGAAAACGGACCAAAAAGGGCTTAGTCCTCTAAGGGTTAACTATCATTTTGCATTATTGACACACTGTTTTCCTAATGAATGTTGTTCAGTTGCTTTGACGCAATGTATTTTGTTTAAAGCGCTATATAAATAAAGGTGACTTGATTTGACTCATAATGGAAGCGACGCACTCACAACGCACTCGTTTATTCCAGGCGAGTGAAAAAAAAAACAACTTTTCAGAATGTAGCAACCGCACCAGCTCATGTGAAAATAACCAACTCAATCACCTTTGGGTGGAAACACTGCAGTTTTTAACTTTTCTTTGAAAATAAATCTTGTAGCAGAGTTACAGCAAGGGTTTTTCGGCGGGTGAAAATCCATTGCTGAAATGTCCTTGTTGTAATGGTGATCACAGCTGATGGATGCTTAGCAACGACAGACGCCTCAGGAGCGCAGCTGCACGAGCGCTTTGGAAAGAAGGAGAAAACAACGTGCGCGAATGTGGGTGTGTGCAACTCGCTGGCTGCGTTGACACACAGCCACACGCCTACAGACATATTTAGCTGAGCAAGCCAAATGAAGCGAGCGAAAAGTAGGCCCATTTCAAAAGAAAGGGCAATGAAGTTACTTGCAAAAAATGTCACGTGGTATTGAAAATAAAGCAGTAGTGCAAGTACAATGCTGTATCACTTGCAACGCAAACATCCACAAGCAAATGAAAGGTGCTTCCCGAAGCTGGGAAGTCTAGTGAGACGTTATCTCTTTATTCCTGGGACATCTGTACCATCGGAAAGGATGTGTCTGCTGCGGGCTGTCCACAGACTGCACTCCAGACTAACCCCACTTCATGACATGTTCAATTTTTTTTATAAAAATTGAAAAAAGAAATTATGGTGGACGAAAAAATAATTGAGCTCATTCTTTTTAATCGTTCTATTAATTGATTTATCGACTATAACACAGGCCTATCAGGAAGTGTCTGGCTTTAAAGGTCTTTTTTGACCCCTCCCCTTACTGCAGCCGCCTACTCTCGCCTAAATTCCAGGCGAGGCAAGGCGCATCTCAAACAAGCCTAATGATATCAAAAGTGTTACGCATGTGTGGTATACTTTACTTTTTGAACAAGTGTGCACCCAAGTCTGTATTGTTTGCACATTCATGCGAACATCGCCACAGCTCGGGAGCAACCGAACTCAGACCACCTTCTCCAGGTAGTCTCGGGTTCGGTTACCCCAGTGCGCACCAGGGTCCGATGACAGCATTCACATTAGCGATTTTTCATGCAATCTGTGCCCGTTCCGCACTAAACTGCCAGTGTGAAAGCCCCCTTAGTCTCAGCCTCAGACGTTACACCCATGCACAGTTGCTACGTGAGACTAGTTGTATCCCATTTGTGGTCCCATTATAACAACTTGTTTCACATCATTGTCATGATCATCAGAAAGATTGATTGATAAATGTTTTTCTCTAATTAATTCACTTGTTTGAACATATTGGCACTAAATAAGAAGAAATAGAAATTATTTTACACTGCAACTGGGAATAAAGTTTTCATAAGCAAGTACACAAGTCAATCAACAGTTTTCTGTTTTAAGAGATGCTCAGTAACATTACACTAGGCGCATTTCCACTGTCGGGCCGGTGCGAGCCAGGGCTTAAAATGGGCCAGGCGGGGCTAATATTCTCGGGCCAGTATCACCGAGGCCAGAAAAGTGCAGGGTTTCCACAGTCAGGGCCTGAAGCTCCGCTGCGCGTCACTGAAACACGCCCTTTACACGCCTCTCAGGAATAACGTCACGAAACCCCGTCATTTCACCAACAAAGAGAAGTAATCAGAGTCACTGGAGCTAGTGCGATCACACACGAACATGATAAAAGCATCCGTTTGTTTGCATGATTTGTTAAATATTCAAATTCAAAAGCATCAGTGTTTTACTATAGAATAAGTGATACATTGATCATAATGAATTAATTTATAAGGACTCAAAATTAATCACACAGAAATACAAAATTTCTATTTTATTTATTTATTTTTAATGCTTTTGAAAATAGCCTGCTTATTCAGTTGAGTCTGACACACATTTAAAACACATTTAAAATTAATAATATCTCTATTTTTATAAAACCTCCCGAACAAAAACATTATTTTATTTTTAGGAGCTAAACACTCGAGTCGAGATTTATGACAGATAATATAAGTTACTAAATACTTTTTTCAAAAACCTGCTGCTGACTAAGAGTGAGTTTTGAGCTCAACTTAGATTTCAGTTGAGCTCAACTTAGAGCTCAACTGAATTTACTCAAGATACTAATGCACATGATATAGGATGTCTTGAATTTAAATATATATATATATATATATATATATATATATATATATATATATAACTCATTTTTTACCCAAATCGAAGTAACAGTCTTTTGCCTTTACATGGCAGAATAATAAAATATTACTCCAGTAAAGCTTGCTTTCCCTCTTCTCCACCCATGAGTTATGAACTGTCAAATACCCAACAAAAGTCAGTAAGACAGATTAGTGGATCCAGACACATAACATAATATGTGTTAACAAAAAATGCAGATTGGAGTTTTACTTACTCAAACATGTAAAGAGGGCAGAAAGGAAAGTGATTGGTTTACAGATAAAACCAATGAAATTGAAGCAGAGGCAGAGTCAGGAAATTTGAACGTGTGGAAGGAATACTTCAGACAGATACGTTACTGACGCTTTGTGGGAGGCATTTATTGCAAGGTAAGTTAATTTACCATGTATTCTCATGACAAAATGAACATCTCTAACATTTTAAAAGATAATTAGCGAACAAAGATACACAGAACAAATAATCATGGACTAAATATCATATAGCATGCATTTTCACTTGACTGCTTCATCAGTTGATTGCACCAGTTTATATTAATGAGTTATAGGCTACTAAATATATGCATGTTTTTTTTAAAGAATAATCATTTTTTTTAATCATTCTATTTATAAATCAATAGACAATTTCTGCATTGTTGAATGATCTTTTATTTTATTTTCCAGTTACCTGGAGGAGCTGGCAGAAACCGGACAAATCAAAGGAACTAACACTGAAGAGGCACTTAAAGTACTCATAGGCTGTGGCAGAGAAATTAAGCCCTATAATTCCAAAATCCAAAGAGCCGGAGTATTTATCCTTCCCACAGAGTCTAGCGCAGGTGTTCCCAATCTGGCTCTAGCGACACAAAGAAGATACATAACCTCTGTCTCAGCCACTTCACCTGGAAACTTCCTCACTTATCCTCAGTAACCCGATACCTGAAAACCAGATTAAGAGAAATGCATACAGAAGAAACATATTTAGGACAGTACAAGAGACATCAACATTGGAGCTCATACTAATCCCCATCAGTGCAGAGGAGCACAAGAAAGCGCATCTGCAATAATTTTCTCTGACCCCTTTACGTATCTAATATCCAGGTTATAAGCCTGGAGAAACAATGACCAACGAGTCAATCTCTGGTTGGGACCACAATTGGCTCTCCTGCTGCTACATAGACCTCAAAATGTTGTAAGGCCCAAATAAGTGACAACGCCTCCTTCTCAATTACAGAATAGTTACTTTGGTAACTGTTAAACTTTTTAGAGAAAAAACTGAGTGGCCTCACCAAACCCTGATCATCCCGCTGGAGCAAAACGGCACCTGCTCCCACCTGACTGGCATCCACTTGAAGCATAAAAGCTCGATCAAAACAAGGAGCTGCTAGGACGGGAGCAGAACACAACAACATTTTCACATTATCAAAGGCTTGTTGACAACAAGCTGACTAATCAAATTTCATCTTGGTCTTGAGCAGTTCGGTGAGGGGAAAAACCACCGTGGAGAAGTTTTCGCAAAAACCTCTATAATAACCCACTAAACCCAGGAACCTCTGAAGTTCCTTTTTTTGTTGTGGGTTGTGGATATTCTGCTATTGCCACGACTTTGGCCTGGACTGGAGCCATACGGCCAAGATATGTCACTGTGGACATGGCAAAGCTACATTTAGCCAAATTGATGGTAAGGTGTGCTTTCACCAAATGCTCAAACAATAAACGAATGTGCCGAAGGTGTGAGTAGTACCAGGTATCACTATAAATGCCGGATGAATCTGTGGAAGAAGTAACTGGGGAGTCGGCTAAAGCAGCTGGAGATGGGGATACGGTTTCTTTCCCTAGGACAGATCCTAGTGTAGATCCTAGTTAACCTTGATTTGATCCTGTGCTAGCTATTAAATTGAAGGAGTTGGACCTGCAGTTAAAGAAACAGGATTATGATGCGCAGCTTCTTCATTTGCGGACTATTGAGGTGGAGGCTGCTAATAAATTTAAATTGCGCCATTTGGAATTGCAGGCCAGATCATCTCCTAATGTGCCTGTGCCTGTTCCCAGATCTAGACCATAATTTCCTCGTTTGCCAGGGAATGTACCAGTTTCACCTGCACATAATCAAAGTCCACCCGTTGCCTCTTCTGTTGGTGCGTCTGCAAGCAGCTTTGATGTGAGTAAATACATTACACTTGTTCCTCCTTTTAGAGAGACGGAGGTAGACTCTTATTTTGTTGCTTTTGAGTGCATAGCAGCTACATTACGTTGGCTAAATGAGTTGTGATCGCTGTTATTGCAATATAAATTAGTGGATAAAGCTCAAGAAGTGTGCACAGCTTTACCTATTGAACAAAGTTTGAATTACGTTATGGTTAAACCTGCTGTTCTGAGAGCGTACGAATTAGTACCTGAAGCTTAACGCCAGAAATTCAGGAACCATCAAACATAGTCAAATATTCGGCGAGTTGGCTCATAAGAAAACGGTGTTGTTTGACAAATGGTATGCAGCAAGCAGAGTTACAACATTTGAGCAATTACTTGAACTCTTGTTGTTGGAAGATTTTAAAAGTTTTGTTTCAGAGAACATTGTTGTGTATCTGAATGAGCAGAAGGTCTTGTCCTTAACTGATGCTGCTGTTTTGGCAGATGAATTTGTGCTCATGCACAAAACTGTTTTTATTCCATCTGTGTATAGAGAGAAACACAGTTCATCTGATTTTCCTGTGAGAAACCCTTTTTTTAGGGGTAAGGGAAGAGAGAATAGAGAGGCAGTTTCAAGTGGGTTTCGTAATACAAATGTGGCTTGGGAGGGAGAAAGACGTGTGTGTTTTTTCTGTCGAGATCCAGGACATTTGATTGAATCAGAATAAACCCCCTGAGAAACCAAAGGGAGTTGCTCTGGTTCATACTGCTCCCTCTGTGTTTAATTCTAGTAATTTGCATACAAGCTTATACTGCCCATTTATTCGGATAGGTTCAGTATCTCTCTCAGGGAAGCAGGGACATTTTAAGCCAATTACGATCTTGCGAGATACTGGGTCAGTTCAATCTTTCATTGTGGAAAGTGCACTAGACTTCTCAGAACAGTTGTACTGTGGATCAAGTGTGTTAATCCGTGGCATTGATCTTGGCTGTGTTAAAGTTCCATTGCACTCGGTTTACCTCCAATCTGATCTGTTCACAGGAGTTGTAAGTTTAGGAGTAAGTACTCAACTTCCGATAGGAGTAGGTTTAATACTAGGCAATGATATTGCTGGTGGTGCATTGGTGTAGACAAGCCAGATGTGTCTGAGTTTTGTGAACAGGTTGATGTGGGTCAACAGTTTCCTTCTGTGTTTACTGCCTGTATGGTAACCCGTGCTCAGACTAAAAAGTTTGAGGATGTTTTAGATGTGTCTGAGACATTTATGACTGACAACGGTGACAGAAAGGAATGTATGCAGGATGTTTCTCCTAATGTGTGTGTTTCTAACCAGGATGTTGCAGTCCAGTTTGAGTCTATGCTTGGGGCTGGGAAAGAACTTCTGGCGGCTGCAAAGAAAGCTGACCCGTCTCTAGTCAAGTGTCTTGCTGAGGCTATACAAAAAGTTGAAGCAAAATATTCAGGGGTGAGCTAATTCCAAAATAACACACAAAAGAAACGAACTTTCCCACAAGAACTAACTTCCCTAGGAATCACAAATAAAGAAAACAAGATATACAGTACAATAACATACCCTATCTCCTTAACTAGCCAATAAACAGGATAAAAGTATAAGGCCGTTTGGCCTAAAGAAAAAAGGCACTCACCCCCTACTGCTTCTCAAATTAATTTCACTTTGACAAAGGTGATCATAAAGTTACCAGTGGCTAACAGCACTCTGTTATCACTACACACTACAGCACAACAGACATTGCACTACACTTTCACAGGTCATACACACAGTACAACAGTGCAGACAAAAAAGGCAAAGAGCTCCCTCCAGTAATATGAATATTGATTACTCCTACCCTGAGAGCAGTGCATAGATAATTAAAATAATAGTAATATGAATATTGAGTACTCCTGCGCTGAGAGCAGCACATTGTTTAGTAAAATAATAGTAATATGAATACTGAGTACTTCTGCCATGAGAGCAGCACATAGTTTAGTAAAATAACAATAATATGAATATGGAGTACTCTTGCCCTGAGAGCAGCACACAGTTCATTAAAAATAACAGTAATATCAATGTTTAGTACTCCTGCCCTGAGAGCAGTGTTAATGCTAATGGTAACGCTAACTAACTGATGTTATGTCAAGGAGAGTTCTTTTTTTGCTCATGTCAGTTTCACAGACAGCTTGGAAGCATTGGCAAGGCATGTTTTACTCCAGTTACCTCATAACCAACTTTGGTGTAATCAACTGATGAAGCAGTGAAGTGGAAATGCATGCTATATTATATTTAGTACATTATTATTTGTTCTGTCCATCTTTGTTTGCTAATTATCTTATTAAATGTTAGAGATCTAGATTCTAGTAAGTCTGACCCGAGTTTGGAGTTTGTAGAGTTAAAGCTCTAGGAGGAGTTAGAGTTGCAAAATTTTGGGTTTAATTTAAAGTTTAAAGTTTATTTCGACTTTCTCAAGCCAACTTAATAAGTTTAAATAGGATTTCAGTAAATTAATTATAATTTACACATTTCTATAGTGGAGTGTCTATTTACACTAAATGTAAATAGCCCGCCTTGTTGGCTGAAGCTATTTACACACCATTGTGTGTTTCGGCTAGTTACTACAAAAGACAACAAACAGTTATCAGCTCTAATGGTGCAGATCTTGTGTGGTGTGTGTGTGTGTGTGTGTGTGTGTGTGTGTGTGTGTGTGTGTATATATATATATATATATATATATATATAGAATTCTTGTTGTTGTTACCATTTGTAAACCACAGTTTTGCTTTTCATAACATGGTTAAACTATGGTTAGTGTTGCAAAACCATGGTTAATTTGTGGTTAACATGGTTTAACTATAGTAACCATGTTTTTATTATTATTATTATTATTATTATTCTTTGTAGTAAAATTATGGTTCATTTTCACGAGAAAAAATAAAATAAATAAATAATAAAATAAGAGAATGAACAATAGATTGCACAAATGAGCATCAGTCTTTATTCCAGAGGAATCAGATGAGCAGTAAACAGGTGAGTAAACATACAGAATGTACTTCACAGCATTTAACCCGGTCACAGTCTTCTGATTCCTTCAGGTCCTAGCAGAGACTCTCTTTGGTGAGTAAGTGGAGCATAAGCTGCAGAAGTCAAAAGTAAGTCCAAACGGGTAAGCAGAATGGTGAACAGGTAAGTGAATTATAGATTATACACAGGTGAACTGGAGTGCTCGGCTTAAATCGCATGCCCAAAAACTCTACCATACCCAGTTCTCAAATGTATTATGGACATATGATATGTATGTGTTTCATGGCCTCATTTCATACTCCCTGTAACAACCAACATTGTAGTTATTTTTGGAGTAGTGAGGAGGTGTGGTGCCTAATAGAAATTTGGTCTGATGACCATTAGCATGTCAGAGTTAAGAAGAATTAATGTACGCCTCCACTTGAAGTTACGATCGATTCCCGCTCGCCGTTTGCATTTTATTAGAACGTTGTTTTCAAGCCGCATCCGCGCTTCATTATAGAAATGTATTGTTTGCATATTGTGGTGTATACAAACAGTGTAATAGATTATGGCCAGGGACAAAACCAGCCTGCGATGTCTTCTCTCCATAGTTGTGTTGTCTCTGTGTTGTTTGCTGGCTTTTCCTCTTATGCTGGAATTTTCCCGCACGTAAATTCTGAACAATCGAAAAGCAGTTTAGGAAATATGTCATGGCCAATGAGTGATGTGGATGTCGTCATGTGACTGCATTTTGGTTTGTTTCAACTGATTCGGCCCAAAGCAATCATTGTGGTGTGAAAAGGAACCAAAAAGCGGAAAAATGCTACAATGTATAATTGTTTGCCCTTGGTTCGGGCCAAATGAACCGAACTAGAGATGTTCGCACCCTTAGGCCTCTTTCTCCTTCTTGACTTTCCTCCATGGTATCATCCTCTCTTGCCATCTCCACACATTTCTCATCATTAGATGTGAATTGTGCTACAGATACAATAAGTACTAACATAATTAGCTGCCTAGGCAACATCTGTCCTATTTCCTCCAAACCAGCATGTGCTAGTCCTTCCAATCCCTAGTTAACTAATGTCCTCCATGAACACTAAACTAAGGGAAGCAGAGTGAAAATGTTGCAATTCAAAAGACTTGATTTGATTCCGAATTACTGCTAGCTCCTTCACTAACAAAACCTCATCCATTTGTAATTAGTTCTCAGCTCCACTAACCCAGGAACATTCACAGTAAACAGTCACACAGCTGACCATCTTCTCTCCACCTTCTCTTCACATACAGAAGATGAAGTTTGTAAATTATCCTCTCCAGCCACCCTACCACCTGCCCTCTAGACCCAATCTCCTCACATCTCCTTCAAGATATTTCCCCTTGCAAATGCAAATGAAAATGCAACCAAGCATTTTCTTTTTCTCTCGCAGAACAACCTGCTGGACAATAACTAATCCACATTTAAAAGTTTCCATTCAATTGCCTTGCTTTCAATCACTGAAGGGCAATGGAGTGCAAGAGATGAGTACCAAACTTCAGTTCTCATTCTGCTAGATCTATCTGGTGCATTTGACACTGTTAGTCATCAAATTATTCTGTCCACCCTCTCATCACTGGTTATCACCAGAACTGCACTCCACTGTTTTGAGTTTAACTTCACAGCTAGGTCCTTCATGGTGTCTTGGAGAGGAGAGGTATCCAAATTGCATCAACTGGTCACTAGGGTTCCTCAGGGATCAGTTCTTGGACCCCTCCTTTTCTCTATATACAATACATTAGTGGGGCCGACCGGTGCTGGGGGGGTCTTTTTATTTGATTTGATTTATTTGACCATTTTGTTTAAAATATGATACTTCTTTGCATCATACAGTTAAAGAAACAAACAAGGTCATGATAACGCAATAAATCCCTAGGGCTTATTTCCATTGGGGTCCTGAGTAAAAGGTAGACAAAGCAAGTGGCAATAAATCAAACATCAACCATCACATCCATATAACACAAAATAAAAACAGTCAAGACAAAACTATAAAATATTGTCATACTAAAATTGTCATCTAAGCCATTTTTTTCAATGCCAGCTTAAAACCTCCTAAACTTCTGGTCATCTTTAATTTCCCTGGCAACCTGTTCCTCATGCTTGTTGCGACAAACAAGAAGGAATCTTTACCTAAATTACTCTTAACTTTTTGAGGTACAAAATCAGTGGAGCTGCCTCTGGTAGAGAAGCTGTGTACATCTCTCATTCTATTGAAATAATTATTCAAATATTTGGGGACAGCCCCATGCACAGTCCTATGTACCATGCACAGGTGAATCTGAGAGACTCAATCCTCTACTTTTAACCACCCAGTAGTCTCAAAATGTGAAATATCAAGATGAGTTCTCATGGGGAGGTTCAAAACAAGCCTTATAGCCCTATTTTGAGCCATCTGAAGCCTAAGTTTCAGGTGCTTTAAGACACCATTATACCAAGAGCAACATGCATAATCAAAATATGTCTGAAATAGAAAATTTGCCAGAATTAGCATAGCTTTTTTGTCCAAAAACTTTGAGACTCTGGACATGAAATGTACTCTTTGAGACCCTGCCAAAAAAACGCCTTGACCCCCCATTTGACCCCCCACCCTCTTCCTGATTAAAAAAAATAATATATATATATATATATATATATATATATTGTCACGGGAAGAGCACAAGACAGACACAGTGGGCGTGGCGTCAGGCCTCGGAGAGGCTTTTATTAACAGAAATCATAAAACAAAGGGAATAAAAGTGGCAAAAGGGGGAAAGTGTCCAAAATAACAGGGAATCTGGTGTCCTCGTCGTGTTGCGGGGTTTGTGTAGGTCGGGCAGTGTTCATCGAGGAAGGGTCCAGGCAAGGGGCGGAGTCCGGCGGCCGCACGCGCTCCCCTCCTCGGTCCGGGGCGCGAGGGGCGGCGGCTTCTCCTAGCGGCCGCGTCTCTCTCGTTGGCCGCGGCGCTGGTAGGGGATGGACGGCCCGGCATCCTGGCCCGTCGGCCGTGTATACGGGTGCGGTTCCCATCCGGATCGCGGGTCCGGCAGCTCACGTCTTGGTGGCGCGGGAGTCCCTCAACGCACCCTTCCTGGACCCACGAGGACACCAGTGTGCATGCACGGGGAAGAGACCGGTCTCCTGAGGAGAGGCGCATTGGGCTTTTAAACAGTGGCGGGGATGAGGCTCCATTCACATCAGGTGTGCCCCATCACACGCCGCCAGCCCTGACTCGTCCAGCGCCCCTCCTCTCACACACCCACTCCAGTCGGGAGCCTGGTGAAGGGCGGCGATTTAGGACGGGGTGCCGGTGACAATCAGGGAGGAAGCAGCTGACTCGTCACATTCCCCCTCCCAAGCGACATCCCCGTCCCCAGGGCGCAACCCACACGGGAGTGCTACCATCCTCAACCAGACTCCAAACGGTCGGAGTGGGCAGGGATTCCTCTCCAGGCGGTCCTCCCTCTCGCAGCGCACCGGAACAGGGACAAAGAAACCGGGTTTTAGTGACAGCCTCAACCAACCACAGGGTAAAATGACAATGGAAAAGTCACTTACCCCTTGTGTGGCTGGGAGGCTGTCCCCAGTTTTCCTCCGTCCCAGTCCGGGTTCTCACGAACGTTTGCAAGCGAGAGGGAGTGACGTCACCAGATGTTTCCCAACTGCGCTGTCTAGGCTCCGCCTTGCCCGCATTCTCCACCAGTGTCACGGGAAGAGCACAAGACAGACACAGTGGGCGTGGCGTCAGGCCTCGGAGAGGCTTTTATTAACAGAAATCATAAAACAAAGGGAATAAAAGTGGCAAAAGGGGGAAAGTGTCCAAAATAACAGGGAATCTGGTGTCCTCGTCGTGTTGCGGGGTTTGTGTAGATCGGGCAGTGTTCTTCGAGGAAGGGTCCAGGCAAGGGGCGGAGTCCGGCGGCCGCACGCGCTCCCCTCCTCGGTCCGGGGCGCGAGGGGCGGCGGCTTCTCCTAGCGGCCGCGTCTCTCTCGTTGGCCGCGGCGCTGGTAGGGGATGGACGGCCCGGCATCCTGGCCCGTCGGCCGTGTATACGGGTGCGGTTCCCATCCGGATCGCGGGTCCGGCAGCTCACGTCTTGGTGGCGCGGGAGTCCCTCAACGCACCCTTCCTGGACCCACGAGGACACCAGTGTGCATGCAAGGGGAAGAGACCGGTCTCCTGAGGAGAGGCGCGTTGGGCTTTTAAACAGCGGCGGGGATGAGGCTCCATTCACATCAGGTGTGCCCCATCACACGCCGCCAGCCCTGACTCGTCCAGCGCCCCTCCTCTCACACACCCACTCCAGTCGGGAGCCTGGTGAAGGGCGGCGATTTAGGACGGGGTGCCGGTGACAATCAGGGAGGAGGCAGCTGACTCGTCACAATATATATATATATATATATATATATATATATATATATATATATATATATATATGTATATCCGGGATAAAAAAAATAAAAAAAAGGGCCCTCCAAAGTGCGTGAGATGCTCCGACTTCGCAGGATTTCCTAATTCTGCCACCTGGTGTTCCCGATTAGTGCACTGTCGCATAGCAACGGTGCTAGAAGAGCGCAGACGAGAGCACAATCCTGCCAGGATAGGTGGAGACAGAACTTCTCGTATTAGTTTTTATGTTTTCCGTCAAAGTGTAGAAGGTGATGTACCTCAGGCTTAGCCAAGACCGAGGCCAGGTAAGTTATACTGGTTTGCTGCGTCTTTTGTTTGATTACAACTTTAAATGCAGGTACTGGCTTGGAGCTTACTTGAATAATGTAACATTAATGATACATATGAAAAACTACAAAATACACGAACACACACATATCAGTTAAAATGCTGACTGATATCTTACAAAGGTGCGATTTTATGTAGTTTATTGTCTTGACCATGGTGATCAGGTCATGTAGACAGGTTTGCAACCCAGATTTTTTAAGGCAGTTAACCATGAAAATAAAACGGAATGAACTGATTATAATTTTTTTTTTTTTTTTTTTTTTTTTTTTTTTTTTTTTTAGCATAGTACAGCTTAATGTTCAGTGTCAGCTGTCACAGCTAACACTGTTCTGTTGGCTCCGAGTCCTGCAGATGCAGTCATTCATATAGTTAGCAATAATGTATTAATATTCTCACAATAAATGTTGTTACTTTCATTTTTAAAACTGTAAGAAAGTACATTTGTAAAGTATACTCAAACAAATATAAAGTACTACGGGGTTCCCTTTCGAAGGGAACTTCGACAATACGTCAACGACGCTATGGGGAACGCCTCAGGTGTGACAGGTGTCTGAAATCAAATATCAACTCACAGCAATCATGCTGACCGGCGACAGCCGTGAATCATCAGCTTGAATGATGAGCGTGCGACCTGGATATAAAAAGGGTGCCTTGAAACCATGACAATATCCTTTTTCGTCTTCAGGGACTGTTTTGTCTGATTTAAATGTCTGCTTACAGCGAAAATGAAACGCACATCTAAGGCAAGTCCTAAAAATTTTGTGAAATGTGCTGACCCGTGCCCAAGATATTTGTCGCCGGGTGACACTCACGAGATGTGTGTGTACTGTTTGGGTGAAGAGCACGCACAGGATGCTCTTGAGGGAGCGTCCTGTGCAAATTGTGAGCGTTTTCCTATGAGAACGCTCCGCTCTCGTCTGGCTCTCTTCTCGAGGGAAGAGAGTTCAGCGTCTGGTCCTCGCGGATCGGGTCCCGCTCGTGCCGAGGCAGAGCGGCGACGCGCTTCATGGGGCTCCCAGATGGAGCTCGCTGACAGTCTCGAGGGGGGCGTTAACCTCTCGGACGCGTCATCGGCTGACGAGAGTGAGCTGCAGGGGGATGACGGAGACTTTTCTCCTACTAATACTGCAGCGAGTGCTCTTCAGGCCGGGCAAGAGATGGCTGAGGAGGATGATTTAGATCCTCAACCTCGTCAGCCATCCTGCCCCGTGTACGCAGAGTTGGTGGAAGTTATGGAGCGCGCCACTGACAAACTTCAGTTGCCATGGCGGCGCGCTCAGGGAGAGATCGTCCGCGGTCGTTTGGATGATCGGTTTCTCCCTGAACATAGACCACCAGCTCAGCAGAGCCTTCCATTCCTTCCTGATCTCCATTCAGAGATCGAGAGGGCATGGAAGAAACCGTACTCTGCCCGTATTCATCGACATCAGCGGGGTAACTTCGCTGATGTTGAGGGGATCGGTGAGTACGGTTATGTGTCGATGCCGCCCGTTGACGAGACGTTTGCGAACTATCTCGTTTCTGGGCGGGTGTCGACACTAAAAGCTCCGACTCTGCCATCCAAGCCCCTTAAAACCACGGCTCGCTTGAATGGCAGAGCGTACACGGCAGCAGGTCAGGCTGGTGCTGCCCTTCATACCATGGCAGTGCTCCAAGCCTACCAAGCTGACCTGCTGCAGGATCTCGACCAGGGGGCAGGGCTGTCCCCTGAGGCGGTCGCTGAGTTGCGCCGGACCACAGATTTGTCCCTCCGGGCCACTAAACAGACTGCTGCCGCGATCGGCCGATCGATGGCGGCGATGGTGGCCACAGAGAGGCATCTGTGGCTCAACTTGGCTGATATCGGGGAGAAAGAAAAGTCCCTTCTCCTTGATTCACCAGTTTCGCCTGCTAAACTTTTTGGCACCTCCGTTGAGGCGGTGGTTGGGAAGTTTAGGGAGGCGAAGGCACGCTCGGCTGCATTTAAGACCTGTATACCGCTGAGATCCGGGCCCCAGCCCAGGCAGGCGGGAGGACCTGGTCCGTCTTGGTCTGAGGACCGTAGGCAGGACCAGAGGTCTAGTGTCGCCTCTCGTGCCCCCCCTCCATGGAAGAGTAGGACACAGAGGAGGCGAGCCTCCCGCAAAAAGAGGGACTTAAGGGAGGTCATTCAGCACAAGCGCTGCAACGCTCAGCGGAAGTAGGGTCTGATCTCCCTGGAGGGCTTTTTCTACCAGCCCTCTCCCTCTTCTTGACTCCCCAGGCGTTTACGTTACACCAGCCCTGGGGATGGGCCTTATGATGAGAACTATGTTCTGATGGGCCGCCGTAGCAACTGGTTGATGTGAGCGCCTCTTTTAGGCATGTAAAAGTGGTGGACCCCAGATTCATTGAGAACTCTCTGGCGAGTCTTCACTCCGCACGCCGCAGGTGAACTTTTGGTTTGTAAAATTCTGTGTGTATAACTAACACTGATTGTATTTCTCTACAGACCCTGTTCCCTGTATAGACCTAGGGGGTCATTCTTAGAGGAGCAATTAAAGTATGGACTTTAGGGCCCTGAAGCCTCCCCCAGTTGGTGGCTAGAACGAATTAGGAAGAAGCTCAAAGAAAATTTGGCTTCTGTGCTGAGTATGTGATGGCCTTCCTGTCATAACATTTTATATGCGTGGTGGGCCACCGCTCATTTCTGTTTAGCCTCAGGGCTATTAGCCACCCAGAGGGTAGAGTAGTTGGTCTTCCTAAAAAAAAAAAAAACTTTTTTGCTTTAGGTTTAGACTGACGCTGGCGCTTCAGATAGATCTTCAGATAGATGTCCTGCCTATCGGTTTGTGACATTGGTATCCTGAGTACTCGCTCCCCTGAGCTCTGTTGGGTTTCAGTAGGTTGAGTGTTTTCACGGCCTCTCAATCAAGTAGGCTGTGGCTCCTCCGAGCCCTCAGCTAGATCTATGCTTGTAGGTCGGCCCTCATCCGGGCCACATTCATTATGTGTTAGGCTTCCTCCCCTTGATTTCAGCCTCCTCCCTTAAATGGGAGTTGTTGGCCAAGGCCCGCCCCTTTCTCTGCATTCAGGGGTGATAGAGTAATGCAGGGTGGTAGCTGAGGTAGGATCAGTCTGGCAGGGTTAGGCCATCTTTCGCTCTGCGAAGTGAGAGTTTGTCAGACCCTGCCGAACAGAGATGTTTTTGGGCCTCTAGAGCTGGCTCCACTCAGCCCGTTGAGCTAATCGCTCGACGGATGGGTTGAAGTGGGTTGGCTTGCAATTTAGCCCCCCCGCTCCCCTAGGCTGGGCGCAGGACAAATCCCTGTCACCCTTTGGAGCCACTTGCAGGCCTGCTCCCTGTCTAACATTGCAGGGGCATATGGTTGTTACTCCCCCGCTAACTCAGGGTAGTTTTGAGTAGTCCATTCTCAGCTCTGTATGTATCTACCTCACACCACGATGGCTCCGGTTGAGCAGGGAGTTCTAAACTACATTCCATTCCGGTTTTTGAACTCCGCTCCCTTTGAAGCCAGAGCATTGCCATGGGCTGATGCCTATGCATTTAGTAGGTAGGCCCCTAATGGGGCCTCCACTAGGCAGAATGGCGTATGTTGTACTCCCCTGCTATAAGGGTATTGCTATTTGCTGAGTACACTGCCTCTGGCAATGTGATTAGGTACCAGGATGCTGTAGCAACAGATTTCTGCCGCGAAGGCTGCAGTTGGGTAGTAGGCCCCAGCAGGCCTCCTTGACGGAATAGCCCCCAATAGGGCTCCTAGGCCAGCTCACCTTCGATGGTTGGCCCTGGTAGTTCGGGCAGAAGGCTCACTGCTGATTAGTAGGCCTTAACAGGCCTCCTCTGAGGTGGGTCGCAACATTGTGGAACATACACTTGGACAAAACTATAGGAAAAGTTTTTAATAGTATGGTTCCAGCAGTGTTCGGTAAAGTAGCAGAATAGACTCGCTATCAGCTAGCAGGCTCGCCCAGGCCTCTCTGTTAGGCGAGTCCCCAGCAGCAGTTACATCCAGCTGATTAGACTGTTTCAGGTAGTAGGCCTCTTCAGGCCTCCCTGAAGGTGGGCTCCCACATTTTGTGGTGGTCAGGTAGTAGGCTTTACTAGGCCTCCCTGAGGGTTTAATCCCACATACTGTGGTTACTAGGTGGCAGGCCCCACAGGCCTCCCTGGAGTTGAATTCCCGCTTCTTTGAACTGTCAGGCAGTAGGCCTCATAAGGCCTCCCTGAAGGCAAAGCCCCAAAGACAGTCAACTGGACTGCCAGTCTGGCTCACTATCAGCTATGGTTTTCAGGTAGTAGGCCTCTCCAGGCCTCCCTGAAAGTAAGCTTTCCTGCACTGTGTTTATCAGGTAGTAGGCCTCACTAGGCCTCCCTGAAGTTGAGCTCCCACATACTGTGGTTGTCAGGTGGTAGGCCTCACCAGGCCTCCCTGGAGTTGAGTTCCAAATGACTTTCAGTTTCCACTTAAGGTGGTTATCTGGTAACAGGTAGTAGGCCTCTCTAGGCCTCTCTGTAGGTGAACTCCCACATATTATGGTTATCAGATAGCAGGCTTCACCAGGCCTCTCTGAAGGTGAGCTCCCACATACTGTGCTTGTCAGGTAGTAGGCTTCTCCAGGTCTCCCTGGGAGTAGTTTCACGGTGATGCTGGGTTTCGTAAGCTAGTGGCCACTTACTTTCAGTTTAGCAGTCCTTATCAGGCAGCTACTGGAGGTGAGTTTGCGCCCTGGCTCGGCTCAAGTTTTTATTCTCTGCTACGGGTTCCCTCCTGGAACCTTTTTATCCTGCTACAGCCTGGTTGCCTACCAGGTAGATCTTATGCTCCCCTCACTGAGGGTCAATGTGAGTATGTGGTCTCCTGAGTCTGGTCCGTCGGTCGTAGGCCTCTCATGAGGCCTCCCAGTTAGATCAGTCCTAAGGCCCTCACAGGCCTCCTCAGTGTTTTTGAAACACAAACACTGGGTAGATCCGTGGATCGAGTAGAGAAACTCCCCTCGCTGGCAAGGGTTGTAAAGCACTACGCTGAGTCATACTCTCCAGGATATCCCGTCTCTGAGATCCGGGCCGAGTGGTTCACTGCCTGCTCCGCAGTTCCTCGGGCTGGATGCCTTCCTAAAGGCAAGTGTCCAGAGGCTCTGTCTTCGGACAGACAGGAAGTGGCCAGTCTGTAGTGTCTTATGTAGTGACACCAGGTCAGGCCTGCCTGGTGGCTTTTCAGGTGGTACATTCCCCTGAATAGTGACTGGCTGGGGTTCCCTCGGGTTCCCTAGCCACATTCCCTAGAAGGGACCCCTTCTAAGAAGTTGAAGTTGTGGTCCTAGGCCCTTGAGCAGGCCCAGGTAGACCTTTCACTAAACTATGTTTATGGAGGTTTTCTGTGGTATCATATAGCTTGGGCTATGACCGTAGGGAGTGCTGTCACTGACAGCCCTGTGTGACCTGAGGGTGAGTGGTTCTAGCGTTCACTGAATGCTGGTTCTGACAGTTGTCACTGCCATTGGGCATGCACTCCCTTTAGCATGGCGGCGTGGGTATTTCGTTCCCCATAGCGTCGTTGACGTATTGTCGAAGTTCCCTTCGAAAGGGAACGTCTCAGGTTTCAAATGTAACCTTGGTTCCCTGAGAACAGGGAACGAGACAATACGTCTCCCAGCCATGCCTCAGGGTCTGCCTGCCAAACAGTCCCTTCAGACGAAAGGATATTGTCATGGTTTCAAGGCGCCCTTTTTATATCCAGGTCGCACGCTCATCATTCAAGCTGATGATTCACGGCTGTCGCCGGTCAGCATGATTGCTGTGAGTTGATATTTGATTTCAGACACCTGTCACACCTGAGGCGTTCCCCATAGCGTCGTTGACGTATTGTCTCGTTCCCTGTTCTCAGGGAACCAAGGTTACATTTGTAACCTGAGACGTTTTTTTTTTCTCTCACAGGACAGCAACACTACAAATATATGGTCTTTTACAACATAATGCATTGTTATAGATTAAACTACCCAACAGTTTTACTCTCAATACCTTAAATATATTAGAGTATCCAATATAATACTTTTACTTAAAGGACAGTTCAGCAAAAAATGACTCATCCTTAAGTTGTTCCAGGTTTGGAATTTTTTATTTTTGGGTGAACTGTCCCTTTAACAAAGGTTTTAAATATGACAACTAGTAGTTTTTCCCCAATATGGTATTAGTAGTTGTTATAGATACTAAAGTATCTCAATATTTCTTGTACTAATTACGTTGTCATAGCTCTAAATAATTTCTCTTTTCCTTCCTTCCCTAAATCAGAGCAGACCTTTGTACTGCAGGATAAAGCTGAATGTGGCAGCGCTGGACAGGTGTTTACTGGTTTTGGGCTGAGCAGCGAGGTCCTGACAGAGCTGCTGGATCATCTGAGAAGTGCCACAATCCAGACCCTGGTGTTTCTCTTCTGTCTGCCAGTGATACATCATAAAGATGGTCTCCAGAGTGTTTGACATGTGCCTCATTCCACTGTCACCACATTGTCTTCCGAGTTACTGAAGAGGTGCTGGCCATTCACCAAGAGACTCACCCCCTGAAGACCCCAGAACACATGGAGGCAGTGCTGGGCTCAAACCGATGGTGTTTTTCTGATGTTAAACCTAAGCTACGCTGTAAATGGTTAAAAAAAGTACTTTCAGGTATGTATAGAACAATTTGTTTTAATGTGTAAATGCAATGTACATGAGTACTTCTCTTAAGTGAATATGAACAACAAAAAAACAAAATGTACAGAAAGTACTCAGGTTTATTAATGAATAAATTACACACTAAAAAGAAAAATGTATACAACTTATGCATTTAATTTTTAACTTGCATCACAAAAATAAACTAGAGAAATTAGGTTTTTCCACTGACAATATGATATTTAACAAAAAGATATTGAAAAACTGTAATATACCCATTTTTTCTTACTGTTATCTCTTGGCTAATGAATAATGTATAAGTTACGCATGCTCTTAAGAAGAGAAAACTTGCACTCTTCTCTCATTCTCTGGAGTTTGATGTCCTCCCTGAGCAGCTCCACTCACTCCCTCACCTGTCACAGGACACTTTAGCAAATAAACCATGCCTGTTAACAACAACAGCACAATGAATTTCAGCAACAACAACAACAACAACAACAAAATACTATTAACTTTGTATTTTTAAGTCTTTTCCAGCAGGTTCACTCGCTCCAGAATAGTAATAAAACAAGAGAAAATGGAAACACTTATGAAAAATATAAAGACAGGTTTGTGATCTTACCAATAGAAAATATGACACAGCAGGCCATGCATACAAAATACTGCAGTTTTAAAACATTTGTAGACATCTTGCATGAGAGCACTTCAAAAACACAACAAAGAGAAAGACCATTGTCTTATATAGTGGCTGTCTTATTGTTTGTGGGCTTTATGTAAAAAAATTAAATAAAAAAAACCTGGGCCCGTATTCATAAAGATTCTAAGAATCCTCTGAGAAAAATCTTAATTTAGCTTAAAAACTTTTACGTAGGAGTCTTAGCTTAAGGCCTGCAAGGTGAATGTCCAGTGAAACTAAATGAACTGCGACACAATAAGATGATCTGAAAGTGCTGTAATTGTTTGTGTGATCACTCTGCTTACAGAAGTACAGAAGTGCCCTGAAAGACAGCGGAGACCAGGACAACTAGAGCCCCAGATACAGATCCCCTGTAAAGACCTTGTCTCAGAGGACCACCAGGATAAGACCACAGGAAACAGATGATTCTTCTGCACAATCTGACTTTGCTGCAGCCTGGAATTGAACTGCTGGTTTCGTCTGGTCAGAGGAGAACTGGCCCCCTAACTGAGCCTGGTTTCTCCCAAGGTTTTTTTCTCCATTCTGTCACCGATGGAGTTTCGGTTCCTTGCCGCTGTCGCCTCTGGCTTGTTTAGTTGGGGTCACTTCATCTACAGCGATATCATTGACTTGATTGCAAATAAAAACAGACACTATTTAAACTGAACAGAGATGACATAACTGAATTCAATGATGAACTGCCTTTAACTATCATTTTGCATTATTGAGACACTGTTTTCCAAATGAATGTTGTTCAGTGCTTTGACGCAATGTATTTTGTTTAAAGCACTATATAAATAAAGGTGATTGATTGATTGATTGATTGACAGAAGGTTGTGACAGACCCAAACCATCACTATTGCATTGTTGCATTTTCCCATTTGCCAAATATCATAATGTAGTGATTATTTTAATTTCTGGCACTATGGCATTTCTGCGCTGTGTCGGAGATGTTAGCACATCTCTAATAAGATCATCCACAAACATGATCCCTGCACGATCTAATCTCTAGCGTCTTATTTACTCACTGTCACCCATTGTCTGCAACACATTTCTTCTGTCTCTTCGTCTTTCTGCCATTTACTCCTCTGCTAAAGAAACTCTTAAGCCTCTTAAAAGTCCTCGTCTGTGCTCCTAACACGTTTGACCTTAAGACCTCTTTTAAGGGTTTCTGAATTACTTTTTTCTTTACTAGGATTTTTTCTTTAATTCTAAGAGTAAATGCCCACATTTCTTAGAATTTTTTAAATAGGAGCTACTTTTTGCATTAAGATTCTTTATGAATATGGGCCCAGAGGGTTAACAGCCCCTTTTTGCAGAAAGTACTGCCAATACTGAAACTGTTGGCATGCTCTATTTGACTTTCAGTTGTTGTTTCAAGTTGTAGTTATTGATTCTACCATGACTGCATTTTTGCAAAAGTTCTCTTTTTTTCAAAAGGCCAATTCATGGAATACCCATTGATTACATATGTCATACAGGCCTCTTGTCAATGTTAGCCTTTCAAAAAAACATGAATATATTGTTTTATTACTAAATAATGATTTAAAATTGACAAAATTGTGATTTTGCTGACATAATATAATTGAGTTTATATATGTATGTGTATAGTAATGTATCATATGACAGAGAGACAGAAGAGATACAACACAAACACAAAACTATCAAATATGCAGGGATAGTATGAAATAGAGGGAGAAGCAGAGAAAAGGAGAGTGGGCAGCACTGCACTAATGACTTTACAGCCCATTAGCCACTTAGTCTGATATGGTACACCTCATTACTCTCCCAGCGCAGACGTGCATTAACACACAAATCCATCCATTTGTTCGGACCTGTCCTCTAGCCCAAAACAGCACTCATTCTCACCCAGTGTGTTTGAGTGTGTTTGCCAGAAGAGAAAGAACACGACTGTAATCTCTTGTCTTATTATAGCTCTATGGCATAGAATGTTGGGTTTGATTTGATTTACATTTAGCAGTATTGGTATATTATGATTAATTAATTGCAAAATTAAATTAACAACTTAATCCAAATAAAGACCTAATGCAGAGTTCCATATGACAATGAGTTTTCGGAACAGAGACAGATACCATTTTATATGAAAATTTTAATTTGGCTACTCAATCAACACTAACATTACACTATGGGAAGAAGAGGTCACAACAGGAGCCCCTATTGGTTGAATTAAAAATGGTTATGTCCCTATGTTTATCAGGTGTCTGTATCTAGTTTGATCTAAACAAAACCACACCACACCAAATGCAAAACCACAGGACTGATTTACCACAAAGTTATGTCCAAAAGCATTTGGAATATCCATGTTCTTGTCCAAACACTAGCTGCTGGCCACGGTCTATCATCACAGTCAAGTCAAGTCAAGTCAAGTCACCTTTATTAATATAGCGCTTTAAACAAAATACATTGTGTCAAAGCAACTAAACAACATTCATTAGGAAAACAGTGTGTCAATAATGCAAAATGACAGTTAAAGGCAGTTCATCATTGAATTCAGTGATGTCATATCTGTTCAGTTAAATAGTGTCTGTGCATTTATTTGCAATCAAGTCAACGATATCGCTGTAGATGAAGTGACCCCAACTAAGCAAGCCAGAGGCGACAGTGGCAAGGAACCGAAACTCCATCGGTGACAAAATGGAGAAAAAAACCTTGGGAGAAACCAAGCTCAGTTGGGGGGCCAGTTCTCCTCTGACCAGACGAAACCAGTAGTTCAATTCCAGGCTGCAGCAAAGTCAGATTGTGCAGAAGAATCATCCATTTCCTGTGGTCTTGTCCTGGTAGTCCTCTGAGACAAGGTCTTTACAGGGGATCTGTATCTGGTGCTCTAGTTGTCCTGGTCTCCGCTGTCTTTCGGGGCAGTAGAGGTCCTTTCTAGGTGCTGATCCACCATCATGTCTGGATACGTACTGGATCTGGGTGACTGCAGTAACCCTCTGATCTGGATACAGACTGGACCTGGTGGCTACGGTGACCTCGGAATAAGAGAGAACCGGACAAATATTAGCGTAGATGCCATTCTTCTAATGATGTAGCAAGTACATAGGGTGTTATGTGAAGTGTTCCCAGTTCCGGTTTACCTAATTAATGCAGCCTAAAAATCCTTTAACGGATTTGGATATTAAAAGCATATAAGTATGTTTTGTGTAAGCCAGGTTAAAGAGATGGGTCTTAGTAGTATATATGATGCACTTTGTGTCAAGATGATTTATGACTTTGACCTTTGACCTTTTGACAGGTTAAACTTCCGGTGACCTTATGATGGATGGGTTGAACTTTCCGAATGAGTTCATAGGGTTAACCTATTGACCCCTTCCCACGCATCGATCATGTGGTTTTGACAGAAGCTTTTGCCCTATTGACCTAGTCAGTCCTAAATCATAGATTTGACGGGCAGTTTTGCCCTATATGAAGAGAACAGGGCCCGTATTCATAAAGATTCTAAGAATCCTCTCAAAAAACTCTTAATTTAGCTTAAAAACTTTTATGTAGTAGTCTTAGCTTAAAAGCGATTCGGGACCAATCTGAGAGCAACTATGAGTAAGGAAAATACAAAAACTTTCATCTTAGTGAGGAGGCGGGATTGACCCTGTTGCTATGTATGACACAATCTTTTGAAGACTGTGATTGGTTGGTTGTCCAAGAAGGAAAAAAAAGAGTGATTGTAAGTATAGGGTCTACTCTAATTCTCACTTTGAATTTACATGCATAATTTATCCTATTTGACCATTATCTCTCTCACAGACACACACACACACACACACACACACAAACAAACATTTTATATGTGTGTATATAAATCTTTTTTTTATTGACCATGCTTTCAATTTCCTATAAGGTATTTGATTGGCTTAGAATGATAAAAAAATTGTTCCACTCTTTCCAATTACAATGATTGCTGTCCTATTTAAGTTGCGGTTTGAATGTTGGTTTTAATGTATCAAACATTGAATCAAAACCAAGAAGGGTCAGAAAGCCAAACTGGACAGAGGAACAGTGTTTACTGTTAGCCCAGTTAGTGGATGAACACAAGGCCATTCTTATAGGAAAATTTGGGCCGGGTGTCACAGCAAGGGACAAGAAGCAGACATGGGAGCGTATAGCACAAAATATTAACGGTTCATTCCCCCTGCTTGTGTGCACCTATAAGCATGCTATATTCAGTTAAATGCAGTTTTTTATCCTGCAAGGTGGGAATGTCCAGTGGAAACGAAATGAACTGTGACACAATAAGATGTTCTGAAAGTGCTGTAATTGTTTGTGTGATCACTCTGCTTACAGAAGGTTGTGACAGACCCAAATCATCACTAATGCATTGTTGCATTTTCCCAGTTGCCAAATATCATAATGTAGTGATTAATTTAATTTATATATTAAATTATAAATTATTATATAATCTATATTGTCTTATTAACTCACTGTCATCGATTGTCTGCAACACATTTCTTCTGCCTCTTCGTCTTTCTGCCATTTTCTCCTCTGCTAAAGAAACTCTTAAGCCTCTTAAAAGTCCTTGTCTGTGCTCCTAACAAATTTGACCTTAAGACCTCTTTTAAGGGTTAAGATGCTTTCTGAATTACTTTTTTCTTTACTAGGATTTTTTCTTTAATTTTAAGAGTAAACGCCCACATTACTAAGAATTTTCTTAGAATTTTGTCACTAGGAGCTACTTTTTGCATTAAGATTCTTTATGAATATGGGCCCAGATGTTTTTGCCGGGTGTTTGAACTTTGTCCCAGTTTTATGGGTTATATGGCTTGTGTCACATGCCTGCACGCACCCCCCACTACATTCCTGAGCAGTATATAAATGGGGTCGGTTATTTCATATATGTGACATTCAGTTATTTCACATTTATATATAAAATCATTTATATAATCTAAAACAATTAAAGTTTGAAAAAACATTTTAGTTATTTCACATTCATATGTAAAATCCTATCCTTTATATAATATAAATTATATAATAATTATCATGCTAAAGTTGAAAAAACATTCTATTCTTTTAAAAGGTTATAAATGAAACGGTTATAAAAACCGATTGTTTCAGATAAACAAAATCCATTCTACATTTTTTAGAGAGCTGAAGGAGGTGTTTTCACAACACCTTTTCTGACCTGGGCTGCTCCAAAAAACAGTCCCTGTGTTTGTGTTTGTACGCCACAGCTCACTCTCGTCTGAATTTACTACAAAATCATAATATCTTTAAAGATGTTGTTAATATAAAACCAGATTTCTCATGCAGGAGTAGCAGTTTTCTGACGGTTCCATCTATGAATTACAGACGGTCCGCGTCTAGCATCTCTTGTGCCCACAAATTTATGGTGACACGGCTGATCCCTGCTCTGTTTCCACTAATTGAACAGATCCATTCATAGAACAAGGATGACACCTAGCGGTCACTCAACACCGTTTTCTTTCATACGGTCACCTTTATAAATGCAATTTGATGTGTTCAAAGCGTCACTTGTACACAGCAGTGTAAATGTATTAAATTGTTTATGCATATGAACCAGATTGCTGTCTTGGGCAAGCAAAGTTTGGTGCTTGTTTAACATTAACTGATGTCAACTGTCAGTGACCTGAAAATTAATCTAATATTAATCTGAATTAATAAATCACATCTCTTTACACTCTACCTTTTGTGTTAAAACATGTGAACTATCCATACGACGTGACCATTTGACGTTTTTTCCGGGTTATTGTCGGTGATTCGTCAATGTTATCCGTAATGCTCTATATCCGAAGACGCATCTGTGGACCACGTGGCGCAGGTATTACGTTGCATTCATCTCTTCCTCTCTCTCTCCCTCTCATGCATGTGTACACATTCATTCGTCTCCAAGTCTTATTTTCTTCTTTTAATGAATATAAACAGATTATACATTCGCAAACAATATAAAACAAAACATTTACAATAGTTTTAGTCATCACTAAAAATATACATTTTACCAGGATCGGGAAAAAAATATATAATTGAACAGAACGAAGAATATGGTCTATTGAGGAACCTGACAAACATGTCATTGACACAATTCAGTTAAATTCAATTCACATCAATTGTTGCAAAACATTTTCTATATTATATTTAAAACCTTTTATATTCATATGCACAGCATATTAATGATTATTGTATCACCCCCTAAACCTACCAACACAGTAAGCGGTAGTATAACTGATCTTTTTCAAAACCTGTATAATTATTTATTTTAACTGTACACCTACCACCACACAATACAATTCTGCATGCACATACATTTTTATTAAATTTAGTTTTAAAACGATCTGAATTATGACTACTCAATAAATCTCATCATAAACCACATGTACCTTGTTATATCAGTGTAATATTCATGCTACTATACACATTTGTATTCTGATAAATCATATAAACAAGCAGACATATAAATGAACATATCAAATTAAAAACAGACTTATCTCTGCTTTAAAGAATATGAAAAAATAAAAAAAAATTATATATGACAACATTTTACTAAAGCGGAACATACATTTTAAACAAGTTCATCAAACATATAAAACACATCGCGGTTACAGACATGTTACTAAACCAAAGCAAATCATTTATCATACATTTTAATGGTGTATTCAACCAATACTTATGTTTATTGAGTTTATAAAACACGTTTTAAACATATTTTAAACAAAAACTGGTCATAAACGCTGTACAATCACAATCATGCTGCTTGCATATTTATGGATATTCAGACTTTAGCCATTAATACGTTTTAGGATAATGAAAAACACCAATGTCTGGGGGATGACAAAATATCTCCAGTCCCCCAAAACCCACTCAGACTACAGGGGTTAAAGAATATGGAAATAAATAATTATATAATTACATCAGGCCACTAAAGCATTTCATTCATTCATTCAAAAAAGTATTCAACATTTAAGTTAATCGAACTTATAAAACACACCATTCTCTTCTTTTAAAAAAGAAGAATAACATTTTTTCTTATTTTAAATGTGGTTATATATAGCATAGTATATAAAATAAACATTTCTGATGACACATATAAAAAATTATCCCTTACATTTTTTAGACTGGTAAGAGATGTCCAAACATGAATGAAATATTCCCAAACTAAATTAATACAACTTAAAAAATAAAATAAAATGTTTAAAGTTAAATCATAAACAGAATCTCACAGATCCTAGTAGGGGTATTCTCTTGTATGTGAAACCTGAAGGGGTGCTTCACAGACCCCTCACAGCGAGGGTGGAGTTCCAGACCGTATGATCTAAGTCAATGGGGTACATTATTTCAAAGCTAACATTAATGTAATGTTTAAATAATCAGTACCCCCACTACATCTGCTGTCCGCTGATTCTTAATTCAACAAAATGATAATATATATATTACCTATAATATTTATATTTTTATATATATATATTGCTTAAAATAAATCAAAGTACATGACAAGACAAAACCACAAGCAGGTCTTTACTTTTTGTTGTTTTTAAGAAATGTTTTCATTTAATAATCTATCCTGTAGATTGTATGTGTACTGTAAAATAACAAATATACATTTTGCTTAAAGTCAGTAAAATAATTACACCTACAATTTTTAAACATGTTTAAACACATTGTGTGTCACTAAAGCAAGGCACAGTGTCTATTGTCTTATTTTTTTTTTTAAATAACCTGATGACCAACATTGTTTCTTCATATAATTTATGCACCCAAGTGCTTTTCTCACACGAGTAGAAAACTCTTTCTCTTTGGATGTGCTTGGCAGAAACATAATTTCTACATCAGATTTTTTTTTTTTTTAAATGTATGACTGAACTTTTTTCATTCGACAGAAATACTATTTTCAAATTATTTACCCGGCATATAACACTTGGTGTAAATGTTCTTACCTAGAACAGAAAACATACACTTTGACTATTTGACTATTTTGTAGGCATCATTTAATGTTAAATGGTTTACTAAAAAAATTAAAGCAGCTGTGATATTCAAAATGTAAGAAATGTACATGCTTAGGATGTTTCAACTATTATCATCATTTCCTTTTGACCCAGATAAACTGGTAATTAATTTTCTATGCAAGTGACACAATATACAGTTCTCATACTATTTGTGTAAATAGCTGTGCTAAAACATTTATGACTATTTTTGCATGCCAACAGATTATGTCAAGGGTGTTTCACATCTAAGAATCAATGTTTTGTAAATTACATTTTTCTTACACCTCAAGATTTAGCCATATCTAGATTTTGGATGGCTGTTCACAATTTGTTTGTTGGACTGTACGTTTTTTAGGTGATCTTTGTGCGGTGTCTTTGTAAATAGGAATACATTAAACTTAAGAAATTAAGTTAGTTTTTCTCTTCGAGATATTTCTTTTAGTGCAACTTTGTGTCTGTCCAAAAAGAGTGATCACATGAAGCATCAACACAAAAATGAAGTCTAGCTGTTTTACACTTAAAACTATTACAACCTAACCTAAAAAAAAAAAAAAAAAAAAAAAAAAAAAACGGTTTCACCGAAACCTGCACACTCACCAAGTTTGAGCATGTTAAAGTTCCCACACTCTTGTTGAGATACATTTTATCCATAACCTTTTGTGTAATAAAGTAACCAAATCACTAATAAAGAGAGTATAGCAAGAAAACGCCTCAAGGTTATGTATGTAACCCTAGTTCCTTGAAGGAACGAGACGCTGCGTCGAAGCACTTGGGGAACGTCCCTGACGAGACCGACTCTGAATATCGTGTGCAATCTGTCCAACAGAAGGGCGTGACGTCACGGAGCGGGGTGACGTAGCGACCAAAAAGCTATAAAAGCATGTGCCGTGCGGCTTGCTTCAGCTTCAGGTAGGGAAGCAAGCGCCGGTAGGGGTGCCGGGAGTATAGCTCTGCGAAGCAGCATCTCGTTCCTTCAAGGAACTAGGGTTACATACGTAACCTTGAGCCGTTCCTTTTCAGGAACTCGAGCTGCATCGAAGCGCTTGGGGAACGATGTGCCCACGCTGCCAGACTACCAAATCCCTGCCTAGTGTGTATCCGAAGAGCACAGCTGAGGTGAGAGAACAGAAGAGCCCGGAGTGGCTCGCATATCAAGATCGTAGAATCTGACAAATGTAGAAGGCGTGGACCACCCCGCAGCGTTGCAGATGTCCAAGAGGGACACACCTGCTGAGAAGGCCTTGGAGGCAGCCATACCCCGAGTAGAGTGAGCCTTGGCCCCCAAAGGAGGGGGAAGACCAGAGGACTAAGGGTCTGCTTGGTGGCAGGAGAACCCTTGTTAGTAGGACCGTACCAAACAAGCAATTTGTCGGATTTTCTCCACAGGGCAGCTCTGTGGACGTATGCTTCCAGTGCTCGCACTGGACACAAACAGTTTAGCTTCTCTTGGTCTGGCTCCCGAAAGGGAGGAGGACAAAAGGCCTGCAATACGATAGGTTGTGGTGTAACAGAGGGAACCTTTGGAACATAACTCGCTCGAGGGTATAAGAATGCTTTGGCCATACCAGGGGCAAAGTCTAGATAAGTAGGGGCCACCGAAAGGGCCTGGAGATCTCCAACTCTCTTTAGTGAGGTGATTGCCAGTAGCAGGGCAGTTTTAAGTGTCAGATGTCTATCTGAGATATCTTGTATTGGCTCGAATGGAGCTTTACAAAGAGTCTCTAGAACCACAACCAAATCCCAGGGGGGAACACGGGACCGTACTGGAGGTCTTAGCCTCAGCGCACCGCGGAGGAAACGTGTAACTAGGGGGTGTCTACCCACTGACTAATCATTGAAAGGGACATGGAAAGCAGCTATGGCCGCCACGTACACCTTTAAGGTGGAGTGGGATAACCCCGCAGAGAGAGTAGCTTGTAAAAACTCCAGAACTGTACCAACTGGGTAGTTAACAGGGTCAAGGTGGCGATCTCTGCACCATGAAGTGAAGAGTTTCCACTTCAGGGCGTACAGTTTCCTCGTAGAGGGAGCTCTGGATTGGAGTAGGGTCTCAACAACCTCGGTTGAGAGACCAGCTGCTAACAGTTGTGCCCCCTCAGGGGCCACACCCACAGCTTGAACAACTTCGGGCGAGGGTGAATTATCGTGCCCTGCGCCTGTGAGAGTAGGTCTGTCCTGATCGGTATCTCCCACGGAGAGCCGTCGATGAGCAAGACTAGATCTGAGAACCATATTCGGCCCGGCCAGAACGGGGCTACTAACAACAGACGGACCCCGTCCCGGCATACTCTCACCAGAACTCCCGGGAGCAGAGCGATAGGGGGAAATGCGTACAGATGAAGACTCGGCCAGGTCTGTACCATAGCATCCAGTCCCAGAGGAGCTGGATGAACTAGAGAGAACCAGAGGGGACATTGCGATGTCTCCTGAGTCGCAAAGAGGTCCAACCTGGGCTGTGCCAAACACTCTCCATATCTTCTTCACCACCCCGGGGTGAAGCATCCATTCCCCGGGCCTTGGCCCCTGCCTCGACAGTATGTCTGCTCCCACATTCAATCTCCCAGGAATATACACTGCTCTGATCGAGAGGAGTTTGTCCTGGGACCAGAGAAGGATCTGGTGTGCCAGCTTGTTCAAGGGGCGTGAACGCAGACCCCCGTGGTGATTGATATAAGAGACCACTGATGTGTTGTCGGTGTGCACCAACACATGGTGACCTCTCAGGTCTGGGAGGAAATATTTCAATGCTCGGTAGACTGCTAGCATCTCTAGGCAATTGATATGCCATGTCAGATGGCGACCACTCCACAGACCGCGGGCAGGGTGGCCACTCATGACCGCACCCCAACCGGTGAGGGACGCGTGTGTCGCTAGCGTTACACGGCGACAAGGAGCTCCCAGCACTGTGCCCTGATTCAAGAACCAAGGTTTCTTCCACATGTCTAAGGCACGAAGGCATCACCACGTGACCTTGATAACTCGAAGTGGATTTCCCCTTGGGGAAAAGCCCTTGGACTTGAGCCACCACTGTAGGGGTCTCGTGTGCAGCAGGCCAAAAGCTATCACGTTGGACGCAGCTGCCATCAGCCCTAACAATCTCTGGAATTGTTTGACAGTGAGTGGCTGGCCTTCTTTGACTCTCTCGACTGATGTGAGGATCGACTCGATCCGAGCAGGAGACAGACGTGCCTGCATTGTGGTCGAATCCCACACTACGCCTAGATAGGTGGTTCTCTGAACTGGAGAAAGTACACTCTTCTTGGCATTTAGTCTCAAACCCAGCTCCCCCATGTGTGCGAGAACGACATCTCGATGACGAACCACCATCTGCTCTGATTGAGCTAGGATCAACCAATAGTCGGTATAATTTAGAATGCGGATGCCCTGCATATGGAGGGATACCAGAGCAGAATCTACACATTTCGTGAACGTGCGGGGTGAGAGTGCAAGGCCGAAGAGAAGTACTCGATATTGATAAGCTTTGCCCCCGAAAGCGAACCTCAGAAACTTCCTGTGTTGTGGAAGGATGGATATGTGGAAGTATGTGTCTTTGAGATCTATTGTGACAAACCAGTCCTCGGATCTGATTTGAGCTACAACCTGCTTGACAGTGAGCATTTTGAACTTCAGTGGCATAACTGAGCGGTTCAGGTGACGTAAGTCTAAGATCGGACGCAACCCCCCATCCTTCTTTGGAACTATGAAATACCGGCTGTAAAATCCGGATTCCCTGTCTAGAGGAGGGACCACCTCGATGGCCTCCTTCCTTAATAGGGTATTCACTTCTTGTTCCATAACCAGAGCCTGCCGGGCGCCGACCACAGTCGGTGTAACCCTGTTGAACTTCGGTGGTGGATGACCGAACTGAATGCAATAGCCTTTTTCTATTGTACGCAGGACCCAATGAGATACATTTGGCAGTAGCTTCCACACTGCTAAATAATATACTAAGGGAATCAGTCTCTCGAGACTGACCTCTGGTGTAAGAGGCCCCCGAAGGGGCGGCGAGCATCCCAGCTCTGCTGCGCTCACGGGCGGGAGTAACTGGGAGCAGCGCTCGCTGGAGGCCGCTGCGCCCTGAAACTCTGGCAGGGTTGGCAGACCGACCTCCTGAGGGCACTGAGGTGAGACGGGCACCGTATAATGAGGTGGACCGCGCTCTACCCCAGTAGGGGCTACCCTCTGGATCCTGGCATCAGTATCTTTTTGTCGAGGACTTCCGGGCTTCGATGACTGTTCTTAAATCCGGCTTAGCCCTAGAAGCCCCCGACTCAGAACTCTGTTTTTGCGCTTCACAGTATGAGGAGCCGGTATGTGGCGTGGTGATCTCCCACCCAGATGCACCACGAGAGTGACGAGGGAGGAAACTCTGGAATGCCGCCGCCTGTTTGCGTGCCTCTTGGAACCTGTCGACGACAGTGTTGACTGTGTCGCCAAACAGGCCCGAGGCTTGAAGCGGGGCGTCCAGGAGGCAGACCGTCTCTCTTTCTTTTATCTCTGACTGGGTCAGCCATAAATGCCTCTCCGCGGCCACTAAGGCTGCCATAGACCGCCCAATTGCGCGAGCGGTCTCTTTAGTGGCGCGGAGGGAGAGATCAGTGGTCTTTCTGAGCTCTTCGATATCTTCAGACTTGATCCCCTCTCCCTCATCGATATCTCCCAGCAGGTCAGCTTGATAAGCTTGTAGGACTGCCATGGTGTGAAGGCAAGCCCCAGCCTGACCCGCTGCCACATAACCTTTGCCAACTAACGATGATGTAACTCGAAGAGGCTTAGTGGGCAATGTCGGAGCCTTTAGAGACGATGCCGAGCCGGGTGACAGATAGCCCACGAGCGTCTGTTCGACCCGTGGCATCGCTCTATAACCCCACTCTCCCAGCCCCATCACATTGCCATAGTATAGTGAATCAGGGCCGAAGAGGCGGGTCGAATATGGGTGGTTCCACGACATCGATATTTCGTCGTGGAGATCAGGAAAATATGGAAGGCTCCGACGTGGAGGTGGTTGCCTCGGCCGCAGAAAGCGTTCATCTAATTTGCTTCTCTGCGGCTCAGTTTGTTTTTCAGCAGGCCATTCAATTTTTAATTTATCTACTGCTCTAGTAAACACATCCAAAAGCTCCTCATACTGGGGCGATAGGGGTGGCGAATCCCCAGCAACAGTCTCCCCATCGACTTCCTCGGAGGAAGAGAGGTGAAGAGCTGATTTCTCACCCTGGGGGGAAGAAACCAACAAGCGTGCTTCCGAACCCAGGGTTCTAGCAGATGAGGAAGGAGATAAGGACTGGCCCGTCTCCATTCCCTCTGACAGATCCACCTGCGAACCCCACGAGTGCAGCAGCCGCTCTGCCTCGGCAGAAGCGGGGCCAGCACCGCGAGGAACGCTGGTGAAGGCTCCCTCCTCGAAGAGAGCCCTCCGGAATCGAAACGTCCGCATTGGCAATCGTTCACAATGCGGACAGTTGGCCCCCTCGAGAGCCGACTCAGCGTGCTTCAATCCCAAGTGACTGATCCCACCATTCCAACAGTTGGACAAACACGAAGAGGAGAATGGAAGTGTGACCTACTTGGGTTCAAGAACCAGTAGTTCAAGTGGGAGGTGTGAGGCTAAAAAGCTGAATTGTGTCTGAGATTGCTGCACTGTTAAAATAAAATCTGCGAAACAGAGAAGCTGAATTCAAATTGAGTGACGGAGAGCAGCGGAGAATGCCGAGTGAATGTGGAAGAGCGGCGGAGAATGCAGAGGGAACACGAAAAATAAATAAATAATAAAACTCACATGCAGACGCAGAACTAGAGTGCAGAGCAAGTGTAAGACGTGACTGTTTCAGTAAGTTAACGACGCGGTTTCAAGACACGAGTAATTTCTACATGAAGAGGATGCAGAAAAGTAAAAAGACTGCAGAGAGTAACGCACAAGACTGGAAACGCATCAGCAATCGGTCATCTCAGGGACACTGATGGTATGACAACATTTCTCTTTAATTGTGTGAAGGACTGATTGTCACTTAAATCTGTTACTTGACTATTATAATGTACAGTATAAAGGAGAACAGTGAATTACATCATGCTGTGGTTGTTATTTAAGTGTATGGTGCATAGTTCTTGCGTGTTCATAAAACGCAATTTTGTGTGTTCAGAAGAAATACAACAGTGACAGATACCACGTTTGTTTAACTAGTTTGTGTAAAATAATATTATGTATTGATAAGGAAAGAAAGAGAGCTTATATATGTAAATGAACAAATATTGAGACAGTTTTATGTGGTAAAATCTTTATGTACATTGTATTTGTTCACATTTGAGAATTTAATCAGAAGTAATAATGTATCCTTTTCTTTTCTTTGTTTTCTTTGTTTTTCTTTTCTCTTTAAGGTTATCAACCTTTATGAATCCATTTGAGGCAAACTGTTCAATTACTGTCAAATCTGCCAGAACTTACAAATACAAGAGCTGAAAAGTGATTTGGAGTTGTTCCCAGTGTCCCCTGTTCTTGGCTGATGCTCTTTTCGAGTTAGAAGCAGATACTGATGCACGAAGTTCCCAGATAACTCAACAATACTCTCTTTCTTGGTGATTTGGTCACTTGAATACATGAAAGGTTATGGATAAAATGTATTTCAACAAAAGTGTGGAAACTTTAACATGCTCAAACTTAAACGAGTGTGCAGCTTTCGGTGGAACCGTTTGATTTGTTTAGGTTGTAATAGTTTTAAATGTAAAACAGCTATACTTCATTTTTGTGTTGATGCTTCATGTGATCACACTTTTTGGACAGACACAAAGTTTCACTAAAAGAAATATCTCGAAGAGAAAAACTTTAACTTAATTTCTTAATTTTAATTTATTCCTATTACGATGACACCGCACAAAGATCACCTAAAAACGTACAGTCAAACAAACAAATTGTAAATGGTCGTCCAAAATCTTGATATGGCTAAATCTTGGGGTGTAAGAAAAATGTAATTTACAAAACATTGTGATTCTTAGATGTGAAACACCCTTGACATAATCTGTTGGCATGCAATAATAGTCATAAATGTTTTAGCACAGCTATTTACACAAATAGTATGAGAACTGTATATTGTGTCACTTGCATAGAAAATTAATTACCAGTTTATCTGGGTAAAAAGGAAATGATGATAATAGTTGAAACATCCTTAGCTTGTACATTTCTTTCATTTTGAAAATCACAAGCTGCTTTAATTTTTTTAGTAAACTGTGATGGCCCCCGATGCAGCATTACATCAGTGAGCATTAATGTTGCGCACGCACATGCATACAAACACTTATTATTCATATGTTCTTGTAATTTATTTAGTATTTTGTTTTATTCTTTCAATAGTTTCTGTCCATATATTTATTTGGCAATAAGACTCAAACACGGTTTATTTTTCATTGAGATATTTATTTGAGTGGTAGTACATCACTGACTGATTGAAGTGCACACAATTTAGTTGGTGTTGTGCAGTACACGCATCTATTAATATTACTTTCTTTGAGTTTAATTACCGCTGTGTTGCTGAGGAGTGGATGACTGGAGCTTAGGATGGTTTGGCTAGTTCCGGTTGTGGTCCATGTTTGTTAGTTTTTTCTTTTCTAATTGTTTGTTCTTTCCCAAAAGTTATTATTTGTGTTAAAATCATGCACTTAATTATAGTGCAATTATTTAACTGACCTTGGTATTGATTTTGTTGTTGTATTAGTGAAGTTGTTGGTTTTGTCTTCCCTTATGTGTTAATGTGGACTAGTCCGTTTGTATAAATGTGTCCCGGATTGTTTAACTGGTAGATCAGTTCAGTTTGTCTTTACACACACTCTGTGTTTGAATTTAGTTTGTTCTATTGATCTCTTTTATAGGCCTAAACATTTGTTTTGATGATTTGGACTGTTACTTTTTTGAAACCTTTGTATATGTTTTTTTTTATTCAGTAAAATATATATTTTTGGAATATATTTCTATGATCCTCCTTCCTTGACTGCTTGGTCCCTTACAAGTGGTGGCAGCGGTGGAATCAGCCAGTAGGGGCCATAGTTGCCCAAAAAAATATATATATATTTTTTCTCTTTTTCTCCCCTCTTGGAGATACTTTGTATGCCATGAGCCGAGGAGGAAGGAAGACAGCTTCAAAGCCTGCTCTAGCAGAGCGAAGTGAAGTATTCCAGGAGCTGGTGGAGGATGGAGTGATGCAGGAAGTAAGAGAGGTGGAGGATATGGAGCCTGGAAGTAGAGAGCCCACACTGGCAGACTTGACAAACCTTGACACACATGGCAAAGATGGATGCTCAAGAAACCCACAGGAACTAAGAATATGTCCAGCAAGAGCGACGCTTTAAAGGTCTTCAACACCAGTTTAGTCAGTTACAGCTGGAGGTGCAGGCTCGCACAACTCCAACACCAAATCCCCTGCTGACTGCTGGGGACCCATTGGAAGTTCCAGAAGACGAGGAAGCAGTCTCGGGCCATCCATTGTCTCCGTCTACTACTGGTCGGAGATTTCTCTCGGAAACCCATGGTGCAGGTCAGTTTAAAGAGCCAAGACTTGAGAAGTTATGTGAATCTGATTACATTGAACACTTTTTAATAACTTTTGAGAGAATCGCAGCTGTCTGCTGGTGGCCGAAGGAGGGTTGGGCCTTCTGTTTAATTCCCCTTTTGACGGGTAAGGCTAGAGCTGCTTACGTACATATGGATGTTGAAGATTCTCTTGAGTATGAGGAGGTTAAATCGGCCATCTTAAAGAAATATGACATCAATTTCAATCAACAGTTTCGTTCTCTGGATGTTGAACCCAGTGAGAGCCCTAAAGAATTATATGTGCGGTTAAGGGAACTTTATTGGAAGTGGATTCAGCCAAAAGGTAGATCGATGGAGGAAGTTGGTGAAATCTTGATTCTTGAACAATATTTGGGGATGCTTTCTCCTGAGCTCCAGGTTTGGATCCGGGAACATGATGCTAAGACTGCTGCACAGGCAGCAACACTGGCCGATGTCTTCGTGGCTGCACGGAAGAGTCAGTGGGCCTGGAAAGTCAATAGGGATGATCGCCGTCTAAATCTTACCCAGCAAAGCCAGAGAAATTTCCCTAGTGCCAGTCAGTCTCTTGGAGGTCCTGTTTTTGCGAATCCTCTAAAGAATCCTAAGAAGGTGCCAATCTGTTATCTATGCGGTCAGGAGAGCCACACAAAACCGATGTGGCCTAAAAACACAGCCAAGACTACTCACTTATGTTATATGCCCAGGGGTCATTCGAGTTCACAAGAAAAATCTGAGAGGGCCCCACAGATCGTAACAGTGGAGGTGAATGGAAGGGAACTGCAGGCCCTGGTGGACACTGGGAGTGATCAGACTCTGGTACATCACAGGTATGTCCCACCTGCCCTACTGAACTTCAGTGAAAAGAAAGCCATTCGCTGTGTTCACGGTGATGAAAAACTGCTTCTTACCTCCAATGTATATATCAAAGTAAGAGGACAAACTTACCTTCTGGATGTGGGCATAGCAGACAACTTACCGTTTCTGGTGGTTTTGGGCCATGACCTGCCAGTGCTCTGGGACTTGTTGCAGCCAGCGCTTGGCGAAGATGACCGAGTTGGCCCAATCTCACCTGGCAGAGGCGCAAACAAGCCAGAAAGGCAGGTGAAGCAAGAAGAGGTTCTGGATGACCAATACTTACCCCAGCCAGCTCTAGGGGATGTTAGTTTGAATCACCTGTCATCCCAACGGCAACTTGAGGTGAGGGCCCTTTTCTTACCTGAGGTTTTCTCAGAATATCCTGGGTTTTCAACTGTAATTGAACATGACATCGAGTTGAAGCCTGATGCTGTTGTGAGGAGAATGATCTATAGGGTCCCAGAGCGTCTCCAAGAATCACTGAAGAAGGAAGTGGATTTGATGCTGAGGCTGGGGATCATAGAGCCATCCAAGAGTGAGTGGTGCCATCCTGTGGTCCTTGTCAATTCTGTGACAAAATTTGTTGCCTATTCCACTCCACGTATAGGTGACCTTACAGATCGCCTGGGTAACTCCAAGTTCCTGATGACCCTCAACCTTTCAAAGGGTAACTGGCATATTCCGTTGACTTGCCATTCCCGAGAGCTCACTGCGTTCAAGTCCCCATTGGAGTTATTCAATTTTAAAGTCTTACCTTTCGGATTGCACGGGACACCTGCCAGTTTCCAAAGACTCATGGACCAGGTATTATGGGGGTTAACCTTTACAGCTGCTTATCTAGATGACATTGTGATTTACAGTGAGACGTGGGAACAACATCTGCAACACATCCAGGAAGTTATGCAGCGCCTTCAAAGAGCTGGGTTGACAGTAAATCCACACAAATGTGCTGTTAAGAAGACCGAGACTGAATACCTGGGATTTGTCATTGGTGGTGCCAGCGGAATGAGGCTGAGCAGTGGGATCGATTCCTGTATGGGTTATCCGACCGTGTTCAGAAAGAGATCTACCTCCTGGAGCTGCCCCCCACTCTCAACGGACTCATAGAGTTGGCTCTACGGGTTGACACACGGATTAATCGCCTGGGCCGCCAACCCAGTCCTACTCGCCCTATCATCTCTCCTGCTAGGGAGCGCTTGAGTCGAGAGAACACGGTCAGTTCCGCTGATGACCACGAGCCCATGCAGGTGGGTAGAGCTCGGCTGTCCCAGGGGGAGAGGGAACGGCGGAGGTCCCAAGGACTGTGTTTATACTGTGGAGGCTCAGCTCATAACATCTACTCATGCCCGGTAATAGAGCCAGCCCAATAGTAAACTTGAGGCTACTATCGGGTGGGATCTCCACTGAGAAGTCCTCATCAACATCATCGACTCTCCTTCCGGTGAAACTGCGGTGGAGGAATCAATATCACGAATGTCACGCCCTTCTGGACTCCGGAGCTGAAGGTAATTTCATTGATTCTTCACTTGCATGTCACTTGAACATTCCTGTCCTTCTTGTGTCTCTCCCCATCCATGTCACTGCACTCAATGGCCAGGAACTGCCTCACGTCACTCACCATACAGAACCCATCACACTGCTCACGTCTGGAAACCATCACAAAACCATATCCTTTTTTCTCATGGACTCCCCTGTTGCTCCCATTGTTTTAGGTCACCCCTGGTTAACCAAACATAATCCACGAGTGGAATGGGGTTCTAACACTGTCACATTGTAGAGTGAAAGTTGTCATGAGTCTTGTCTGGTTTCTGCTTATCCTGTTGTCCCTGTTTCTGTCTTTCAGAAGGAGAACATGGTTTTGCCAAATGTGCCTGTTGAGTATCTGGACCTGAAGGAAGTGTTCCTTAAGTCCCATGCTGCTTCTCTCCCTCCGCATCGTCCCTACGATTATGGTATAGACTTAGTGTCAGGTAAGTCTCAGCGGGGGTGGGATTCTTTTTTGTGGGTAAGAAGGATGTTTCTCTGCGAACTTGCATTGATTACGGGGAGCTGAACAACATCACGATAAAGAATACCTATCCTTTACCACTCATGTCTTCAGCTTTCGAGAGGTTGCAGGGAGCATCCATATTCACAAAACTGGATTTACGCAATGCTTATCATTTGGTCCGCATCAGGAAGGGGGGTGAATGGAAAACCGCTTTTAATACCCCTAGAGGGCACTTTGAATACTTGGTGATGCCGTCCGAGCTCTCCAACTCGCCCGGGGTTTTCCAAGGTCGACGTGTCAGAGGTGGGGGTAGGAGCAGAGTTGTCCCAACATGCTGCTTCGGACGATAAAATACATCATTGCATGTTTTTCTCTCATCGACTATATCTCCTGCCGAACGTAATCATGACATTGGCAATAGAGAGTTGTTGGCCGTCAAATTAGCATCACTGGTTGGAAGGTTCAGGGGTTCCTTTTATTGTTTGGACCAATCATAAGACTTTAGAGTACATTAGAACTGCCAAAAGACTCAATTCCAGGCAGGCACGGTGGGCACTTTTTTTTCGGTCGTTTTGAGTTTACTTTATCGTACCGCCCAGGTTCCAAAAATGTCAAACCCGACTCTTTATCACACCTTTTTGATCCCTCCGCCCGTCTGGTGACTCCCGAGTGTATTTTACCTGAGAAGTTAGTGTTCTCAGCACTCGTATGGGAGGTCGAGTTGAAGGTCAAGACGGCCTTACAAGGGGTAAAGCCTCCGTCCAGTTGTCCAACGAACCGTTTATTTGTGCCGGAGGAATTAAGGTCCAGTGGGGTCATTGTTCTAATGTAGCTTGTCACCCAGGGATAAGTAGAACTAATGGGTTGGTTAGACAACGATTCTGGTGGCCACGTATGGCTCGCGACGTCCGCGATTTTGTTTTGGCTTGCTCAGTTTGCGCCAGTGTTAAGTCATCTAACCGACCTCCTGATGGGCTTCTTCAACCGCTGTCTGACCCTTCGAGACCCTGGTCCCACATCGCTCTAGATTTTGAGTGAGCCAACCAAGATTTAGAGAGGACGTTACGATGTTTGGTCTCCAAGAATCCTTCTTCCTGGAGTCAACAACTCTCTATGGTGGAGTACGCCCACAATACATTGCCAGTGTCAGTTACGGGCCTCTCTCCGTTTCAGTGTAGTGTAGGTTACCAGCCACCAGTCTTTCCCAGTCTGGAATCTGAAGTCGCGGTCCCCTCCGCTCACGCATTTGTCCAGAGGTGCCACCGCACCTGGACCAGAGCCCGCGAGACTCTGCTCCGGAAGAGGGAGCGCACTAAGGCCAAGGCCGATCGCCAGCGGTCAAAGCCTCCTGTTTACGTCGTGGGTCAAAAGGTGTGGCATTCTACTAGTAACATTCCTCTGTGTTCCGTTTCTAATAAATTAGCTCCCAAATTTATCGGCCCGTTTACTATCACCAAGATCATTAGTCCGGTGACAGTCCGCCTTAAACTACCTCCTGCGTACAAGAGGATACACCCCGTCTTTCATGTGTCCAAAATTAAACCCGTAATAATTATTTTATGCACATATTAATCTGCCTACTCCGGTTCCCCTGCAGCGTCTCGTAGATGGGGAACCGACTTATTCGGTTAATCGTATTCTGGACTTGAGACGGAGGGGACGAGGATTCCAGTACATGGTGGACTGGGAAGGTTACGGTCCGGAGGAAAGGGGGTACCTGCTAGGGACATATTGGATCACTCCCTTATTGATGACTACAATCAGCAGGTAAGCCCTTCTGTAACATCAGCAACACTGTAACATCAGTTCGTAGGCGAATATTCAAATAAAACTGTACTTACAAAATAAACCCAAAAGAGCGCGACAGCACCTCGCGGACAACTGTCACATACAAACAGAACCAAAACACAAAATAATACCCAGGTCTGGTCCTCTTTCGTCCAACACTGTTGACACTCCTCCTTTTCTCCCTCTGGAGCTCCCCCGTGGGACTTGAGACCATTGAGTGGCACAGCTGTCACGCATTTTCAAATAACTTCACCGGTCTCGCTCCATTCCCACGGCTCTCAGCCCCGTCTCTCTTGTCACAATAATGTTTTTTTATATTTATGTTTATGATAGGATCTCAAGGAATGTATTAAATTAATGAAACAGGCATACAGCTCTTGCAATTGGACCAGTACTGGATAATGGACCAGGCCTAAGGGGCGAGGGTGCATTCTCACATGGTCAAGGGCCTCCAAAGTTTTCAAGGGTATGTCCTGGAACTCCCAGCATATGGTACAAGATAGGGCCACAAAAGCCAAAAAAAAAGTTTACTTTTTTTTTGTTATAGTCCTATTAGTTCTTGTCACTTAAAAAAATTGGTCCACCACTAGGGGTGTTTTGAGACTGTGACTTTTCTTATGTGAGTCCTGTATTGGTGAAAAGGGGAGATCAAATCTCTGATAGAGCTGAAAGAGTCAATCAGACACAGGGAATATATGTATTGTAAAGTGGAAGCAGATGTACAGAGGTTCATAAATCATGTCAGAAAGTGAGTGTATGAGATGATAACCGTGTCATCTTTAATACCATGGAGTATTCTGCCCTGGAGATGGCAAAGAGATTAAGAAAAAGAGAGAGAGATAGGCAGAAGTACACTGAGATAGATAGGTTAGGTCTAAAAGTAATTAGCTTTAAAGTTGAAGTGTAATGTTTGAATGTTAAAATTCCTTCTCCTATTACAGTTTAATGAGCCACGTAAGTACGGTATTTGTAAGTTGATTTACCTATATATAGTAAACACAGTGAATCAGCAGCACTTTTTGCTCTGTTTGTTTCACTGACCTGACATTTCAACATCAAGCTCAACAAATAGCATGTGAGGACTAAGAATAAATATTTTTTCAAACAATGGAGGGCAGGTGGAGGAGAAGAAGGGTAGATATGAGTGCTTGTGAATCCTGTTATATATATCTATATATCTATATAGACTAAAATCTAGACTAAAGACTAAAGTCAAGCAAACACCTATGTATCTTATACTTTGGTCATGGTTATGCCATGCTCTCCGAAAACAACTATCACATAACTATGTTTTAAATCGATTAAATGACAACTCAGTGTGATGTTGCTGTCTGACATCTACAAATTGCGACCTGTGCTGGACCTGCTGCTTTTCAAGGTTGAACACTTAATCTACCTACTTTACTGTTCAATTATGCCCTCCTGGTGATTTTTTTCTTTAATAAATAAATAAAATGTAAAAGTAGATAGAATCTAAATAGAATAGAATAGAGAGAAAAACAGAGTTCTGGCATGAAACTCTGATGGTGCAGTCTGATAGGTCTAACTCAATCTGCTGTAATGACATCATTGTCACACGGCACAGCTAATAGGTTCTCTCCTGTATTGGTAGCCAATGAGCTCACTACTCAACCTTCAAATATGTGACAAGAGCTTGTAGTTAGCAGTGCAGCTTGCTTCGGAATAAATAGATACAATAGAATAGAGAGTGCTAATGTAAGAGAGTGACTTTTTAAAATAATAAATAAAAGAAAACAAGTAAGTAGAAAATAGGTTGAATAGAGAAAGTGATACTTTTATATTTGCATGTAGTCATTTAGCAGGCACTTTTATCCAAAACGATGCACAAATGAGGAAAATGGAAGCATTCAAAACCACAAAAGAGCAATATTATGCAAGTTCTAAGTCTCAGTTAGCCTGATGCAGTACACATAGCAAGTTATTTATTTATTTATTTATTTGTTTGTTTGTTTGTTTGTTTATTTTTATGATAAATAAATAAAGAAAGCAGATAGACAGAATAGAAACAGAATCAAGCAATCTAGTGTTAGAGGCCATTTTTGCTTTTGGTGAATTGTATAATAAATACAAATAAAACAAATAGATAGAATACAAAAAGAAGATAGAAGCTATTTTTTTTTTTTTTTTTTTTTTTAGGTAGAAGGTCAAATAAAGATGGAAAATGTGTCTTTAACTGTTTCTTTAAGATGGCTCAAGATACAGCTGCTTGGATTGGTAAGGGGTGCATAGCCACTGGTACAAACATAGCGAGTAGCTATTAGTAGCCAGTGCAAATTGATGAAAAGAGGTGTGACATGCCCTCTTTTTTGGACTGTTAAAACTACTCTTGCCACCACAGGATCTGCTTTATGTGACTTTAAGGCATGTAGACATTCTCTTCTGAAAACATCATGAGTTTCAGTAAGGGTTATATATATATATATATATATATATATATATATATATATATATATATATATATATATATATATATATATATATATATATATATATATATTATTATTATTATTATTATTATTTGCAATTCCGTATAGGCAAATACAATACACATTAATTTAGAATTTGTTATCCTTTTTTGTTTGTTTAGAAAAAAAAAAAGGTAAAGTGTGTTTTTCTGTCATTGAATGTTGTGTGACCAGCTTAAAATGTGCTTATCTTTATTGTTTAGTTCTGACCTTCATCAGCATGCAGGGATAATGTAAACATGTTCAGGGAGCTGGACCTGTCAAATGGGCCCAATAAACATTTGCTGTGTTCACATTAGACATCACACACCTGACAAGCAGAGAGCTGTCAAACCAGGGTTATTTCCTCACTTCACACACTACATGTAAGTTAATGGTAAAATAAAGAACAGATGAAGAGTTTCACAGGATTTCTTCTCTGATGGTACTTATAAATCAAATGCTGACAATCAGAATTAAGGCACTAATAAGGCTTCTTACGATTATGGTTTACTCACATTTTCAAAAATGTGATATTTTTCTTGCATTCACCTTTACATTATTAATCTAACTGTTCAAATATCATGTTCTGAAATAATGTTCAACATTACCAATATTTTGTTAATTTTACAAAAGCATTAAAGCTAACTAAAGGAATAACAGGCATGAACTGAATTTAATATTTGTTTGACAGTCTCAATTCTTCTAACCTATTTGTTATATGAATGCATGATCAATCAAACCATTGTAGGCATCATAAATGTATTTATACTATCATTCCCTCTTTTCCTTTTCTCTGAGTGATGAAATGTTTCTGACAAGATTGACAGGAGTATTTGTAAACTTTCTCCATCCCCTCCCTTTCATCCTCTCATCCCCAGTGCATATAGGAAGTCAAAGCAGCACCAGACGACACTGATCTTTTTAAATATGTGAACCTATGCCCTCTACTGTATGTTTATTGCAGCATATTCACTTCTGTTTTTGTCTTGCTGCACTTTGGACCCTTCTAACTCCACAGAGACGGTGCATCACCGGATACTATTTTTGGACAGATTTAAGGAGGGATCAGAATTTATGTCATTGTATATGTATGATGAAGAATCTCAGGGCCCTCCAGCATTTTTATTTAAACATAAAAGTTGATCTGGATGGTTATGACAACCATTAGATGAGCTAATTGGAGGCAGGAGGCTGCTGAAGCGTACCCTGGCTCAGGATCTGCTCCTAATGAGGAACTAAGGCTCAGTGTGGTGACAGAAGGAGACATCACCTGAAATCCACTGGAGCATTGTAAACGTCACCATGTTGAAGAAAATTGTCTCAGTTTTCTTTAATACAGAAATCTTTGGCTTCTCAGCAGGAAAAAGGGGTTGTGATGTGTCAGAAACCCCAGAAAGCAGTTACAAACATTGACATTTTCTTTACACATGATTTCCTACCAAAGCAACTTTTAATATAAAGCACATACCATGTCACCCGCAAATTCTATGACAGGTAGCTGTTAAAACATAATGTTTGTTAAGTGGTACTGTGGAAGATTTTTATTAGAATGGTTTTAATTAATCAAGTATATAATCAATGTGAATCTAGCCATTTGTGCTGCTAGTTATTATTCTTTTAAAATCTTATAGGTCTAAAATCTAATAGAAAGTTGCCTACGTACTGGAGTGTACAAAACTGATGAGAAACACATGGTCAGACATACATACAGGGCCTTTCTTTAGAATAAATCAAGCAGGGGGCCTCTCCTTTCTAGGGAGGTATTAAAATTGCAAGCATAAGGAAAAGTCTGACTATTTGGAAACGCCCTGTATAGGGTATATAATGAGATGCTACCTAGCATTCGGGAGATCTTCTCACAGAGAATATCTAGGTTTTGCCTCTCTTTGAAATAAAGTCTATCTTCTGGAAACAAAACCCTGAGACTGTGTGATTCCTCAGATGCATGGCAGACAAAAATACACTACAGTACATGTTAATTACCAAAACTCTGAAAACATCAGCACATAGAAATGAATATTTACATTGCACTAGCAAAATACAAATGGTACCTTCCTGCACAATGTAATATTATCCCTAACACTAATTTTATGCCTTCTGCAACTCAAGTCAAAGGCTTTCCTTTCTGTATTTTCCAACTTGCCCAAATTCACTTAGTTTGGTTAAAGGGGTCATATGATGCAAATGTTCCTTTCTGTTTGTAGTATTACAAGCTCTTGTTGCATAGTAGCAAAGATTAAAGTCTCAAATCCAAAGAGATATTCTTTATAAAATGTAAGACTTGTCCATGTCCTAATACTGCTCGCTTAAACATGCCCCAACATTTACATTACAATTTGGGAAGATTTGCATAACACTGCCCAAATCTTCAAGCAAAGAAAGAAGACATAACTTTTATTCTTGCTGTTGCTGCCGGCACCATGTCGTGGATATGCTGTGTTTTTCCCTGTGTAAGCGAAACTACTTTGTTAGGCCTTACAAAAGAGGACAATATTTTTTTTAAATATATTTTCAAGCAGATTCCTATAGTTCCGAGAGAAGTGTTATGGTATTGTAATGGTCAGCATTTACATTTAATCATTTAGCAGAAGCTTTTATCCAAAGCAACTTACAAATGAGAACAATAGAAACAATCAGACCAATGAGAAAACAACAACAGTATACAAGTTCCATGACAAGTCTCAGTCAGTCTAGTCTATATTTATTTATTTATTTATTTTTGGAAAATAGAAAAAGAAGATGTAAAATAGAAAAGATAAAAGGTAAGTGCTAGTATTAGTTGGTCAAGTTCTGGCGAAATAGATGTGTCTTTCTTTTTTTTTTTTTTTAAGAGTAAAGCTGTTTGAATTGAAATTGGGAGGTCATTCCACCAACTGGGCACAGTCCAGGAAAAGGTCTGTTAGAGTGATTTTGAACCTCTTTGATATGGTACCACAAGGCACCATTAACTTGCAGAACACAAGCTTCTGGAGGGCAAATAAGTTTGAACTACTGAGTTTTTGTATATTTGTGCCACGCCAGTGGTCGTCTTGTCGGCAAGCATCAGTACCTTGACTTTTATGCGAACGGCTGCTGTTAGCCAGTGTAACCTGATGAGGAGAGGAGTAACGTGAGCTTTTTTTTGTTTTTGTTTTTTGGCTAATTGAAGACAACTCTTGCTGATGCATTCTGGATCAGTTGCAGAGGCTTGATAGCACATGCAGGAAGGCCCACCAAGAGACCATTACAATAGTCCTGTCTGGAGAGAACAAGAGCTTGGACAAGAAGTTGTGTGGCTTGCTCTGACAGGAAGGGTCTAATCTTCGTAATGTTGTATAAGGCAAATCTGCAGGACCAGGTCATTGTAGAAATATGGTCTGTGAAGCTTAACTGATGATCGATCCTTGGTTTCTGGCTATCCTGGAAGGAGTTATGGTTGACGAACCCAGCTGTATAGAGTAGTTGTAATGAAACGTCTTGGTTACGTACGTAACCCTCGTTCCCTGATGGAGGGAACGGAGACGTTATGTCGACCGACAAATGGGGTCTCACTTGGGAGGCCAATCATCTCTGAATTTAAGAGAAAACGCCAATGAAAATTGGCTAGTGGATTTACACACCTGAGCCACTCCCGTGCTGATGGGTTTAAATAGGGCGACAGGTGCATCCACTCATTAGGTGTTACGCTGAGGAGCCGAGAATGTGTCCCGGCAACAGCGAATGGTTCAAGGTTGTGGCATGGGGACATAACGTCTCTGTTTCCTCTATCAGGGAACGAGGGTTACAGTATTGTTCAAAATAATAGCAGTACAATGTGACTAACCAGAATAATCAAGGTTTTTCGTATATTTTTTTATTGCTACGTGGCAAACAAGTTACCAGTAGGTTCAGTAGATTCTCAGAAAACAAATGAGACCCAGCATTCATGATATGCACGCTCTTAAGGCTGTGCAATTGGGCAATTAGTTGAATTAGTTGAAAGGGGTGTGTTCAAAAAAATAGCAGTGTGGCATTCAATCACTGAGGTCATCAATTTTGTGAAGAAACAGGTGTGAATCAGGTGGCCCCTATTTAAGGATGAAGCCAACACTTGTTGAACATGCATTTGAAAGCTGAGGAAAATGGGTCGTTCAAGACATTGTTCAGAAGAACAGCGTACTTTGATTAAAAAGTTGATTAGAGAGGGGAAAACCTATAAAGAGGTGCAAAAAATGATAGGCTGTTCAGCTAAAATGATCTCCAATGCCTTAAAATGGAGAGCAAAACCAGAGAGACGTGGAAGAAAACGGAAGACAACCATCAAAATGGATAGAAGAATAACCAGAATGGCAAAGGCTCAGCCAATGATCACCTCCAGGATGATCAAAGACCGTCTGGAGTTACCTGTAAGTACTATGACAGTTAGAAGACGTCTGTGTGAAGCTAATCTATTTTCAAGAATCCCCCGCAAAGTCCCTCTGTTAAAAAAAAGGCATGTGCAGAAGAGGTTACAATTTGCCAAAGAACACATCAACTGGCCTAAAGAGAAATGGAGGAACATTTTGTGGACTGATGAGAGTAAAATTGTTCTTTTTGGGTCCAAGGGCCACAGGCAGTTTGTGAGACGACCCCCAAACTCTGAATTCAAGCCACAGTACACAGTGAAGACAGTGAAGCATGGAGGTGCAAGCATCATGATATGGGCATGTTTCTCCTACTATGGTGTTGGGCCTATTTATCGCATACCAGGGATCATGGATCAGTTTGCATATGTTAAAATACTTGAAGAGGTCATGTTGCCCTATGCTGAAGAGGACATGCCCTTGAAATGGTTGTTTCAACAAGACAATGACCCAAAACACACTAGTAAACGGGCAAAGTCTTGGTTCCAAACCAACAAAATTAATGTTATGGAGTGGCCAGCCCAATCTCCAGACCTTAATCCAATTGAGAACTTGTGGGGTGATATCAAAAATGCTGTTTCTGAAGCAAAACCAAGAAATGTGAATGAATTGTGGAATGTTGTTAAAGAATCATGGAGTGGAATAACAGCTGAGAGGTGCCACAAGTTGGTTGACTCCATGCCACACAGATGTCAAGCAGTTTTAAAAAACTGTGGTCATACAACTAAATATTAGTTTAGTGATTCACAGGATTGCTAAATCCCAGAAAAAAAATGTTTGTACAAAATAGTTTTGAGTTTGTACAGTCAAAGGTAGACACTGCTATTTTTTTGAACACACCCCTTTCAACTAATTGCCCAATTGCACAGCCTTAAGAGCGTGCATATCATGAATGCTGGGTCTTGTTTGTTTTCTGACAATCTACTGAACCTACTGGTAACTTGTTTGCCACGTAGCAATAAAAAATATACTAAAAACCTTGATTATTCTGGTTAGTCACATTGTACTGCTATTATTTTGAACAATACTGTACGTACGTAACCGAGACGTTCCCTATTTGTCGGTCACTACGAGTTATGTCGACCGACAAATGGGGTCCTATGGAAAACGCAACCACCTGAACCTCGTCACAACCCTGTGGCGCTGCAATTGTTGACAAGCCCTGGCGTGCCACAAAAGCTACGCTTAAGGTCGTAACCTTCCCAAAGCCCCAGCACAAATTCACTGACCTTGGTACAGAAGGGGCCAAAGGGTGAGTACATCGCTGCTGGAGAAGGCAATGCTGCTGTTCCGCCCACATAAAGTTAATGGAAGGGATTTCAACCTTCAGAGAAAGACTGCTTCAAATCTTCCCTATTTGTTCTTTCAGCTGGCAAGACAATGGGGAAGCGAGCCTTAGGAAAAGGTCGCTACGGAGACCACATCCTACCCGTATGGAGGTGACATATGGGTAACCGATATGGACTGACCCGGGGGGCAGTACTACATATGGAAGGGGTCTCTGAGGCAGGTCCTACCTTGGACTAGGGATGGAACGGCTGCCAGAAGAGACTGACAGAACGGGTCTGTCAAGGGAAGACACGGGTTTGCCAAGAGGGAAACCTTACCGAGACTCCGGGCATGCTAACGCCAAGTACTGAGCCTGGCGACAGACTGCTCCGCCAAGTCTGACTGCTGAGGGTGCTGGAGGATGCTCGACCAGGGTAAGCCAATCGGGGAACTCTACTGGGAGAAGAAAGGCGCTCACATCCCCATGTTAGGGGGAATGGCGCAGGAAGCGTGACACCCAGCCAACCCAGCCAGGAGCTGCTCAGAGCTTCTAAAGCTCTGGGTGCGGTCCACGTATATGCAAAGCGCTCTTACGGGACACAGCAACGACAAGGCTGGATCTGCCTCCAGTGCCAGAGCCAGTGGGAGGACTCCTACCTGGGCTTCCCCGAATTGACTCCAGATCAGCTGGACTGTCTGGGGATGGAGTCGCCATTCCCCGGGGGAAAGTGAGCTGTCGTGAAAGCGCGTCGGCTGCACGATTGAGCTCCCCGGGATGTGGACAGCGCGCAGCGACTTGAGCCACGTCTGACTCCAGAGGAGGAAATGGCAGGCAAGTTGAGACATGCGACGTGATCGTAGACCGCCCTGTCGGTTGATGTACGAAACAGCTGCAGTGTTGTACATGCGGACCAACTCGTGCTTGTCCAGCACCAGCGGACGAAACCGTCACAAAGCTAGATGCACTGCCAGCAACTCCAGGCAGTTGATGTGCCAAAGCAGTCGAGGTCCTGTTCAGGACCCTGAAGCTGCCTGCCCGTTGCATGTAGCGCCCCAGCCCGAGTTGGAGGCATCTGTTGTGACAACAACGTGCCGGGACACTTGTTCTAAGGGCACGCCGGCCCGTAGAAAAGCAAGGTCCGACCAGGGGCTGAATAGGCGGCGACACATCAGTGTGACGCCATGCCCATCTGCGGGACTCGGGAGTGTAACCGGTGCTGAAGTGGCCTCATATGAAGCAACCCGAGCGGCGTGAGACGTGCCGTCATACTCACCGAGTCTAACTCCATCCCGAGATAAGAGATTCTCTGCACAGGGGAGAGCTTGCTCTTCTCCCGGTTGACCTGAAGCCCCAACTGTGCCGGTGCACGAAATCCCTGTGATCGCACAACTCTTCTCGGGACCGGGCCATAATGAGCCAGTCGTCGAGATAGTTGAGGATCCTGATGCCCACTTCCCAGAGTGGGGCAAGGGCACCCTCCGCGACCTTCGTGAAGACACGGGGGGACAGGGAGAGCTCGAAGGGGAGGACCTTGTACTGCCATGCCTGACCCTCGAAAGCAAAGCGTAGAAACGGTCTGTGACGAGGGAGGATCGAGACATGAAAGTACGTGTCTTTCAGGTCGATCGCTGCAAACCAGTCCTGGGGCTGGACACATTTGATAATGCTTTTCTGCGTTTCTGCATCAACATCCTGAACGGGAGCTTGTGTAGGGCCCTATTCAAGACTCGCAGATCCAGGATAGGTTGAAGGCCACCGCTTTTCTTGGGCACGATGAAGTAAGGGCTGTAAAACCCCATCCTCATCTCGGCTGGAGGGACCGGCTCGATTGCATCCTTCGGCAGCAGGACAGCAATCTCCCCGCGCAAGACAGGGGCGTCCTGGACTGCCACCGAAGTCTCGAGCATGCCATTCAACTTGGGGGGTCGCCGGGCAAACTGAAATTGACACGGGGGTGCCGCTCTCCTGCGCGGGACTCGACGCGCCGGCCTCCAAGAACTCTCAGCACGGGGCAGAGGTGGTGTGGAGGACGCAGGGGGCGCCCACGGCGACGAGCAGGCTGAGGCGCTACCCGCGACGGAACGGTGGCAACCGGAGAGACACGTTGGGGCAAGATGTGCTGGATGGCCTCAGTCTGCTTCTGTACTGCCGAGAACTGCTGGGCAAAGTCCTCGACAGTGTAGCCTGTCTGGGAGATGGGAGCATCGAGAAAGCGAGCTTTGTCCATGTCCCTCATCTCAGCCAGGATCAGCCAGAGATGCCGCTCCTGGACCACCAATGTGGACATCGCCTTCCCGAGGGACCGTGCCGTGACCTTCGTCGCCCGTAAGGCGAAGTCAGTCGCCATGCGCAGCTCCGGGCATCATCCCCTGGTCAGTACCACCCTCGTGCATTGCTTTGAGCGCCTTGGCTTGGTGTACCTGATCTTTGGGCGGCACACCGAAAGACACGCTGGGACCGCTGTGAGACGGCCCAGCAGAACCAATCGGCAGCTGCACGGGACAGGCACTGTGGGAGGAGTGAGAGGTCCGTGGGGCATGGCCCGGCGGAGAAGCTCCACTCTAATCCTCAGATCTCCCAGAGCGCCAGCCGGCGGCCCTCTGCTCGGGCCAGAGAGACCGGGACGGGTGGCGAAGCGCCCAGGGGAATCACCGTTTCACAGGGACACCGCTGTAATGCGCCGTCACACCGACCAGGAACAGCTTCAAACAAAAACAAAGATGATGGCTTTGTAGCGACTTCTCTCATCAGCTACTCGGCTCCGAAGCAAAAATCTAATGAGTGGATGCACCTGTCGCCCTATTTAAACCCGTCAGCACGGGAGTGGCTCAGGTGTGTTAATCCACTAGCCAATTTTCATTGGCGTTTTCTCTTAAATTCAGAGATGATTGGCCTTCCAAGTGAGACCCCATTTGTCGGTCAACATAACTCGTAGTGACCGACAGATAGGGAACAATGGGTTAGCTGGAACCACAATAATTTCTGTCTTAGTAAGGTTGAGCTGAAGGTGATGGTAATTCGTCCAGCTAGCTACCGTCGGATCATCTGGTTGGAATGAGAAGTAGAGTTGAGTGTCATCAGCATAGCAGTGATAGGAAAAGCCATGCTTCTGAATGACAGATCCTAATGACGTCATGTAGGTGGAGAAGCGAAGTGGTCCAAGCACTGAGCCTTGGAAACCCCAGTAGCAAGAAGTTGTGAATTAGAAACTTCACCCCTCCAAGACACCCTGAAGGATCCACCTGAGAGGTAGGATTAAAACCACAGGAGTGCGGTTCCAGAGATGCCCATCTTTCTGAGGGTGGACAGGAGAATCTGGTGGTTAACTGTGTCAAAAGCAGCAGATAGATCCAGCAAGATGAGTACTGAGGATTTGGAAGCTGCCCTTGCCAGTCGCAGGGCTTTAGTAACTGAGAGAAGGGCAGTCTCAGTTGAGGGACTTGCTTTTTAAGCCAGATTGGTTGCTGTCCAGGAGGTTGCTCTGTACAAGAATCATAGATGGTTGGTTGAACACAACTTGCTCAAGTGTCTTTGCAAAGAATGTAAGAAGGGATACCGGTCTGTAGTGTTCTAACAGTGCTGGATTTAGAGATGGTTTCTTAAGAAGTGGGCTTGCCCAAGCCTGCTTAGGGAAATGTAAGTGAAGTAAAGGTGTTGATAATGTGAGTAAGCGAAGGTATGACTGAAGAAGAAATGGCCTGAAGGAGGTGAGTGGGGATAGGATCAAGTGGACAAGTAGTTGGATGATTGGAAAGGACAAGTTTGGAAACGTCCATCTCTGAGAGTGGGGGGAAGGAGGAGAGAGAGTGAGTATTAGTCTTTATGAAGTTATCATCAGTCATCAGATTTGTGTGAAGAATCACTGGTCACCAATGGTTCTTGTCTTATTTGTGAAGAAAACTGCAAACTCATCGGCTGTATGAGTCGATGAAGGAAGAGGGAGAGGAGGACAAAGAAGAGAAAGTTTTGAAAAGTGTGTGAGAGTCAGAACAGTTATTAATTTGGTTAAGGTAGTAGGATGTTTTAGCAGTGAAGACATTTGCAGAGAAGGAAGAGAGGAGTGACTGATACACATTGAGGTTGGTAGAGTTTCTTGATTTGTGCCATTTACTCTCTGCAGCCCTGAGTTTAGAGCAATGTTCATGGAGAACATATGACAGCAGGGGGGCAAATGGGGTGGTGCGTGCTGGCCTGGGTGACAGTGGGCAAAAGTTGTCAAAGTAAGAGGTTTGAGTGGAGCAAAGAGTGTCAGTAGCACTGTTCATGTCTAGTGCTGAAAACTTAGAGAGTAAAGGAAGTGAAGATGAACCATAGAGGATAGGTGAGATGGAAAGAGTGAGTGTAGGTTGGTTCGAAAACAACTGAAACCTCTTAAATATGCCAAGTGTTCTAACAGTTGTGGCCACCACTGTGTACCTTTAAAATAAGTACTACTCAGTAAACTGCTACTCATATAAATAAATAAATAAATAAATAAACAAATTGGATGAGGTGTTCCATTTCCAGAGGTGTAAATACTTGATAAATTTTACTTGATTTAAGTACTAAAGTATTATTTTGGGGTATTTGTACTTTATTCAAGTAAATTTTGTGTTTTTGTCAAAAAATTTAGACTACTTGTGCATTTACATGATTACACTTTTAATGGAAAAAACTATTTTTTTAATGCACATTAAATATGGTAAGTAGAAGCTTAAATGTGCTTTTGATATGCAAGAACGAATGAGGTTTTTGTTTTCACACATCAAGCACACAGATTTCAGCTTCATTTATAACTTAACTCCGATACATTTCTGGCATCAGAAATTTACCATCAAATCTGATGAAGCATACAGTCGTGGCAAAGTTTTACAGAGTACATTTAACACCCCTGTCCATTCCCTGTGCTAATACCGAAGTCCCTTAGGACTTTAACCCTTTACGTGCCCCCTCCAATTTTTAAATATAGACGTGAAAGTGCACTATTCAAACAAGACCTAAGGTTGGACTTGTTACATAAGTGGAATCATTTCAAAATATTAAAGAATCAAAAAGTTAAAAGGTCCCCTTCTACATGATCCCATGTTTTAAACTTTAGTTAGTGTGTAATGTTGTTGTTAGAGTATAAATAATATCTGTACAATTCTAAAGCTCAACGTTCAATGCCAAGCAAGATATTTTATTTAACAGAATTCGCCTACAAAAAACGACCTGTTTGGACTACAGCCCTCTAGCTCCTGCAGTAATGACGTCACTAAAACAGTTTTTTGACTAACCACCGCCCACATGAATTCACAAAAAAGGGGGAGGGGGGGGGGGGTCTTGTTGCGCTCCGACGGAGAAGAAGGAAGAGCTGCATTTGTGTTTGCCATGTCGTAGAAACGCTGTTATTTTCAACTCTGAGTCCAATCATATTTGTTTGGGCTTCCCAGGGACGCTGTACTTGGAGATTAATGGTTACAATTTATGTTTAACTCGGTTCCCGAAAATTATATTCCACTATGTGCAGCACATTTTGCTGAGGACAGCTTGCTGAGGACAACTTCCTCAATCTCAGTCAGTTTAATGCCGGATTCACAAAAAGATTATTCTTGAAAGATGGAGCAGTTCCCTCTTTGTCTGGAGAAGGCGTTGTTTATGGACCACAACTGGTAAGTGTATTTTATTATTTTAAGTTGGTGCGTTTAACCGTTTCTGTAACTTTCTACACAAAGGCCAACGCTGTTTAGCTTTATTTACTAGATGGTAGGGCTGTGCAAAAAAAACGAATGCAATTTACATGCGCATCTCATCAGTAAAAATGCTCCTGTGATTATAAGTATCTTCAGGACATGCTCCTGCACACTTGCTTCTCAAAACTAGTCCAATCACGTTACCACGAGGTCAGCCTGCTTTAAGCTGCTGCCGGATCACAACACAGGAACTATATATATATATATATTATTATTATTATTATTATTATTATTTTTTAATCCAAACTTGACATCTAAATAAGTTATGTTCCAATCTTTGCAATGTGGCTGTGTGTGAGTCCTGCATATATGTGTGTGTAAATGAGGTGCAGGTGTGGCAAGAAGATTAGCTGATGAATGAGGTGCAGGTGTGACAAGGTGATAGTGATGCAGAGGCTCATGGGAGATGTAGTTTGGGTGTGGTGCAACAGATGAGAGGTGCTAGTGTCCAAGTGATATGGTGACATCCGGTGGTTGATGGGTGGAATGGTCCTGAGTGGAGTGCCCTCTACTGAAGTTCGTGGGCACTCCAGCTAATGATTGTGACAGTAACGCTTTACTAAGTAACACGTTAATGTAATTAAATTAATTAGTAAAGTAAAGGACTACTGCTGATTTTATGTAATTTAATTACAGTTACTTATAAAGTTCTTATGTTACATACAGTAAATAATTTAAACAATTCTAAATTCAATATTTATAAATTTACCATCTAAAGATAAAATTGAATGCAAGATCTTTAACTATCTGTGCACCAGGGCGTTCAGTTTCAGTTTTTCCTGATTCACAGATAAACCTTAAATACTCAGATACAGATAAGACTAAAATCAACTGAATCTAAAAAAGGCCTACTTTTATTTGTGTACACTGACTATAACATCAAAACATTGTGCTGTTGCAAAATAAACAAAATAAACAGGGTGCACTTTCTGCCATCTAGGCCTCTTTAAGCAACTATTTACACAAACTCTTGCAAATATTTGACACAGAGATATGAGAAATATGTCTATAGAAAGCTTGTGTCTACTTTTAAATGAACAAATTCAAATTGAAAATTAATATTCTCTGATTATGTAATCTGTATGAAACTAAAGCGAGGTACAATCTATCCTCTATCTGAGCTAATTATGTGCATTCACCTGCGTGCAAACACCTTTATCTAGATACAAAAAGTAAAAGATTAATCTAATTTTCATCAGCTTTGAAATAAGTCCTGCTATGAATAATTTACTTCAGAAGAACAATGCGATCTGACATGGCTTTATTCAGCAGAGAATATCATTTATGTAACTTATTCTTACCTACATTAGTTGACGTGCTATTTTTACTTTAAATTGTACGGCTTTTACTAGTTGGACTTTTCCGTAACATCTTGCCAAACTGAAATGTATTAATAATTTTAATAATTAAGTTACATATTGAGTAACTAAGTTACTTTTTCAGAGAGAGTAATTAGTAACATCATTTAAATACAATATTGATTATGTAAGTAATAGTCATTTATTACTTTTTGACAGTAACTTACACAATACTAGTTATGAGGTTCCTTAGATATGTGACAGAGAAAAAAGACAATGAAAGAAAGAGCACCAACAGGTCCACCAGTAAAAAGAAAAAATCTTTCACAGGACGAGGTCATACATGCAAAATGTAAGACAAAATGTAAGAAAAGAGAAAGAAAGAAAGAAAGATACATGGAAGAGTGGATCACTGCATACTCTAGGCTTGAAAGAGTAAGAAATAAGGAAATGGTAATACTGTACGTAGAATGGGCTGTGACCACAAAACTTTTATTTAAATCTCTTAAATTCTATATTGTTAAATACTATTATTTTTTTGTTGAAATTTATAGTTTCTTCAATGCATCGTAATGCAGATGAGGATGATTTGGTATCAGTTTGGTAAAATACCATAACCGATTATAAGGTGCTGACACTTTTCTGACGTCGTTCGTGTATGTGCTTTGTCGCATTAGCTTACATTAGACGCGTTCAACTGCTGCAAATAAAACTCAGTTTTGTGACATCAAGTAACGCAAAAGTGATAAGAGAGCAGACGGATTCTTGTGCTTTCATGGTTGATGTCATAGACTCATCCTGCACAGTGTAATGCCAGAAGGAGGCGAGATGCAACAGCAAGTAGTTAAAAATGATCCAACTACTTTAAAATCTCGACCCGTTATCAAAGCCCGACCCGTTATCGTCGCTTCAAGTTTCAAAAGCGGGAGTTGGCTGTGCGAGTAGCTCGACGTTTGCGGGGCAAACTAAACTGCAAGGGCTCTCAGATCCACATCTTCGAGGATAACTCGCCTGAAGTGGCAGAACAACGCTCTGAATACAGAGCCGTGATGAAGCAACTATACGACCTGGGCCTTAAACCGACTCTCCTTTTCCCTGCGAAGCTGTTCATCGGGCCCAACGCCCGAAAGCGTTTCCCCAAAAGCTGCGCAGGACTTCATCGCTTCTCAAAGTCGAAGCAACTCGGGACCCACGGAGGACGGGTAACGTAACTTGCTTAGCTTTGTGGCGGCGGAGCTAGACCGGCACGACTGGTGGTTTGATGCCAGCTTTACTCCTTTTCTAAGGTCTAAGTTACTGTAAATTGTGGTCCGTCGGCTTTAGTCCACTGTTAATAACTGGATGGCTAAGACACGACAATCCCCTTGCTTTATTGTTTGCTGAGCTGGTAAGATGCTCTAGGATTTATAGCTATAAATAGCTAATGCTACCACATACTTAAGTTTAGCTTCTCTTCTGATCATCTGTGCAATGTGTTCCGTACTTTAGTGATTCTATTGGCCCGCTCGGTAGACCCTGCGTTTATCTAGTTCACTTTATTTGAATATTTAGCCAGGGTCTGTCTGTTTTTTGGGCCAGTGCATAGTGTAAGAGTACTTCAGGTGTGCGTTCGTGTGGATGCGCGCACTCGACAGTGTGGGTATGCAAGCGCTACATCTTTTTGCACCCTATTGTTGTATATGTGTGTGTGTATATGCATGTGTGTGTATATATATATATATATATATATATATATATATATATATATATATATATATATATATAGCGTTCGTTCCTTTCTTTGCTTTTATTTACCTATTTATTTACTGTCTTTCACTGTCAATGTTTATGTTAGAATTTTATGGTTGATGTTAGCATTTTTATTAGGATGCATTATGAAACTTTACATGTGCCCACGCTTTATACATACATATATATATATATATTAGTGCTGTCAAAATTAGCGCGTTAACGCATTTGATTAATTTGAAATATTTAACGCGTTAAAAAAAAAAAAAACGCAATTAACGCGGTTGCAGTTTTTTTTTATTTCCAGTTGTGGCCTATGTGTGTTCAACGTGCAAAGAAATATGGATAAGACCAAGGAAGGACTTTTAGACGGAAAGTTTCAGTATAAAACTCTGCTGGATTACTCTTCAGTCTGCAACAAGAAACAGCAACATTAAAATCATGAACTCAAATGTCATTGTTTAAAAAAAAAAACAATGACTGTAACAGTGCGTAAATCAGACCTTTCTGTAACGCTAACGTTAATAAGCTTAAACGAAAATAACGAAATAATTGTGTAGCGGAGTATTTTTTGTACACAGTGCCGCGAACTGTCAATCACTCCTGTACGCGTGCATCACTGTCCTCCCCGCAGCTGCAGCAACTTGCGCTCTCTCTCTTCATCAAGCTTTAAAACAAAAAGGGGACAAAAAGATCATATTGTCTTTGTGCATGGGCTATAGATTATTTAGATAAATGAATATCTAAATTTGTGCCTTGCCGTCTACGGTATTTTTTTAGAACTTAGAAAAAGATGCTGCAGCCAATGAACAGCCAGCGGGGGCTGCAGGACGACTCAACCTCCGCAGACAGTTTTTAATGTTTATCAGACAATAAATACTCAAGATTTTGCTTTAGTATAACTCACAACGAGTTTCACACACCTTCTCCAGCCACGTTGAGTTGTTGACACTTAACAGTGGGAAAAGCGACACATGCGCTATTCACTTGTATAACTTAAGGGTGAATGGGTAATGTAGTTTCTGCTCTGGGTGGGATGAATTAGGAAGCTTGCATTGTGAAGGGCGCTCTGAAAATCGGCAGTGCAGGTAAAATATTAAAACCTCTATTAAAACAGATGTCCAAATGAGCGTACCGGTACGCTACAAGCACGTTCTGGGCGCACGGAGAGGTGGCGGTACGCTCAAGAGCTATATTTGGAAGTGGCGGTACTGAGTGCATACCAGCCCACTTAAAGCACTGGCAATGACTATACTTTGGAATTTTTTTGCAGTCCACTTAGAATTCAACATGGAAATCATTTTTTTTTTTTATTGGCATTGATTGTTTTGAAATTCAAATGGTACTTACATGCCTGTGTTTTTATTTCTGTAATAAATATGGCTTTCAAGCCAACAGTTAATTTGGAGGATATTGATGGTTTATTGCAGGTATGTTGTTTACATGAGAAAATCTGTGTTACAAGTTAAACAAAAATTCCAATAAACAATCATATTTTGAATTTAAATAGTTTCTTTGTCTTGAGTTTACATTAATTATTTACATTTTACATTTACATATCCAAAAAGTTTCAGTCTTTTAATTGCGATTAATCGCAATTAATCGCAATTAATTTAAAAAAATTGTGCGATTAATTAGTTAATTTTTTTAATCGATTGACAGCACTAATATATATATATATATATATATATATATATATATATATATATATATATATATATATATATATATATATATATATACATATATTTAAATCTAGAGCCCTTTTATTTACTAATTTATTTTCTTTCAATGTCAGTGTTTATGTTTGATTTTATGGTTGATGTTAGCATTTTTTTTTAGAAAGATGCTGTCTGAATGACGGGTTGTTTTGGTATGTTTTGGGGCTGTTCTGACATTGGACTGTTTTGCTGTTCAAGGGAGTTAGGGACACTAGGAATCCACGTGGAAATGTATAAGACACACCGCTGTGCAATGGACACAGAAAAATACTGTTTGTTATTGGGGTTTTCCAGGCCAGAGGTTTGAATGTTGTATGTGTGGGTATATGTGTGTGTGGTTGTCGCCCAATGTGTTTTTTTTTCACCCTGCTTCGCCTACTCAAGGAATATCAATAAGGTATGTCAAGCACGAACAATATAATTAGATTATATTATCTCATGGATTGTGCGGGGGTTGGGTGGCCCCACTAAGAATGACAAGATAATGACCCACTTACAGCAGCTCAAAGGTGACGTGTTTTTTATCCAGGAGACCCAGCTGCACAACAGGGAGGTGACACGACTAAAGAAGGGTTGGGTTGACCATGTTTTTCATTCCAGATTTAACAAAAGGGCCAGGGGCACCACCATTATGGTTCGTAAAAATGTCATGTTCGAACCAGGTAAAGTGGTATCAGACCTCAACGGTCGCTTTGTTATAGTTGCTGGCAAATTACAAAATTCACCCGTTATCTTGGCTAGTGTCTATGGTCCCAACTGGGATGACTGCTCATTCATATCCAAATTATTCACGTCGCTACCAAACATTGATAATCATTATATAATTATAGGCGCGGATTTTAATCTGGTTCAAGATCTCAAACTAGACAGATCGTCAAATAAACCGCACTATTCAAGAAAATCAGCCAAAACTCTACTTGACTTTGCCAAACGACTTGGCCTCTCCGACCCATGTAGGCACATTTCTCCCATGACCAAGACATTCTCTTTCATTTCTCATTTGCACCACACTTACACACGCATAGATTTCTTCCTTCTAGATGATAGACTGCTCTCCATGATTAAAGCCAGTGACTACCACAGTATTGCAAATATCGGACCACGCCCCAACTTCACTTGACTTACACTTACGTGCCCCATTCAGGCAGTAGAGGTTTAACTCTTCTTTATTAGCAGAAGATCCCTACAAGCAATTTATACACTCCCAGATTATTCTTTTTTTTTTGGAACTGATTGACTTAACAGACAATAACAAAGATGTACTCTGGGAGGCTTCGAAGGCCTATATTCGAGGACAGCTTATCTCATTTGTGTCTAATTCAAAACGCGTTGAATCGTCCCAAACGTTGGACCTGTTACCGAAAATTAAGAGCATCGATGACATATAAGCGGTTAACCCAGACCCTGTCCTTTACAGAGAGCATCTTAGACTCCAGACAGACTTTGATCTCTTATCTAATAACAAAACCAGGCTCAGTTTGCTCAAATCTAGACAGCGTTTTTTTTTTTTTTTAAACAGGGGATAAAGCAGGGAAGCTTCTTGCTCATCAGGCCAGAGTTGAGGCAACCTCACGACTTATTCCTGCCATTAGAGCCAACTCAGGCAAGTTGCACTCTGATCCTGTCAACATTAATAAAATATTTGCTGAATTTTACGCTGCTCTTTATATCTCTGACTGCCCCCCCATCGCGGACGAGACGCCTAAAGATATGATTTCCCCCCAAATAGACTATGAATCAGTGAACGACCTAGGTGCCCTTATAACCACTGCTGAAGTTCAGGGAGCTATTAATTCCCTACAGACTGGTAAATCCCCGGGGCAGGATGGCTTCACTGTAGAGTATTATAAAACTTTTTCCGCTCTTCCCGCACCAGTCCTAAAAGATATATACAATGAGGCTTTTCATCAGCGTCGCCTTCCAGATACCCTATCTAAAGCCATCATATCCCTAATCCCTAAGAAAGGGAAAGACCCCCTGCTCTGTGGCAGCTACAGGCCAATATCACTCCTCAACATTGACCTGTCGCTGTTGGACAGTGTTTGGACAGCGGGTTTCGCTGTTGGACAGTGTTTTCTCTACTTCCTGTTGGCCTTCTGTAGCTAATCGTAGCTCTGTGTAGCTGTTTTTATCTTATTTTTTCTCTAGAATCTTTATCTTACTATCACTGTCTGTCTGTTTGTTTGTTTTTTAAAGTGGTAAAATATAACTTAATTCACACCATATTTCTGATATTATCGATCAGTCTTATCGGATTAACTTTGATCGTTCACTTTTCCATGAGTGCAGTACACCTGCAAAGCGTTAGCACTCGTTAGCTTGTCATTAACGTTTTCTTTTCTCCTCTCCTCTTTCTCGCTTCAGTTTTTCACAAGTTCATCAAACAATCCGCAGTAAGAATATTTCATCAAGCACGGTGAGTAATGGCTTCGCCTGCTTTCGTTATTTGCACCTCTTGCCACATGTACAGTTTATCTATCTTTGTTGCTGATGAGGGATTGACGTGATAAATGCAGGGAAATAGGTTGACAGAGAAGATTTCAGAATTAGAGACAAGAGGTGCTAATGATGTTCGACTTCGCCAGTCTTTAAAAATAACTTTAAAGAGGTGTGTGAACTTGCAAGCACGATGTCAGACACTGTAATATGCTCTGGTCCCCTCCCTGCTTACCGTGGTGATGAGATGCATAGCAGATTGTCATCACTCAATGGCTGGATGTCTAAGTGGTGCCCACAGCATAACATAGGTTTCATAGACAATTGGACGAGCATTTTGGGGCACACCTGACCTGTTTAAAAAAGATGGTCTTCATCACTCCTGGGGTGGCGCCACTCTTCTCTCTAGAAATATGGCAAATAGTCTTAGTGTTTATACTTGACTAACTGGGGCCCAGGTCAGGAAGCAGACAGACTGGCTAAACCGACCGTCTGCTAGCTGCCCTCCCGTCACAGACGTCACAGAGGTCAGTTAATTCTCAGCACATAGAGACTCTTTCACCTAGATATCCCACTATAGAGACTGATTATCTCAGATCATTATTTAGTTCTGTGCAAACTTCCACATAGCCAAAATTATAAATTCTACTTCTTGTTACAAGTATCGAATAACCATCACTTCTACCACAAAAGACTGCTTTTTAAGCTATCTTCCTGATGTATCCAAATTCCTTAGCATATCCAAAACCTCAGAACAACTTGATGATGTAACAGAAACTATGGACTCTCTCTTTTCTAGCACTTTAAATACAGTTGCTCCTTTACGCTTAAAGAAGGTTAAGGAAAAAGTTTGACACCATGGTATATGAGCATACTCGCATCCTAAAGAGAGCAGCCCGATAAATGGAGTGCAGCTGGAGGAAAACAAAACTAGAGGTATTTCGTATTGCTTGGCGGGAAAGTAACATATCCTACAGAAAAGCATTAAAAAACTGCTAGATCTGATTACTTTTTCTTCTCTTTTAGAAGAAAACAAACATAACCCCAGTATTTATTCAATACAATGGCTAAATTAACGAAAAATAAAGCCTCAACAAGTGTTGACGTTTCCCAACACCACAGCAGTAATGACTTTATGAACTACTTTACTTCTAAATATCATAATATAATATATATTATAATATTAGAGATAAAAATTGCAACCATTCAGCTGTCAGCTACAGTATCACATCAGACAGTGCACTATAGACCCCTGAGGAACAGTTCCACTCATTCTCCACTATAGGAGAGGAAGAATTGTATAAACTTGTTAAATCATCTAAACCAACAACATGTATGTTAGACCCTATACCATCTAAGCTCCTAAAAGAGGTGCTTCCAGAAGTCATAGGTCCACTTTTGACTAATATTAATTCCTCATTGTCATTAGGATATGTCCCAAAACTTTTCAAACTGGCTGTTATTAAGCCTCTCATAAAAAAAAAAACACAACTTGACCCCAAATAACTAGTTAATTTATAGACCAATCTCGAATCTCCCTTTTTTATGTCCAAGATACTAGAAAAGGTGGTATCCTCACAATTATATTCCTTCTTAGAGAAAAATGGTAATATGTGAGGATTTCCAGTCAGGATTTAGACACGTATCATAGTACTGGAGACTGCTCTCCTTAGAGTTACAAATGATCTGCTCTTATCTTCTGATTGTGGGTGTATCTCTCTATTAGTTTTATTGGATCTTAAGTTCTGCGTTTGACCACAATTGAACACAGTGTTCTTTTGCATAGACTTGAACACTTTGTTGGGATCAGTGGAAGTGCAATAGCATGGTTTAAATCGTACTTATATGACCGCCATCAGTTCGTAAGCAGTGAATGAAGATGTATCATATCGATCACAAGTGCAGTATGGAGTACCTCAAGGCTCAGTAATAGGGCCGCTACTCTTCACGCTTTATATGTTACCCTTGGGAGATATCATCAGGAAACATGGTGTTAGCTTTCACTGTTATGCTGATGATACTCAGCTCTATATTTCTTTGCGGCCCGGTGAAACACACCAATTTGAAAAACTAATGGAATGCATTCTTACTGCTAAATTCAAGAAAAAAACAGAGGTGTTATTATAGGACCTAAAAACTATGCTTGAAATAACCTAGAACACTTTCTAAGACTTGATGGTTGCTCTGTCAATTCTTCGTCATCAGTTAGGATTCTAGGTGTGCTATTTGATCAAAATCTTTCCTTAGAAAGCCACGTTTCTAGCATTTGTAAAACTGCATTTTTCCATCTCAAAAATATATCTAAATTACGGCCTATGCTCTCAATGTCAAATGCAGAAATGTTAATCCATGCATTTATGACTTCAAGGTTAGATAATTGTAATGCTTTATTGGGTGGTTTGTTCTGCACGCTTAGTAAACAAACTACAGCTAGTCCAAAATGCAGCAGCAAGAGTTCTTACTAGAACCAGAAAGTATGACCATTATTAGCCTGGTCCTGTCATCACTTCGCACTGGCTCCCTATCAAACATCGTATAGACGCAATGTATTTTGTTTAAAGCACTATATAAATAAAGGTGATTGATTGATTGGTTGACCTGAAAATTTCTCGCAACGGCTCCATTATTTCACTAGATCAGACAGGGTTTATGCTGGGCCGGCAATCTTTTCATAACACTAGACGACTACTCGACATCATTCACTCATTAAATAATGATATCCCGGAAATCGTGGTATCCCTTAATGCCGAAAAGGCATTTGACAGGGTCGAGTGGGGATACTTGTACAAGGCAATGGATAGGTTCGGTCTAGGTGAGAATTTTATTCTATGGGTTAAATTATTATATTCATCCCCGACAGCATCGGTTCAAACTAATGGCATGTTATCACCTCCTTTCTCACTTCGGAGAGTCACCAGACAGGGTTGTCCCCTGTCTCCACTCCTATTCGCCATAACGATAGAACCTCTAGGCATTTGGCTCCGTGCGGAAGAAGGCTTCAAGGGCATCACGCGATTTGGCGTAACCCATAAAGTTTAAATATACGCGGATGACCTGCTCCTGTATATCTCTAACCCTGTCACCTCACTCCCTGTCATTTTGAATGTTCTGGATCGGTTCGGTACATACTCCGGTTACAAGCTCAACGACCAGAAAGTGAGCTCCGGGTGATAAACTCTTTGGCTAAACAGCTCCCACGCTCGTTATCAGGATTTAAATGGAGTAACGACGGATTTAGCTACTTGGGGGTCCATATTCCAATGGCCGTATCGGATTTGTATATAGCAAGAATTGCTTACCTCTGGTCGCAAAAACTGCAAGTGATTTTGAACAATTGGCGGCCCTAGCACTCTCTCTCGTAGGTCGGGCAAATTTGATTAAGATGGTTATCCTCCCCAAATTCCTTTATCTGTTCCAGCACATCCTATACTAATTTCAAAATCTTTTTTCGACAAGCCGGATACAATGATATCTGTGGGGCGGCAAACCTGCCAGGATCCGCAAAACAATCCTGCAGTCCTCTAAGTCTGAGGGGGGCCTGGCCCTCCCCAATTTTAGACAATATTATTGGGCAGCTAACATGCAAAAAACGTTTATATTGGATGAGTGAGGACGCCTCACCTCCTGCCTGGGTACATTTGGAGAGATCAAGCGCACGCCTCCCATTGCGGTCGGTCCTATGCTCCCAACTCCCTTTGCCCTTAGGACCTGTAGGCCCATGCCGGATTGTATCCCTCTCGCTCAAGGTCTGGAGTCAGATCAGGAAGTGCGTAGGTTTACAGAGTCCCTCTATCTCGACACCACTGCTCCAAAATCCTGTATTTACCCCCTCAAAGTCGGATATAGCATTCAGGGCCTGGCATAGTAATGGTATTATTTGTGTTAAGGACCTGTACAAGGATGGTATATTTGCATCCTTCACAGATTTCTCTTCTCTTCACAATTTGCCAAATTCACACCTCTTCCTCTTTCTTCAGATTGTTAAGAAAACATTTCCCCACTTCCCAAATCGTCCCCAGAAACCCTGACTGACTCCCTTTTGGCGATAGACCCCAATCATAGAAAATGCATTTCTGTGTTGCACGAGTCATTAGGATCGACCTCTGCACACTCTGATACCCTTTCAAAAAGCCGCATGGGAGGGTGACTTGAGCATGGCTATTACGGATGAACAGTGGGGCCATGCTAAAGCTATGGTTCACTCTTCTTCCATATGCGCCCATCATGGTCTAATCCAGTGTAAGATCCTTCATAGAGCTCACTATACAAATGCAAAATTGTCTAAAATATACCGTAATGTCAGTGATGCCTGTAACAGGTGTAACCAGTCCCCTGCCAATCTGACCGCATATTTGGTCTTGCCCCAAGCTGACAATTTTTGATCTAACATTTTTGACACCTTGAGTAGAGCTTACGAACAC